>NC_090749.1:78652753-78925253 GCF_036898095.1 Palaemon carinicauda | reverse complement strand
TTACACAGAGCACTCAAGAGCTATGGCTTCTATGATCGCTTCGAATCTCCTTGCGAGTCTTTATCTAGACGACACAGAACTTCATCCTTTGGTCTCTTTGAGTTTTGCTATTTTGGTAGAGCTTCCCACAACATGAAGTGGAGGGAGTTTAGCACACACTCCCATCTTGGAACCTAACCCAGCACTCACCATCGATGGACGGGGTAAAGCATAAGTCTCAACCTTAGCACGTAATACCTCATTCTCAACTTGGAAGTTGTTTCTTCACACAATTACAGTGGTTTCGCTTTCCCAATGCATTCATCTCCCTTTGAGCTTCGATTCTCGACACATCTCAAGTATCAGGGAGTTGTTTGAAGGGCCAGGGCATGCAGTTGGCAATCTTCTTTATCGGCTCTCCTGATCTTGTCAGCGTCCAAGAACGTTTGTCCCTCAGAAACGTTTTCAAAGCACCACGACCACTACTATTACTACTTCTCCTACTACTAGTGGGGGCTGAAGTGCTGTGTGCCATAGAGACAAAGTTGGTTCTTTCTTTTGGTCACTCCTTGCTATATGGTTACCTTACAAATTCATATCTTTGAATGATAAGATTTTCGTTAGTTGCCTATCTGCTCTCACCTATATGCCGTCACTAGTCAGGTAGAATATAGTTCTACACAGCAGTTGCCGCAATAGAAGTTTTCTGACCACTTGCTTCTGTCGTCTTTCTACTGTGATTTGGAACGAATCTTGAGAAACATAATCCTTTGGGATTATTTTCTTCTACTTCTCTCCACAAGTTTGAGAAATTGTCGGATCTCTTTCATGGTTTTGAGTTCCAATCCCTTGGATCTTCTCGCCCCTTCACACCTGCATCAGTAGACATTACCCAGCAGGGTTATTTGTTTTTATCTCTTTTTTTTTTTCTAGGGGATTGAATTCAGCTCATGCTTATGTTAACAGACTATAGGATCTTAGATTTGATGAATCCTCCCCTCTTGCTCTCTGTCTCTGTCGGTCCATGCTCCCCTGGGGCTTATAAAGCAACCTTACCCTCTATCTACAGGATTTTCCTCCGTAGAGGCTTATATGACCAACCCTTAGCTCAGCTCTCTGACAATGATGCTCTCCCTCAGCCTGAGTTTATCCAGCCAGCAGTAGGAATTCGAAGTCAGAAACATCAATTGATGTCTTCCTCTAGGGATAACATCTTTCTCGTCCTAGAGTTAGGTTTATTTCGTAGTGTCTGTAATCCCCTCCTACGAATTCGGAATACAGTACTCATCTCTTTTCGACAAGGGCATAGAAGCAGCAGCTCAGCTACAAAGAGCATGCACATCTTTTCATCCCACCCATGTGTTGATGTGCGATGGTGGTTCTTTATATAATCTACCTAATCTAATCATCCATTCAGACATCCGGACTCAGGTGTTAAATCATCTTTGCAGGACTATGTGTTTCATCAAAGTATCTCTAAGCTTTTATAGTCAGTTCTTTCCTTTAGAAGTCTCCAGTTTTCGACTTCTCCTGGGACAAGTTTGTTCATCAAACTCTGTACGGCAAGGAGACAGCATATGTGGTCAATCAAGCAGTTAGTCCACAGAACTTCCTATGTACACTGGATCACTAAGACTCATACTCCCGGGTACTGGGTCATCCGTCATCAAGGAAGTATCTAGGATCATAGAGGCATTCCTGTTCAAGGTGTGGTGCTTCGGTTTCGACAGCACCTCAGGTTTTCATGAGAGTTTTTACCCTAGTGTCAATCCGGTCCTACAGGATCGGAAATGTTCTCAGAAGATTTCATTGGCTTCCCATTGTCATCACCGAGACAAATCCTTGAGTTTACAGCAATCCTAGTATTGGAGTAAATCTTGAGAGACATGATCGTTGTCATCAGCCTACAGATGTTTTCCTCAAAACGACGTGTTCCAAAGGCATGAGATGGTGGCAAGTCTCTTCCTTGAACTTTCAACCAAAAGTGATAACGTCTCATAGGCCACAGTTTTACTCTGGTTTGTCTAGTCCTCTTCAGGGCCAGCCAGATCCCAAGTAGTTCAGCACAAGGAATCTCCAATTTCTCTAGTGTCAATGGGACCTGGGCAGTAGACGGACCTGAGATGGATGACAGACGAGAATTTCCGCCAAGGGTTAACCTTATTGTCCCTTCCCTGGATTTGATGCTCCTTTTAGATGCATCAAAAGAAATGGGGTTGAGGGTACCACATGTTGTACCACACGCTCTCCGGGCTCTAGTCAGAGTCCGAATGGTACCGTCATATAAATCTCCTAGAGATGAGGGCAACCTTCCTAGCCATACAGCAGTTACATTAGTTCTTGGTTGGTCCTGTAGTATTGGTGAGCAACAACAACACGGTAGTGGCATACGTAGTACAAAAAGGGTGGTACCTTTTTTGCAGCACTGTTGTTATCTACCATGGGTCTACTAAGATGGGCAGAAGACAACTCGGTATCCCTATCAGCTCGATTCATTCCATACAGCAGGAATGTGCTCATGTTCATCTGAGCAGAGCTACTCAGATAGTGGACTCCTAGCGGTCTTTGCATCATCCAATAGCCAACAAAGTCCTGACTTTGAAGGGTTCCCCAACAGTGGATCCCTTTGTGACGTCCTTGAACTACGGACTTCTCCTTAACTGTTCACCAGTCCCGGATCCCCAGCCTCTACAGCAGGATGCATTTCAACAACAGTGGGTCTACTTTGGTGTTTTTGCCATTCGCCCATGCTGCTTGATGGGAAGGGTGCTTAACAAGGCAAGATCATCCCTAACCTAGGGATGACCCTCATAGCTCTGCTTAGCGTCTGCAGGATGGTTCTCGTACCTTTTACAGTTCCTGGCGGAAATCCAGAGAAAACTCCCTCCAAGACACAATCTACTCAGACAGCCACATATGAATATCTTCTGCAGAGCCATAGGTCCCTTACGTATTCACGTCTGGACACTTTTCAACATCTTACATGGAGAAGCTTATCGCAGGAAGTTGCGTAGATGTTCCAGATACCTCCGGAATTTTCCCGTTGCTGGCCAACAGGTATTGGGCTACTTTTGGTGGTTGGTGTCATGGATGGGGTATTATCCCCCCCCCCCTCGTTGCTACTTCCAGCATTGTGGAATTTTTTGGGATACCTTCCAGGTAAAAAATCCTCTCGGTCTCAACGGTGTAAGGCTACCGCTTGGGCTTGAGCCTCGCTTTCAGGCTGAAAGGAGTTAACTTTTGCTCTACGTGGGTATTGTCTCTCTTCAAATGGAATTTTGAGCCTACCTACCTTCAATCAGAAGTTAGACCTCCTCCATGGAGAGTGGTTCATGTCCTTTGGTCCCTGAAGGGTGACCCCTATGACCCAGGATGCCAAGTAGGAGATCTTCATCTGACCTTGAAGATAGGTTTGCCGCTTGTGTTGGCTTCGTCCAAGAGAGTCACCAAATTCCATGTCTGCCTACGACATCTCTCACTCACGGCGATGGGGAAGGTAATACATGACTTCATTCTTGGCAGCATTGGATCCCAGATTCGATCCCTTTGGTTTGGGAGTATGTCGTAGCGTGACCAATGATCCAGATCAACAGTTACTATGTCAGGGAGGAGCTAAAGGTGCTACAGCAAGAGAACTACAGGAACTTTGCCCCTCAAGTGTCAGCACTCCTCGCCAGTTCGGAGGAGGTCAAGAGAAGGGTCACTAAGAACATGTTCTCAGCTTGGATTTGCAAGGCCATAGACTGGGCATTCAATCCTGATCCTTCTCCTCAGCAGAGGATACCTAGTGGTTATAATGCAAGGGACATGAGTACGTCCCTAGCATTTAAGCACTACTCTGTGACGTAGGCCTTACTAACGGGCGTGTGGAACTGTCAAATGACCTTCACCGCTTACTTCCTGCAAGACGTGACCCACAGGAGCAGAGCAAGGAGACGTTTCTTCATTGGCCCTGTGGTGGCTACAAAATAAATGGTTTAAACACTTCAGGCTCCTTGATGGACAAATAGCAGATGGCGGAGAGCAGAGTTTAACCAGGGGTAAGTGTGGTATGAATGATAAAGAATGACCTGCTCTTCCTTTCTTTCATCTTCCCCTCTTTGGGGGGAACAGCACCTATGGTACTCTGCAAAGCTGTCCTCCGGTGTCTGCCGGTAAAACTATTTCCCATGTGTAACCGGATATAGAGATATATGCTTGTTACGTCCCCATATCCCCTAGTGAGGTGGGATTGGTTAACGTCTATGGTTCATTCAAAAATTTCTATGTTTCTGAGAATTCTTACCTAGACTAGTCACACTGCTAGTATCACACAATCACACAGATTGCTCAGGCCACTAACCATGCATTGCACAGAATTTAGAAGGTTTCAGGGTTTCTCCATGTTATGTGCGAAACACATACGGGAAAACCCTGTGTCAAATACCAGCCTGTTGGTTTGGACTTCCATCCTTCTAACGGGTAAGTCATCCCTAATAAATAGCAAAAGGGTTTGTATTTATTGTCGGAACAAATGACAAATTTGAAATTAATTTTTACTTCCTCTAAGGATACAAACCTTGAGATATTTACTCAAATTGGCCTGCCAGTACCTGTCCCCCGATATGTCCTGCCTGCAATCAGAAGTGATGAGACAACATAGGTGTGTGTTAGGGCAAGGTAGCCGGGTAACCCCCTAACTAGCGGGGGAATAGTTACTGCTCATTAAAAGTCTTAATGCTATCCTTCCAACTTTGCCAAAAGTTAGAAAGATTACAAATTACATTCAATTTTTTCATTTTTCCTAACCATACAAATCTGAACTCTTTATTCATACTTGGCCCACCATCATCTATCCCGCTAGAAAGTCCTACCAACATCAAAAGTGGATATACAGTCTAGGCGAGTGTATGACCTGGGTGTGTACCTTGTGTTAAAGTTTATGGATCAGTTTCCGGTAAGTCGGAATAATTATATCTATAGTAAAGAGCTCTGGTTTATATGATAAGGAAAAGTATAAATTACTCCCAAATTTGTTGTATCAGGCAGCATGTCTGCTGCTGATGTCCTCTCCCTTGTGTGTGTGACTAACTATGTGAGCTTAAAGAAGGTTTTCCTTGGACATCTCTGGTGTTCCCTCGGTAGATCACCCCGGAGTGTAAGGGGAGGGGTGCTGTCCCTATTGTTCTCTTTAGTGTTTTCCATTCCGTGAAGGTAGACAAAGAAATCAGATATCAGTTGTGGAGAGGCTCTGACCAGAGAAGTAATATTGTTTGTGGCACCAATTGCAGAACATAATCCATTTTTCATGGTAAACAGACTGCAGAGGATCTACAGAGGTATTCAGACATCTCCTGCACACCATTTCGTGAAAAGCCTTTTGCTTGGAGACAGGAAGGTTACCGAATTGTGAAATCTGTATGCACAGCTGACAGAAAAGTTTGGGCTATTGGGGTAGTTTCACCAGTACCTCAACTAGAAGCGTCAGGATGTCTGGAAACCATTTGGGTTGTAGCAACTAGATGTGTATGCATTCTTCCTGTTCTTCCTAATGAGGAGGAGACTCCTCAACAGGGCGACATGATCATTTAATATGTCTATGACAATAGCTCCACTGTGTAATAGCAGGCAAAATTGTTCTGCCTATTCGTGAGCATCATGGTTTATTGTGTGTTCACTCATGCCTGTTTACCAAAAGTCATTACGGGGTCATAAAGTTTATATATAATAGATATTTTTTTTTTTATGTTGTATTTGTTAATGCTCTGGGTTTACTATAACTTGCAATAATTATATGTAAATAAATGGTATTAGTCGTTCATTTTATGTATGGCATCCTCATCTTATTATATGGTTTGGAAAAGCTATAATCTTTGTAAAGGGCTTAAGAACATAATCTTTTTTTTTCTTTTATGGTGAATGTTTATATCTTGTACTGATTTGGCTTTTTCACTCGTGGCATATTTTTATATTTTCATGATTGAGCGGTAGCAAATCGGTGATTCAGGTATTCTTTTTCTTAATACTCCGTACCCATTATTACATTAGTACAGTATTTTCTCATTAAATTTAAACTTAAAGTAACCATCATGTTTGTTTGCTATTGCATCAACTCGGACTTTTGATATGGATGCTTTACTTGTCTTTTGAAGCAGACTTTGTTTTCCTCATTCCCGCTTTCTCCATAATTGTCTTATATGAAGATTTTTGTTCATATTTTTAACTGCACGCCTATTGACAGGAAGGGCCTCGGTTAGATGTCGCCAGTCGTCTTTGTTTTGAGCTTTCAGTTCAATACTTCTCCATTCATCATCTCCTACTTCGCGTTTTATAGTCCTAAGCCATGTAGGCCTGGGTATTCCAATTCTTCTAGTGCCTTGTGGAGCCCAGTTAAGCATTTGGTGAACTAATCTCTCTTGGGGAGTGCGAAGAGCGTGCCCAAACCATCTCTATCTACCCCTCATCATAATTCATCCACATATGGCACTCGAGTAATCTCTCATAGTTTCATTTCTAATCCTGTCTTGCCATTTAACTCACAATATCCTTCTGAGGGCTTTATTCTCAAATCTACTAAATCTATTGGAGATTGTTTCATTGTCATACAATGACTCATATCCATAGAGTAACACCGATCTCACTAAACTAATATATAGTCTGTTTTTTATATGAAATTTTAGGCGATTTGATTTCCAAATTTTACTTAACCAAGCCATTGTCTGATTTGCTTTTTTCAGTCTTTCACTAAACTCTAATTCTAAAAACTGTGTATTGGAGATCATTGTTTCTAAATACCTAAATTATTCTACATCATTAATCCTTTCTCTTTCCAATGACATTTCATCTTGCATTACATACTCCGTTCTCATCATCTCTGTCTTTCATGCATTCTGGTAAGCAAGTATTGCAAATCCTGTGGTGTTCTGCTAAGAAGGACAGCATCATCATCATACTCTGGGTCTGCTAAATTCCTATCACCAATCCAATCCAATCCTTCTCCACCATCTCTGACTGTTCTACACATTACAAAGTCCATGAGTAGGATGAACAACATTGGTGACAACACATTCCCTTGGAGTACTCCGCTCTTCACTGGAAACTCACTTGATAAGACTACATTAACATTAACTTTGCACTTGCGTTGCTCATGAACAGACTTAATCAAATTTACATATTTAAGAGGAATTCCATAATAACGCAGGACTCTCCACAAAATTGGCTGGTGCACACTATCAAAGGCTTTTTCATAGTCCACAAATACCGTCAAAAGGGGATTTCTATATTCTACGTATTGCTGTTCATCAATCTTTCTCTCCAGTCTCTTAAGAATAAGCATACTATATATTCTCATAATAACTGACTTTCATAATAACTGACTTAAGTGTTATGCCTCTGTAATTATTGCAATTAGTCAGGTCTCCCTTTTTAGCTATTTTCACCAACACTCTTAACTCCCATTCATCAGGTTTTGCTTCTTCATACCACATTCTACAAAATAATATTGTAAGTAGTCTGGGAGTCACTTCATTTTCGACCAGTATCATCTCAGCAGTTATTCCATCGTATCCAGGGGCTTTCCATCTCTTAGTTTTTTTTTTTTTTTTGAATAGCTTCGACTTCAAACACACTGAATCCATTCATGGGCACATCAAGGTCTTCATCAGCTTCAGGTATATCAATCAAGTTATACCCTTCATATGTCCTGTTCATGACCTCACTAAAGCGTTCCATCTTCATCTTCTGTTGCTATGGGTATATGCTTCCTCTTCTTTGCCCCAGTCGAGATTTGATTAATAATTCTATGAGCAATTCTCACACCATAGCCACTTCCTGAATTCATAGCTTTGTTGGCCTCAACTGCTTTACTGTCTAAATACTCTCTCCAGTCATTCCTGGCATTTCTTTTGACCTCGCTGTCAATATTGGAATACTTAGCATGTTCTACCTTGTAATTTTCATTGCTTCCTTGAAATCTTTCGACAATCAATTTCTGTCTTTGTCTCCTTCTTATAGTATCCCAAGTATCATTCGATATCCATGGCTTTCTCCTTGTAAGTGTTTGTCCCAAAACTTCACTACCAACTGAATGATATATGTTCTTAATATCACACCATTCTTCACTAATTGTCTGTTCTTCGTCTCTCAAAGTCTCTAAGACTGCAAATCGTTTCCTACATTCATTTGCAAATGTTTCTCTGTGCTCTTCCTCTAAATGCTTAGTTGTATCAAACCTAGGTATTCTATCTATCTTACTGTTGGGTGCTTTTAGTTTTAATTTCAGTGTGGCAATGAGGAGCTGGTAATCACTACCAATATCTGCACCTTTATAGCTTCTTACATTTCTTAGAGTCCTCCTTCTCTCTTTATTAATGGCAATGTGATCTATCTGATTTTTGTAAATGCCACATGGTGAAGTCCATGTATACTTATGGATGTTCTTATGTTGGAACAGAGTACCTCTAATGACAAGATTGTTTGCTGAACAGAAACTTCGCCAAGCCCCTCAACACCCATCACATTCTCTATCCCTTGATTATTTCTTCCAACTTTAGCATTGAAGCCCCCAATCACAATTCTTTATCTCTCTCAGGGATCTCATCTATTATCCTCTGCAGTTTTTCACAGTATTCATCTTAACTTTCTTATGGGGAATCATTTGTTGGGGCATAGCAAATTATATTAATCATATTGCACTGCTTTGATTTGAACTTTACTTGTAACAATCTACTATTTACAGCTCTCCACTCGGTTAATGCCTTTTTTGCTCTTGGTGTCATCATCATTCCTACCCCTTCTCTTTCAGCTCCATCTGATCTTCCTGAGTAAATATATTTATTCCCTTGGTCTAAAGCAGGGGGTATGCAAAGTCTGCAGACCTAGTAAAGGCACAAACATAAGTACAGAAATTTGATGATACCATAGTCAAAATGAAGGACTTGGATGCGAAAATTTTGGGATGCCTTACATAAAATAGATGAGAAATGCCATTTATTTAAATATATATTTATTTATTGCAATTCATAGTCAACAAGGAGCATTCGCAAATACAAGCAATGTAAAAATGACTATCTATTATATAGAAACTTTGACTCCATAATGACTTTCCATTATTAGAGACAAAATCAGCAACAAAACCTCCACATCATTTAAAACAAAGGCGAGGGAAAATCTTTCGGCCCTACTTTCAAGCAAGCACAGGTGAAACTCCTAACTGGAATGCTTGTTCAACCCAAAATAACACCAGCAAGATTTTATGAGAATTACACTAACTACCATTTTTACGTTTCTACGTTAAACAATTCCCTTAAATTTTTCATCACCAACAAGGAATGTCAAGTAAAAGTATTTACTGTAATATAGAATATTTATGGAATTTATCAAGGAATTCTAAGAATTAATCATAATAGAAAATTAACTTTATTATAAATCTAGCTTTTTATACATCTCATTGTGATTGTAGTATTGTACTGTAGTCATTAAAGGTGTTTACCCTTAAGCTTGTTTGGATTTGTTGAGAAGACTTGTTTAGCATCTGTGAAACCTCTTCAAAAGTGATTTGTTCCTATACAAAATACAAGCCTTCAACCATTAACCCTTCATAACAAAAGAATGCCTTGGCAAAGTCATTTGGTTTTAACAAGGAATATCATTTGTATCTTAAACCTCGTGACTGATAAGAAGGCTCTCAAGCTGGGGAATAATTTTTTCCTCAGCTTGACTTAAATTTTCTCTCATACTTTATCTGTAGCTTATTATCACTTTAACCTCCTTCATTTTTTTTTTATCAACTGTCTCCAAACTTGCTGTGTAACATTTTTTCACTGTAGATCTTTGGGAAGGGATACCATTGTTGGGATTGGAATGTTTTAAAACCAATTGTGGAATTCATGATAGTCTTGCCAACGACCCAAAAATGTTTGGACCAAAGAAATGTTGATATTCCTATAGTGGCACACAGAACTATTTTCGTGCAGAAATTTGACTCTCGAATACGAGGGGTTGGCCAGTATTTTAGAGGTAGGACTCTGAGCAGTCTGTCAGTTTGCCTACCACTATAATTAAAGTATGGATGATTGCATTCTTTGAATATTCTTAGTCCTATTAAGCGGATTTGGATTACACTTGAGCCACTCTTATCGTAGTGGTACCATCCCATCAAGGTAGAAGTGGATATGTTGGAGTCAGCTCTCTCAGATTTCATTCGTGGAGGAATTAACTCCATGACTGGTTAGTAAAGTCTCTTTAAGGATGTCAGACAGCCTATAATTCTCTTTCCCTAAAATTTTATTTTTTTTCCATTTGTTTTCTTCATTTTTATTCTTTATTCCCTCCACTCCCAAAAGATAGCACTGTAATGAATAACATTGACTATTTAAGAGGGGTTACCTCAAGCACGAGCTGGGTGACATGAGGATGGGCTGCTGCCTGCAGTAGGAAAATCGCTTCCACTCTAGGCGCCCAATCATTCAGACCTCTACCATAGGCCCTTGTGTTGTGTGTAGGGAATGGTCACCCTCCCAGTGTGAGAAGTTTCAGTGTAAGAAGAAGAAGAAAGCTAAGTATGAGAGTTCTCCTTTGACTACTTCAGCCTCAAAGATAACAAAGAAGCCTAGGTCTCCTCTTCAGACACCTGAACTTCCCCTGACTAAGCTTTTGTCATTGTTTATTGCACAGGGTCCGCTAACGAAGGATGGCGGCCAAGTGTTTCTTCAGGGTTTTCCTGAAGACACAGATGCTTCTGCCCTACATAGTGAGGCCGGAGATCATGCGTTGGTGGTCAGTTCTTTAGCCGTATCCTGATCTTCTGTCATTGATCTTGCTCCTACTGAATGTTGTCGCACGCCGGCTGAGATGTGCCATGCTGCGCCATTGCCCTTGCCACCTACACGTGTTCCAAACTCGTGTGATCACATGGTCACAGAGTTATTTTTAAGACTATTTACCTGTTGATTCGCCTATGCTTTTTTGTGTACAAATTGCCAGAATGCATTCCTGAGCTTACTTCAGAGCACCATCTTTCACCTGAGTGCCAACTGTCATCTTATACACCTGAACCGGTACTTCTCCTGCTCATAGAACAAGTATGTCCACAAATTTGCAGCTCAGGGAGTATGCTGTTGACCCTTACACTCCACACCCTCGCATATCAATCTTTCATCCACTACAGTCTCGTCATGTTGTGGTGGACCCCACCCTCCCCCACTGAGATTCATCGTCCCCTCCATTAGTTTTCTTGGAGGGTGACGAGGATCATTTGGTAGGTCATTGTACTGTACTGTCTCGAATAACATCATAAAAGGACATGAAATTGGCTCCTCCACCAGTGTTGAGAATTACTCCTCTTCATCAACAGGTAAAACGGAAATGTATTCCCGAACCGTTTCCACCGTTCCCTAAAGTGGTTACCAATAGCATCCAGTTAAAGTGACTAAACCTCCTTGACCTCGTACTCCTCCATTCCCTTGGTATCTTGCAAATGATGTTCTGACCCTCTTCTTACTACATCATCAAAGAGTGACCATTTTGAAGTAGAGCACACGCTAGGGAGAATTGGTCTTAACCCTGATTCAGACAAAGAGAATGTGAAATCTCCTCTTCCAACACTTAGATGTTATCTAGATCCATCTTTTTCTGAACGAGTCTCTTGGGAGGATCATCTGAGGTGTCCTACCTCCTCCATTCCTTTGCAATAGGATAGGAAGGAATGTAAAGATGTACCCAAGGGTTGTAAAAATCGTTGACCTGCAAAGAAACTGGAATTGTTCCTACACAAATGCAAACCATTGCTCTATACTTTAGGAGAAGGATAACAGCAAAGCTGAAATAGGGCAGTAAAAACTTTTAATGAGGTATATATAATCGGCAGGTAGTTACATTGCTAGCAATGGGGAGATGAACGCCTCCTCTGTAGCTCACAGTAACCTCAATTGGATTTCAGCTATCAGTTAGTACAATTGTTCCTCTATGCTGCAAACTTTGGCAGTTTTTGCTTTGGAAATTAATCTTTGAAATTTTATGCAAAGATTCCTATCCAAGTTTGCATGTGTGTGTGTTTATGATTACTCATCATGTGTATTTAAAAGCAGTTTAGGTCCTTTTGGTAACACTTTTGTGTTTTGATGGTCCTTTGATTACGTTCCTATCTGACGACCACCGTAGCTGGGGGATCATCCTTCTTAGGGAAGCAGTTCTGGAGGAGACAGGATCCCTTCTCCTTAGGGGTCCATAAGATCCCTTGCATCTTCTTCCCGTCTCTCATCGGCTTCCTCCATAAGCTGGTCAAGAAAGAGAAATTTCATTAACCTTTTACGAACCTTTGAAGTTTAGAGTTTTTCTCGTTTCTCTTGTGATGCGAGACACTTTATAATGATGGAGATTTTTTTTTTTTTCAAATCCGGCAAGGAACTTCATGGAGGTTTTTCAACTACAGTTCAGTCATCCTCCTTCAGAGTTTTCTCTTCCAGATCTATTCTCTTCTCTGTTGCCTTTGCCATCCTTCATCCTTACCTGCATGAAACTTCTAGACGTGCAAGCACCTCGAGAACCTTCTCTCCAGGTTGCACCCTTCAGGATGCTCTCCTTCCTAAGCAATGCTCCTCGAAGAATGCTCACAAGGCTGCTTTTCAACCTTGCCATGATCCTTCCTCTTTGGCATCCTTCTACAGATCTTCGCTAGACTTTCAGGGAAACTGACGCCCAGTCTTCTTTCGGTTCCTTCCAGGGAGTTCTTCTTACAGGTACTTTCCTGAGAGAAGCACTCCTCAATCCATGCTTATCGAGGTCGCCTTAATTCTTCCAGTCCTGCCTACACATCCCCAGGACTCCTAGGAGTAGCCTACGATGTTTCCAGTCTACCCTGCTTTTCGAAGCTCACTCACAGGATGGTCTTCACCAGTGCCACGCCTCTCTTCCTGAAGTTCTATCCTAGTCAGCCAGACCTATATGCACGGCTTCAGGTACACTACTGTCCTAGAAGTAGCTACAATAGTCTCATTCTTCCAGACACACGTCTCCAGCCGAGCTCTTGTCCAAGAAGTATGGTCAACAATATTGCCTGTCCAGCGGCGCTCCTCTCAGTTCTCTATCAAACCTCACTAGATGACCCTTATTAGCAGCCATCCGTCTCGCAGACACTCGGTGCCAAACACATCTCTACCTACTCTTGCATCTCCCAGAGATAAGTAGTTTTCTAGACACACGACTCCAGACGCGCTACTTCTAGAAGCGCTTTTGACTCTTCTAGCATAAGGGTGCATCTCCAGACAGGCCTCTTAAGCACACCTCATGTAGATGCTCCTAGCAAGATGCACAGCAACTATCATTACATTGTCGCCTACTCCTCTACTCTCCTTACTGAAGTTTTCTTAGCGAGGACGATGTGAGGAGCACGCTTCACAGACGGGACAATGAAGGATCAACAGGCACATCTTGCGGCTTGAAAACTTCTCTTGGATTCCGTCTTCTTTCTCCGTGGGTGTCAGAATTATTGAAGAGCTCTCCTCAAATTAGAAGGAGAGACAACGAAACTTCCTCAGCCTCCGGCCAATCGGAGGACAGTTCACCTAGATCCCAAACTAGGATTCTCAAGTTCTAGAAGGAAAGTTTTCAACCCATCTTGTCACATTTGGAGAGCTGCTATCGCTAATGCTTCATCTCTTACCGAGGACTTACCTGTTAACTGGATAGAGAAGAAGGATCCCGAAGCACAGAATGACCAACCTGGAGAGTTCTTTTAGGAACTTCAGTTCTGGGTTTTGTGAATGAAGTAGCATTTCACCAAATCCTTCCTGTAGGGGAAGGCCTGCAGGTGCTACTGTTCAGGATGAAGAGCTGTGGTGTAGCACCTCACCTGCTCTAGGACATTCCCTGCACACTTTGGAATCTCCTCGAGTCAGTTTCTTTCAAAGGACATCAACTCTTTGGCCTTCAGGGATTTTCTTTGTAGTCTCCTCATTCACACTCTCTTCTTCGAGTAATGTGGGAAGTCTTTCTAATTCATCCCCTTGCTGCACCAACAAGATCAGCCCTGGGTGGAATAGCTCTTGCTAAACATACTGTGATCTGTCTCTTCCAAGATCATCCCTCTCCGCCCAGAAGGAGGGTCAATCAAAGGGAAGGAAGGCGATCTTAAACAATTCTGTTTGGTTCACTCCATTCTCAGGAGGAGACTCAAGCTACCATAATCATTTCTGACATTAACAAAGGTCACAAGCTCATCTCATTACTCTCAGCAGATGGCTTGAGCACAAGTAGTCATAGCAAAGCTAGACCATGAATGAACTCAAGTTCCTTACCTTATTGCCTTATTTTTTGTTTGGGTTCCCCCAGGTCCCTCAGTGTGAGGCACCTCGTATATCCACCAGAGAGTTGCTAATGCATCTTCTGGTGTATTTTGCATCTTCCAGTCTTGGATGGTCTGGGATGCATCTTAGGTATTTATCGAGCTGATTCTTAAACACATCTACGCTCACTCCTGATATGTTTCTTAGATGAGCTGGCAGCACATTAAATAGTCGCTGCATTATCGATGCTGGTGCGTAGTGGATTAATGTCCTGTGCGCCTTTCTCAGTTTACCTGGAATGCTTTTTGGCACGATTAATCTACCTCGGCTTGATCTTTCTGATATTTTAAGCTCCATGATGTTTTCAGCAATTCCTTCTATTTGCTTCCATGCTTGTATTATCATGTAGCGTTCTCTTCTCCTTTCTAGACTGTATAGTTTTAGAAATTGCAGTCTTTCCCAGTAGTCAAGGTCTTTAACTTCTTCTATTCTAGCAGTATAAGACCTTTGTACACTCTCTATTTGCGCAATATCCTTTTGGTAGTGTGGGTACCATATCACATTGCAGTACTCGAGTGTACTACGCACATAAGTTTTGTAAAGCATTATCATGTGTTCAGCTTTTCTTGTTTTAAAGTGTCTGAATAACATTCCCATTTTTGCTTTACATTTAGCCAACAGTGTTGCTATTTGGTCGTTGCATAACATATTCCTATTTAAAATTACACCAAGGTCTTTAATTGCTTCCTTGTTTGTGATTGTCTCATTATTAGGTCCCTTGTATGCATACACCATTCCTTCTCTGTTTCCATAATTTATTGATTCGAATTTATCGGAGTTAAATACCATCCTATTTATCTCCGCCCATTCATATATTTTGTTTAGATCTCTTTGTAGTGAGTTCCTATCTTCATCACAAGTAATTTCTCTACTTATTCTTGTGTCATCGGTGAAACTTCTCACTACGGAGTTTTCAACATCACAGTCTATGTCTGAGATCATAATAACAAATAGCAGTGCAGCTAATACCGTACCTTGGGGCACACCAGATATTACCTGGGCTTCATCTGATTTCTCGTCATTAGCAACCACTATCTGTTTTCTGTTTTGCAGGAATTCTTTTACCCATTTTCCTATCTTTCCCACAATATTATGCTTTCTCATTTTTTTCTCCAATATGTTATGGTCTACCTTGTCAAAGGCTTTTGCAAAATCTAGATAGATCACATCTGTGTCTTTTTCATTTATCATATTATTGTACTGTATATGTTTTCATAGTGTGCTATCAGTTGGGTCTGTGTACTTTTTCCAGGTACGAAACCGTGTTGACCCATATTAAACATATTATTTTTGACCAAATGGTTCATTATTTTCTTTTTTATTACCCTCTCATACACTTTCATAATATGTGATGTTAGACTAACAGGTCTATAATTGCTTGCCTCTAGTCTTGATCCACTTTTGAAGATAGGGGTTATATAAGCTAATTTATGTTTAACATATATCTCGCTCATATCTATACTCTGTCTTTTAGCAGTATTGCAAGCGGCTTCGCGATAGTGTTTGCAGTTTTTTTTAACAAAATCGCTGGAACTCCATCTGGTCCGGCTGCCGATCCATTTTTAATTTCGTTTATAGCCGTGACAATATCTGCTTCATTAATATCTATATCCGTTAGATATTCGACATTTTCTTCTCTCATTTCTGTTTCATTATTCTCATTCGCAATTCTTGGCGTGAACTCACTCTTATATTTTTCTGCTAATATGTTGCATATTTCCTTTTTTTCATTCGTTAGCCGTCCTTCAATTCTTAGAGGGCCTATTTCTATTCTCCTTTTATTCATCTTTTTTGCATAGGAGTAAAGTACTTTGGGGTTTCTTTTTATATTTTGAAGTGTCCTTTCTTCTAAGTCCCTTTTTTCATTTTCTTTCGACTGTATAATCTTTTGTTCTGCATTTTCTATCTTACATTTTATTTCTCTCATTTTCCACACATTTTTTTCTTTTGCAAGATTTTTCTTCCACTTTCTAATTTTCTGAAATAAGATCTTTCTGTCTCTTGGTATGCACGTCTTTTGTTTATTGTTTTTTTCGGTACATATTTTTCAACAATTTTCTCCAGTATTTTGTACAGTATGTCCATATTTACCTGTATATTATCTCTTATAAATACATTTTTCCATTCTTTATTCAGTTCTTCATTTATTTCTGACCATTTTATATTCTTACTGTAAAAGTTATATTTTCCATATCCTTCCCAAAGTTTTGTGCTTTTATTAATTCTGTGATCACTTGCTTTGGAATGAACTATCAATTCTATGACATTGTGGTCTGAAATTCCCGTGTTATACACTATTATTTCTTTAACATAATTCACCTCATTCACAAATACTAGATCTAGGACATTTTCCTTTCTTGTTGGAATGTGGTTTATTTGTTGCATATTATGTTCTAATAGCATATCTTGAAGCTTTTCAAATTGCCTCTTATCTTCTGCGCTACTATTACTCTCTTTTTTATATGTATACATACAACCACTTTCTTCTATCCGTTCTTTCCAATCCACGAAAGGAAAGTTAAAATCTCCGGATAGGAGTATATTCCAGTCTTTATGGTTTCTACATATATCATCTATTTTTTCTATTGTTATGTCAAACTCCTTAGTATTTTGGGGTCTGTAAACTACAATATTCACTAGTTTTTCAAATTCAAATTCAGTGAAGAGAAGCAATGTACAGTATTTGGATGGGTGACTGTTGGGGAACCACCAGATGCAGTTGGAATCAATTTTCATCATCAGTCCACAGTTGACTTTGGTCAAACACCCTCACCTTTGTATCCAATGTGGCAGATCACTTGGAAAAATCTCAACGCCAAATTGGAAGCTAGATGTGGATTCAGTGTCCTTCTAATCACTAGGATATCAGAATGTAGTGAAGATAAGCGATAGCCCCAGTTAATACCTTCTTTCACAGTCTGGCCATCGTCAGATGCAATTGGCAAACTGCTCCTCTTTCTGAGATAGTCTTCCGGGCCTCACGAAAGAAAATCCAGACTACGGTAAGAAAGACATCGTTTCAAGCTTCTCATTCAAAGCTTTTCTGTGTATCTGTCAAGTTTGATTCTTGGAAGACTGAATACCTGTTAATCTAAACTTGCAGGATTGAGCTTCCTATTCGGACATGTTTCCAAGGTGGGGGCCACATCCATGAGTGACCCAGGCATTCAGGTGTTGAGAGGAGGAGGTAAGCCAATAGAGGAATTTCAAGTTCTGTAGCATCACACTTTCAGGGATACCTGCTGTTCGGTTAGACGAACAGGCTACTGTCTTATGAGCCTGTCCT
This sequence comes from Palaemon carinicauda, assembly GCF_036898095.1. Classification (NCBI taxonomy): domain Eukaryota; kingdom Metazoa; phylum Arthropoda; class Malacostraca; order Decapoda; family Palaemonidae; genus Palaemon; species Palaemon carinicauda. The sequence goes on along the minus strand of NC_090749.1, from coordinate 78,907,667 downwards.
CAGTTGGGCCTGCCACTCAAGTCTCAAACATATCCCAATCTCTGTTCGGCAGAAATGTTATCGAGAGAGTTTCAGGTGTAGCCTTTCATATCTTTGAATAATTCCAAAAAGCAGGAGATACAGTCAGCCCTCCTTATTCATAGGGTTTAGGTATCAGAGACACCCACGAAAAGTGAGAATCCGCAAATGCTTACTGCCTTAGACTCCATACCTAACAACTTGCTGCTAATTGCCTACGTGCGGTCAACTAATACGCTAAATAATCCACTGTACTTTTTTTTTTTTTTTTTTTTGTGTTAATGAATGAACACATTTAAGTAAGAGTTCAGTACATGGGAAGACCATGGTACACATAACACAAGTCATCGTCACACTTCTATGTAAATGATGTACTGTATCTAAAACACATTATCCTATCTAATATAACTCACTGATACTGTAGTATATAGTACTATAATATATGTATAGTATCACTACAGTCCAGCTTAATTTACCAAGGTGCAACTCATAAGTGTTTGCTGTTTTCAACAGCTCAACACGTATCGTTTAAATTTAACTTACACGGAGCCAATATCTACATTTCTACTTTATATAGTTGTATAGTATTTTGCATACAGCACTGTACAGTAGTTGATATAACACTAACACTAATACACAATGCATACACTAACACAATAAAAATTAAAAGATAAACGGTCAGTACAGCACCACTAGTCATATATGTACAAAGCACTATGCAATAAGTCTGAAGCATGATACAACTCTTGAACCGTTGTCTGTTTGGCAAAAGGTGTAATGTAATATATGTATCATATTTTATACAAAAATCACTATGAACACAATGGATGTATAGATATCTTTACATCACAATTTGATTTTGCAGAAAAATACATTGAAGCAGGAGATGCATACGCAAGGAGAGAAGATTAAAGATTGAGGCAGAGTGAGCGAGGGATGTGTTGTTGTGCTGTCTGGAGAGGGAAATGCCGTGAAGCATGTTGGGGATAATCAAACATGGTCAGTTTGAAATCATCGAGCTGCAAAAATACTTATTGCAAAGCTGCGATTGTATGAATTTTCATTTAATGCTCTATAGTTCCCTCTATCACAAATGACCTAATTTACAAAGATAGAACTCGCGATTATCGAGGGCTAACTCTACCTCACTCTTCTCACACTAGACCAGATTTTCTACCACAGGACGAATCACCGAAGTCAGTTCTTCACCCATAGTAGCTCTCTCAGGTATAAGAAATACGATCCATGTGGTGGATAATATCCTATCCTGAGATCACCTTATTTGCTTTAGGGAGAGGGCTCTCTGCTTCTCTCCTTTGAAGACTTTCTTGTTCAGATAAGAGCCTCCAGACATCTTCTAATGGTACCTAAAGCTCTTCTGGCATAGGGAAAGTGTTACCAATGGGCAGGCAGGCCAGTGAGAAGAGAAACCATTACCCAAGGATACTTCCTGTGAAAAGACCACAAAAACATTGGATTATCCACTGACAAAAGCAATGACCTCGGAGCAGCCTCCTGTTTGGCACTGGTAGCAGCAGAAGAGTCCTACTGACAACTTCCTCACTCAATTGCTTTATTTTAGGAGATAAGGATGAAGGTCATCCTCCTGCACACCCAATTTTGAGGGTCAGAAACTAGAATCTATTACCACGTAGATCCTGGTTCTCTTCGGTATGACCGTAAACCGGCCAAAAGTCAGGAAGAAAGGACAGTCTGACTGGCCCTTTCTTTTCTTTTCGGTCTTCCCCTCTTTTGGGATACAGCTTCAAAACCATGCCAGCTGAACTTTATCTTGATACATGTATGCCCACACCCCTTACAAGGGGAAGAGTGACGTACCTGTCATACAACACAATTCAGCAGATACATCAAAATCTTTGCCAGACTACAACACAGAGACTTTCAGCTCAAAACGTACCCTGTGAGGCATAGCTGAATTCCTGTACTTTTTCTTGTATTACACAAGTTATAGGGAACCTTGACTCTTTTAGGGTCACAAATGCTTGAGTCTTGATTTTCAGGGTATATTCTCCAGCCAGTAGAACAAGGACTTCTTCCTAAGGACGAGTTTCCTATAGTAAAAAATGGTGGTTTATATTTGTGTAGAAACCATTGAGAAATTGAAAAAATAACTTGTATTTTTCATAACCATACAAACCCGAGTTCTTTACTGAGACTTTCCCGCCATCATTAACCCTCAATGTAAGTCCTGGCTGTAATCCAATTGATGTTACATTGAGCTACAGGGGAAGCAGTTGCCCCCTACTGCTGGCAGGGTAACTACTGCCAGTAGTCTATACCTCGTTAAAAGTTTTAACTATTGTATTCCAGCTTCGCTGTTCCTGTTAGGAAAATAAAAATTATTTAAAAATTTCATGAGGTTGCCTCTGCTCCACCACCATCTAAGAGTGTCATGAATAGATAGTTATTTCGTTAATTAAGATAGAGAGATACATAAATAAATTATATTTATTTCATGAACAAATATAAGACAGAAGAACACGCTAATAGAGAGAGTTAAAGTGAGTGCATATAGGAAGTTACCATCAGTTTTGTCCGGGAAGCAGGAGGTCTTTAAAATAATGAGCGACGCAGTTCTGATAGAAATCAGAATTCCTTTTGAATGAAAGTGACGCCGGAAATCCAAGCACGTGAACAGTGTCACCGGAAGTCTGTATGTCCTTGCAGCCATTATGGTTATCACACCTTGAAATCTATCATATAAAAGTAGGCCTGTTGGACCTTATTGGAAACTCCCTCCGCGGGGCGTCTGAAGCTCGCCTACTACATTCTGTCTTTAGAAATGAACAGAATCCCTCCAGCCATGAAATAGAAGAAACCTTCAAGGAAGGCAGGACATTGTGTCTTCTGCCATTCATTTATAAACTCTAAAACCTGAAGAGAGAGAGGGCAGATGTCAAAGGCATGTCACAGAAGACAAAGATAGAAAGCAGCTTTCCAGACCTGGAGAGGAAGAGAATCTTTGGAAACTAAAGTCCAGAATCTACAGTTTTGTGTATTTCCTTGCCTACGGGCCCAGTGAATCTTTATTGTTAAAATTTGCAGTTTTCCTCAAATATTTGGAGAAAATACACGGTGCTATCCATACCCTGCATTTCTGAGAATTTACCTAATTATTATAAGATTTAGATTAGATTCTGTGCATTAACCATTAACTTTGGTGAAGTAATTTACTTCAAGAAGCCCTGCTGTCAATCAGAATTAATCATAGGGGGCTTCACAAGGGCTAGGGTTGCTTCACCTGACCCACCTTCTCCTATAGTGCTTGACGACTTCCGAGATTTTCCTCCATATGTCGATTCTTTGCATCCAACAGGAGTAGACCCCCTGGAAGTTCTTTTAACAAGTTTGGGCGAGGAGTCCTCTTTTCTTTAGGTGTTAGGGGTCAAAAGACGAATCGGTAATCTTTGTGAGGCATCCCATGATCCATTTTTTGAAAGAACTTATTTGATGAGTTCTTCCCAGGACTGTATAGTTCCCGTCAGAAGCTGGAACTGCTGCAGTCCCAACAAAATGAGAATGCCATTAGGAAGGTCGAGCGGCAGGTCTGCACCAAAAGATTCCAACAAGGTGGCAAGTTATTGAAGTTAGTTCCACAAGTACGATTGAGAAAAAGAAAATTGTATGTTCCTGAAGGGGCACATCCTAAACAATACGAAGAACCACAGTCACCCCTCATTATTCGCGGCGGCGAGGTAACAGATACAGACTGAGAATCCGTGAATAATTGCTGCCCTACGGTGAGAAAACTAGCCTTCCCAACTCACTGCTCATTACCTACACATAGTCGACTAACACACCAAGTACTGCCTAATATTGGTTTTACTTGGTTTTTATCACAGTATAAGTATTGTGTAAATGAATGAAAAAATTTCAGTAAGTGTACAGTTGCACGTGCACACGTGTACACTACATACTTTATGTAGGAAGGCTACGGTATAGGGCAGTACAGTACAGTAATCATCGGGACACTTATAATAACAAAACACTGTTGTTCTCATCTAATATAGCACTCGCTGATACTGTAGTGTATACAGTATTACTGTAATATATGTACAATACTGTACAGTTGAACTGTACTGTAAGTGTTTGCTGTTTGGTAAAGTACAGTAGTGATTTATGTACAGTACTGTACATTACTGTAATACTGTGCTGTACAATATTTATAAAATGATACTGTATTTAAGATTAACTTAGTGTACACATTTTATACAAAGACTGCTAGCTATTTTTGTACAAAGTTCTAAGCAGCAGTCTGGAAGCATGATTTAACTCCTGATGCGTCATCTCTTGGGCAGTAACTGTATTGTAGGTAATCACACGTCTACAGTAAATCATCCTGGTAAATATATGATAAGGTCTTCAAATAAAGGCAAAACAAAAGTCAGGCAAAATACTCTGAGATGATGCGAGGATGTACACACGAGGACACATGAAGCACGAGTGAAGCTGAGTCAGCGAGAGACGGAATGTTGTGTTGGGTGAAGAGGGAAGTCATGTAAAGCGAGCCTGGTGCCTAAAAAACTGTCGTGCTGTAAGAGTACTTCTCACGAACCTGCGAATATGTGATTTTTTGTTTAATTGTTTACATGGTTCTGTGTTGCGAAAGAACAAAATCGTGAAGAAAGAGCCCTCAGATAAGAAGGGCTGACGGTAGTTTGCTCTGGGGGTCTAAGGCACTGGAATTCCTTCTTCACCATTGGGGCTTTCCTGTGGAGCAACCGTATCCTGAAGAAGAGGAATGTAGTTGTTTAAAAGTTTATTAGCGAGATGGCGTCTAGAGATTCATTAGCACTCTGAACTTGCCCTTAATGCAATGCCTCACATTATTTCAGCCTAAAAAGGTTGCTGCTATTGTTGAAAAGTGGCAGAGGACAAGCCAGTCTACCCTCTTTAGATGGATGATTTCGTCTAAGTATTTCACACTACCTCCCTCTAAGCCAATGCCGTCTCCACCGAAGCAGAGGCCTCAACGTTGACTGCTTCCTGAACCAGATCACCCCCATTATAGGAAAGGCGGAAATTCCTCAAACTTCTCTCATCACAGGTGACATCCTTATTGGTTAAGTTGAGGATGATATGGTCCCCTCAGGGCTAGTGATGCCCCCAGTTTACCATGTGTGGGGGGATACCTGACTAGTCATTGGACAAGGTGGCATTTCTATGGGGCAAAGCCTTGGGCTGTAGAGGTTCTTCGCTCCTGGTATTGCATCCAGTTTACGAACTGTTGCTTTCCTCTGACTCTAAATCCTATGAACCCATCGTTGTTTTTGAGATGGTCCAAGAAAGACCTCCATCTACAAGATAAGGTTCAATCTATGGTGGGGAAAAATGAGATTAAAGAAATCAAGGACAGGTCTTTAGGCTTCTACTGCAATGTCTTCCTAGTGGATAAGTTGAGGGGAGGTTGGAAACCAGTCATAGACTTGTCTCATATAATCTGGTCATACTCCAGACCAGGTTCAAGATTGAGACCACAGCACAGTAATATACGTAATACAACAAAATGACTTCCAGTTGTCTATAGACTTGAAAGATGCGTACTTCCAGATGACTATCCATCCAAGGTCAAGGAAGTATCGGTTTTGATTTCAGAGGATTTCAGTTTTGGATCCTTTGTTCGACCTGTTGACGATGCCAGAAGTCATTATGTGTCTCTCCACTCTTGTGTTGTCCCGAGCTCCAGCAATGTCTACAGTATGGGTTTGTGAACATAGACTTGGTTTCCATCAAAACACAGGATTCTTTGGTTGCGTAAGGTCACAGCTGAGTTTGTCAAAGACATCTTTGTAACTACACAAATATAAACAATTTGCTGTTTACTATGGATATATTTTTCCGTAAATTTTAATACGAGGTGAACGACCTGCCACTAGTTAGAGGGGATAGCAGTGGGTAAACTAACCATCCCTACTCTCACACTAAGTTAGTCTGTTTATCCACTATTGCTTTTGGCTCGTTAGAGAGCCAAAAAACCCTATTTAAAAACTTACTATAACCTCACTTTGTTTTCTTTTTCTTCTTCAGATGTGATTGATTCCATTTGAGGACTTCTAAGATGTGTGTTTGTCCTGGCATTAAAGGGCACTATTAGGGCACCTTCATGTCTATGTAGGAGATTGATTCTCATTCCCTTTGCTTTGGATGCAGATGACACTCGTGCACTCAGGTGACTGCTTGTGCAGAGGGTCGAGAGTGGCCTTCTTCCCAGTGGGAGAGGTATGGGAGGTGACGGAAGAAGTCTGAAAGGAATTCTTCCTCCTTGTGGTTGTCCTCAAGGTGAAGAAGTCCCGACTTCTTACTTCACTGTCTCATCCACCCTCCGCTGACTCTGCTAACAAGTAAGAGTGATGACCCTTTGATGGACAGACAACCCTCGTGTACGAAGAACTCTGTCGCTTCTCATAGCGAAGTGGCAGTGCCCACCGACGAAGGGGGAGTATTGTTTGATGCTATGCATCAGCTTTAGCCTCCATTGGTGATTTGGCGCTCAACCCCATAAAGAAGGATGTTAGAGGGGCTGAAGTTAGGGGTACAGCGGTAGTGTACATCTGCCTCTACAGGGGTTGGCCATGGCCTTCCACCCCAGAGCATCTGGAGTGGAGTCCCTCCTGAGTGTCTCATGCCCATAACCGAAGTTTTTTCTCAACTTTCTGCCCACCTGAGGAGTTGTTGGCAGGGTCTACTACACTGTGTATTGGCCACACACATGCAACCCACAATTATTTAAGGGGCCCAGCCGGAATGCCAACACATTGGGTATAGGAAGAAAAACATAAAATCCTGAAGAAATTCACTGAGCATCGTATGGCAATGGAGAAAGCATATATGAAATATTTTTTTTGAAATTCCTATTACTTGCATAGTTACGTGGTAATTAATAAAAGTAACTCAATAAACCATAAACATTGTTCCCTACAAGAAAATGCCGTATTTCTTATGTTATCATAAATTTTGAAAATAATTACCTTTTAATGTAAAAGAAACTGTAAACAATGGCAGCTGTACAGCTTCCACGAGTCACAGAAGATGTATTATGCGGTAAATTACACCATTCGCCCCTCAGTCCTACCACAAACCTCGTAGAGAGTACATGTTGAGTTTGATCTCTGACATTCACTCATTTTTTACGTATGTTTTTTCTCGTGTTTGGCAAGAATTTTATCATTTCATGGAAGAAAAGACAATTTCAATATCTTGCTAACATAAGGAAAACGAAAATTCGCTCCATCAATATTTCAGAAGAGGGTAATATCAGTAGAGAGAGAGAGAGAGAGAGAGAGAGAGAGAGAGAGAGAGAGAGAGAGAGAGAGAGAGAGAGAGAGAGAGAGAGTGTGTTTTTGAAAAATTCACATCTAGCAAAATAAATTACTTTGAGAAAAAACTCTTCATAATATTGGAGGTATATATCAGGTCTATATAGGGTATTAATCCCAGATCCTAGTAGTGATTATCATTGGAGGCGATAAAATTTTAAAAACACTAATTTTCAGGATAAATCGCCCTGGTGTCGCAAAACCGAAGATCAGAGGCAAAAATCCTATGCAGTTTGGCTATGTCCTAAGTCACCTTATCAAGTGGTATAAATATCAAAGTCTTGTCATTAAAAAACGGCATTAGCCTGCCGGACCCTTAATGAAGAGTAATGGAAGGAGACAGGCCCCTCTTTGTAATATGTGTCTAGTGATAATATATATCAAACATATTTCAGTCGATTGTCCTGTTCTTAATCTTCAGAGAAAGAGACATTTTCTCCAGGACAAATTGTAATACCCTGAACTTGAAAAAATTTATACAGAGTATTGGTTTATATCATGAGCTTTAAATGATTTTATTATTAATTTAGTTTTTTTGTTCCTTTTAATCCCTCCTTATTTTGCATTTAGATATTATTGTATGAAAATTGTGTGATTGGTATTAGAAGTTAAAATGATGCCAAAGGTGAGAGTACAGTTATGGTTGATTAATTTGCATTTTACAGCACTGAAAAGCCTTAGATACCCCAGTGCTTGGCTTAAAGCCTAAATTTTATATTCAATTCAATTCCTCAGAGTCCCAGCCTGGCTTGTAATCCCAAGAGGTGAGCATGCTAGCTGAGCTTCCTCAGCATGCTGGGCACACTCAGGATCCTGAGCTTGCTCAATGCACTTACTTATCTCGCAAGGAGAAACGCTTTCGCACTGTTCCTCTACCCTACAAGGAACGTCACCCTTCTCGCTGACTTGAATGGGCTTGCTTTCTTGAATGGTCTCCCCATTGAGGTCCTCGTAACCAGGCACTAAACTTGTCTAAGCTTCGATAAAGCTCTTCAGAGCACCCAAACGGCAATGCCCCCCTCTCTCTTGCTGTTGCCACTTCTTGACACTGTACACCTAGGGTACAGAGAGCCTCAACGAGTCTCGTCAGACATGACCCTCAGGCCTCTACTCCCTACGAATAGAGCCACCTTGTTCTAATGTTCGCGAGCGAGGGTAGCGCGTGTTTGCAAACAAGCCTCCTCTGTCTTGCTTGTTTCTATCCTACAATATATGTCCTTCTATAGGATGCACAAGGCAGCGCATCAACCTCCTGCAAGTGTCCATGATGCTATGGGTCTTTTATGGGTGGGACAATCTTGTTCATCAGTACACACTTCTCCACCACTCTCTGGTGAAATAGACAGGCAAGCTCCTCCCACTATCGAAGGTCTGCACATTTCTCTGGCTGCACACGTGTACTTCAGTTCGCTCAACAAGAGAAGGATCTACTCATCGTCGGTGCGTTGACCAACACGTTCCTGTTGGGGCTCCTGTGGATGTCCTTTTGTTCGCAAAGGACGTGCCAAGTGGTTAGCTAACCAGTTCCAGCTCCACTATCGCAGGCCTTGGCAAGGCCAATCCCTCTTGTATTGTCAGGCTCACCTGGGAACTCCAATCCACCTGTGGATCCCAGTAGGAGTGCTGCTGTGAAGCCTGCTCCTCCTCCAGCTGTACCTCTTGTTCCTTCTCCTCCTAAACATTCGTGTAAGTATAAAAGATATATAGAGTCTAAGGCTTCCTATCCTAGCCTAGATCCCATTTGGGAAAAGCGGGGTATTATCCCAGTTAAACTGACCAAGAGGAGAAGAGGTCATGAGTAAGAGATGCCTCCCCCCAGGTGATACCCATCACCCAAGGACCAGCAGTAGTCTTGGAGATATCATTCACAGACAATTAGCAGCTGTCCCTATTTAGAGTTTGTGGCAACCAAACCAGCCACTCCCCTCCTGGAGTCTTCGTTAGTCCTTATGATCACTCCTCGGGGCTTGCAACCCATGTAAGTTTAGATCTAGTAAGTAGAGTCCATCTCTCTTAATCTCCCTCTCGTCCAAGCCCTGGGAGCAGAAAGCTGCATAAGGAAGATCAACAATCTGGGCGATCCTTTCTATTCCCTCCTGGAAGGAGATCCCCACAACTGGCAAGACTGGGATTTAGTTACCTTGGTATAGGATGGTGAAGGGAACCAGGAAGAAAGTCTTCTCCCAAGTAGCTGGGACAACAAAGGGACACTTATCTCGTCTACTTCCTTCCCATTTGTTCGTCAGAGGAAGTATTAGGAGATTTTGGATGAGGATCCCTCTCCTTTGCCTGTAGATCTGGCAATATTAGCTTTGAAAAACATCACTCTTGATAGATTGGTAGCACAACTATTGCCCTTCTCAGTTGCGCAGGCCATGAAAATGGAGTGGGTTGTAAAGGCTTCTTTGTTGGCAGTGTCATGGATCGACTACTGGTCTGACTCAGATGGTTATTTGATTGCCAATAAGGATTTGGAAAATCCAGATAAGCGGAAGGCTATGCACGTGTTTTCGCTTTTCAGAGCAAGGGCTGTCGAGTTCCTCACTCATACCCTAGCTAACCAATGAATGAACTGGATTCTGAGAAGGTGTGACTGTCATCTCAAAACTCCATAGGTAGGTACCAAAGAGAGAAGCACTCAATTTACACGTGTCAATAGAGAGTTCTTCCTTGTTTAAATTAGAAGATATCGACTCAGTGGTGGAGCGCTGGAGGAAAGCGAGTTATGATTCCTTCCTCCATAAAGCAGTAATATCTCATCCTTACTCTTTGGCCCTTGTGGCACCGATATTATCCCCCATCAACCAACAAGGACCCAGGAATGGGTCAATGGCTTTTAAGCAGTCCACCTGCAAAGAAGAAAGTCCCAAGAGCAGCCAATTCATGACTAGAGTGCTTGAGGCAGAGGAGGTAAAGGTTGAAGATGTGGTCGCTCCCATTAGGAATCATACCTCCTGCCTGTCCACCGATGGGTGAATGCATGAAGTACAGGTGGCAGAGATGTGAGTTCCACGGGGCCGAAACTTGCACGGTCTCAATCCTCCGTATGGGGTACCACCTTACATTTATTCTCTCTCCCTTCATTAATGCTTAATCCAGCGATGTTATGTTCTTTCACGAAGGGATCAGCAAAGAACCTCACCCTTTAGGCAGAACGCCAAACTATGCTGGAGAAGAATACACTCCAAGAGGTCCTAGATGGGTACCCGGGTTTCTACAGCCGACTCTCTCTTGTAGATAATGCGTCTGGAAGTAGAAGACCAGTCATCGACCTCTCGACCCTAAGCAGGTTTGTTTTTAGTTATGGTAAGGACTTCATGATAACATAGGATCTCAAAGATGCATACTTCCAGATCCCAATCCACCCATCATTAAGAAAGTACCGAAGATTTGTTGTTTACGATATGATATACCAAGTCAAGGTACTGTGCATCGGCCTGTCCACAGCACCTCAATTGTTCACTAGTGTTCTCTCTAGCTTCAACTTGGGATCAAGCCAACAGCATTCACCTGTTGCACTATCTAGATGACTGGTTGTTTCTACACAATCAGTAGAGACCCTTCTCTTACACCGAGGCAGGTTTCTAGCGTTTTGTCACGATCTGGGAATCGTGTTAAATCACAAGAAGTCCTCTCTGCATCCATCTCAAAACCTGGTATATCTTGGTAGGCAAATGAACACCATATTAGGCAAGTTCTTTCTGTCCCAAGACAAAGTAGAGAGACTAAAGGGAGTGGCACGTCCCTTTCTGAAGCGAGACTTGCTGCAAGCACACCTTTGGTTATGCTTGTTGGGTTACCTGACCTCCCTGGGCCCCAACAGCTGTCTATGTATTCGTTCTCTCCACTGGCAACTGAAAACATATTGGTCTCTTCACAGGGATCCTCTGGACTTCAGAATTCCGATAGCATCAGAGCAAAAGAGAGACATTGGTTGGTGGGTAGATACCAACTTCCTAAGGGGAGTAGATCTTCTTTCTCCTCCCCTGAATCTGATGCTCCTCATGGATGCATCAAAAGGAGGATGGGGCTCACCTGTTGCAACACCTGACCTACGGAGTGTAGTCGGAATCTGACCGGCAGTACCACATGAACCTCTTAGAAATGAGGGGAGCCTTTTTGCTCTTCAAACACTTCCAACAGCTCCATAGTGTTGATGAGCAACAACATGACAATAATGGTGTATCTAAGCAAACTAGGAACTTTTTCACAGCAGCCATGTCATTTAGCTGTAGAAATCCTAATTATGGATGGAAGGCAACTCATTCCCATAAAGGAAAACATTCTTACCGACAAACTTAGCAGGAAGAGTCAGATAGTTCGCTCCAAATGGTCATTGCCTCTTCGGAGAGCCAACAAAGCCATGACTTTGTGGGGTTTGCCGATGATAGATCTGTTTACGACATCCCTGAACCAGAAGTTTTGGTGTACTGCTCACCAGTACTGGATTCTCAGGCATCTATTCAAGAAACTTTCCAATATCTGGGGGACAACATAGACATCTGCTTGTTCCCCTCTTCTGTCTTATGAGAAGACTTATCAACAAGGTAAGGGCATCACAAGACCTGTCGATGACCCTAGTAGCTCCTCTGTGGCAGCAAGCAGAATAGTAGCCAGACCTATTTCTGGTCACAGAGGTACCAAAAATGTATCCTTTCCTTCCAGACCTCCTCAGACAAGCTCTCGCAGAGATTCACCGCAAGGAAGTCACTTCCTTACAATTTCAAGGCAGGAGATTATCCAACATCTCTCGCAAAGATGCTTTTCACAAACAGTGCCAAAAAAGATGTCTGGATACCTCCGTAAGTCATCTATATCCATTGCCGTCTACCAGGTAAAGTGGGCTATCTTCCGTGGTTAGTGTCATGGTAGGAATCTCGCTTTGCTCGGTGCCGCTAATCCTGTAATAGTTCTTGCTGTACCTCAAGATGGAAAAACTCTGGTCAATGTTGGCCTTCAAAGGCTACCGCCTTAAGCCTTGTCTTTAGACTGAACAAGGTGAACATTTCCTCCTTGACGTAATTCTCTCCTCATACAGAGTTTTGAGTTTACTTGCCCTCAGTTAGAAGTTAGGTCACCTCCTTGGAATCCCTGAAAGGAGCTTCCTCCTTACAAACTGCTTAACCCATAAGACAATTGCATGGTCTCTCGTAGGATATAGCCCATTCAAGGGGATGGCTCTGGGTAACACTCAACTTCGTCCCTAAGTTCGTTGCTAAGACTCATAATCCTGATCATTTGTTACTGTGTCTTGTGAGAGACTGAGGCACTATCTTACACAAACTTCCGTAGCTCACCCGAATTTTTGCGAGAGCGGGCAAGGTTAAAAAGAAAGTCACAAAAATTATGATCTCAGCGTGGATTCTCCAGGTGATTGAACGTGCGTTAAATCTCAACTCTCCCCTAAGAAATCGCAGACCCAGAGTTCATGATGTTAAGGGCATTAGTAGGCTTCTAGCATTTGAAAAATTCCTCTGTCATGCAGGTCCCACAAGCTGGTGTCTGGAATCTGGAAGTGTCGAAATACCTTCGTGGCCCACTACCTGCAAGTCGTAACCCACAGGAGCCTGGATACATTCCCTATAGGTCCTGTTGTGGCAGTACAACAAGTGGTTTAAGCTACCTCAGCTCCCTTACAGGACAAGTAGTAGTCAGTCAAGAACAGATGTTACTCAAAGTTAGTCTGTGATGATTCTAGAGATTGAATCGTATTTTGTGCCTTCATCTTCCCCTCTTTTGGAGTACAAAATCTAGGTGATTCGGCAAGGTGGCCTACCTCCAACTGTGTAGCCTGAAATACGTTATACAGTATATTTTTTATATCTCCATTCTCCCAGTAAGGGGGAGGCCTTCAATGTTTAGGTTAAGTAAGAGGAGTGCTACACACTCCGATATTTTTAACTGGTCAACTCACAGTGCTTAAGTTCCATATATTCGCTACTATTGCCCAGACCGTGAATTCTCATGCTTTACATACCGAGAGTTCGCGAGATGACAAGGGTACCCCTATCACGCTTTCACAATCTGAGCCGTACCTCAGGTCATATTCCCATCCAGTTGGGATTTTGGACTTCCACCCACCTTAGGGTGACTCTGTATAGTAAAGAAATATGGCTTGTATTTGTATACGAATAGATGACAAATTCAAAAGTAATTTACAGTTTTCATAGCCATACAAACATGAGCTCTTTACTCATACTTGACCTGCCATCACTTATCCCCAATAGAAAGTCCTGCCTGTATCCCCAGGAAATGGAATATCGTAGCAGGCAATCTGAGCTGACATTGCATTATAGTTGGTTCAGAATGGTATTTTAATCCTCTTTTAGCGAGGGAGCTCGCTTACTTTGTGGGGTTCGCTGATCACACACCTGAATCACATGCTGGAGGTGTATTGCTCACTGGGGCCAGACTCGTCAGCAGGGATGTAAGATGAATTCCAATATCAATGGGATGTTTCCCTCATTCTGTTTAATACGATGGTGTCCAACAAAATAATGTTTTCCCAGAAAATAAGAATAACATTAGAGGTCCCAAAGTGGCCACACCTGGAATGATATCTGGATCTTCTAGTTCTAAGAGAGCTACCAAATTGGTCAATTGCATATGACTAGATTTTTGTGCAGCATTGATTTGCCTGTCTCCTCCTTGCTGGAGGTTATCCATCATCTCCTTTGAAAGGTATTTTGGAGACCAATTAAAAACTAGGTTTCCAGATACCTCCGCAAGTATTACCCGTTTAGCCTTGGTGTCCTCTTAGAGAGTAAGTAAACTCCATGGACTCTTATATTTATTATCACAGTCCAAGGGCTGGAGGCAACTGTAGTTCTCCTATGTTTCATTAATGGTTGTCCTTGTGACTCCTCCATTTTATCAGTTAGGAAGTAACCGATGGCATGGATGATTTGCTACTATGTCCTGTAAGGGTGGTTCATTGTAGTGTTTAGTAGAACGTGCCTTGATGCAGTACAGAGGCTAACGTTTCAGGATGCATTGCATGATTGATTTTCTATGGCTTCAATATTTCTAGAATCTGAGGTAAGATTTCATTTTCATTAGCATAAATTTCCATGTTACTCTTTGAGGTATAAATTTTGAGGTACAGGACAAACTAATAGAGGAAAAATATGAACTAAACAAAAATAATATTTGTTATGTAAAAGAATAGAGAATAACTAAAATCCTATTATCAGAAAAAGGAGATAACTTACACAATTTCATACTTAAGTAGTTGAAATTAAATAAAAACCATACTCAACTTATCAACTATTACAATGGCAATATTGCTTTTGCAAAAATAAACACCGAGAATCATATCATATCCCACTACACCAGTTCTACAATTACAGTCATAAGCCACTATTTGAATTATAATTCTGAAGATTTAAAACAAACCCAAAGTATGGATTTTCACAATATTTCCAAAGAATAGTTGACAGTTCCTTACATGAACGCAGTTTATGTAGAACTCCGCAGCATGGAGAAACTGAGTCTATCTCTGTTTTCCCAATAAGGAATGGTCGTCTGGATGACCATTTTGCCACAAACTAATCTATCCCATAGTAACTTCAAACCCTCATCAGTGTCTTGCATCATTACCAGTTCCCCCCCCCCCAAAAAAAAAAATGTAGTATAGCCTACATTCAGTTCCTGTAGTCATTTAATCTAGGCCATGTCATCTTTAAACATAGGACTGGCACCAATTCTTCCTTGTCTCGGCTCTTGATAAATCCAACAACTGAGTTTTTCGCTTCCATGCTCTTTCTAGTCTCGGGAATGATCCATAAAATTCTGGATTTTTCACAGTGTGCAGTCATTCAGTAACAATGATAATCATATATGGCCCTCACAAAAAGGGCCTGTATAGAATGAGAACTAGTAGGCCTACCTTAGTAAATTATTTCGCTTCACACTGATCAGTAATTCAGATTAAAAGTTCACAACTAACACTTAAACAAACATCGCCTTTATCATGAGATCCCATTGGAGTATAAGCAGGAGTACAAGATCAGACTTTCTTGGTATTAACAACACATAGGAAATATTGCTTGGTAGCTTTTGCATTTTATTCCTGCCACACTGTGTGCAAGGTGCTTTTTATGCCTTAAACAAAGATAAGGTGCTGTGAGACAGTTATGTAGAATGGTGAGCATCAAGCAAACTTCAATATACAGTATGGTCAACATTGATAAAAAATTTTGAACTTACAATTGTTCCGTCACTAATACAAACTAACTTTATGTATAGGGGATATTACTTTTGGCGAAGCTGAAAGAGAAGCCATAAAACATTTAGGAAGGGTTAACCACCCACCCACTAGTTAGTGGGGGTGGGGGTTAGTTTGCTACCCCATTCACTCACACACCTGGGCTGAGTAACCACTATTTACTTTTGGCTCAGTGAGAAAAAAAACATTCCTCTCCAGCCCAAATTTGTCTGGCCATTTGACTTTTTCTTTTTACTCTTTGTGTTTTATATATATTTAGATATTCATGTAATATTTTATATATAAACCTTTTTTTATCATTACAGTATTTCTGTTTCCGTGTCAGCGTAGTGAGGCATTTCTCAAAGGCAGAGAAAGCTCTTATGGTCTCTTTCCCTTTAACGTCGGACAACTTGTAGGCTGTTGCCCTCCCCTGACAACAACTCGGCATCCACTGTAGGGTAGTTGTCCTTATGTGAATACTCCTTCTTCGTTCAGATGTTGACTCCGCCCGCTCACTGCGATTCTTCGGAGGGACTTGCAGCCTACCCAGAGCTAGACTTTGGTCTTGCTCCTCTTCGTTGATGACAACATTCTCCCTCGGTCTATATTGTAGTCGGAAAAGGGAGTACATGGTTTGAAGCATGTTTGCTTGTGCAAAATCCGGGAATTCCTTTTCTATTAGTGGGTTAGATTATTCTCATGAGTGTTGTTTCTTTAGCAAATTAATTTTGAATAAAACTCTAATTAATTGAACTTTTTACAACAGGCTAATTAATTGTGAATAGAAAGGTTTTAATTTACCTTCCTACATCACTAATGATACTGCACTCCTTGATCCTGCGATAGCAGCTGGCAGAGGGAGTACTTAGCCTTTAGATTGTTCCTTTCCTTATCTGGGAACTCCTTAACCACTCGCGAGTTAGGTTGTTCTCCTGAATGTTTTTTCGTCAGTAATTAATTTGAATAACAACTGTTTCTAATTCAACTTATTTTTTTTTTACAGTCCTTACTATGCCACTATCCTTTGACGATGACAGCAGGCGAAGGGAGTTGCAGTCCTTAGTATGTTTGTGCTCTCTCGGGGGACACCTTTCCTGTCCACGGTTTAGGTTGTCCTGACGAAGTTTTTCGTTAATTCATTTTTGTTTTTTCCTCAGTGCTATTGATGTCATACTTCTTCATTCAGTTTATTAAGTCCGCAGAAGAAGAGCAGAGCCGATCGCTCCTGTGCAATCTGCTGCTCCTGCCCCATCACCACCCAGTTCTCCTGCGCCTGGGGCAGCTCTTGATCAGCACACTGACAACGGTCTTTCCCTCACGAGGGTTCGGTCCCTTCCGAGAGTAACTCAGTTTCTGCAACACTCTCTGCTTCTGTTCCCTCGGTCCTCTTGCTCAGGCGTAGGAACGAGGGCAGTGGCAGTCTAGGTTCTTTTGGGAGTTCTGGTCATAGGATCCCTCTGGGGTGAACTCAGAAAATAGCTCTAGCTATGTTTCACAGGTAGCGCTCATCGCCGACCTTCAACTTGAAACATGCTTGGTGACGAGAAGCAGAGACCATTGCCCGGTGATCCGCCTCCAAGTGTTGGACAACTTTTCCCTTCCGAGGGAGAGTTAACCTCTACCAGGTGTTGGGTTGCTCTCCCTTCGGTGGGAGAACATCCCTTCACATGCTTCTCTCCAGTTACCTTCCTGCTTGCATAAGGAATGGCTGACAGTAACAACTCATCACACAGCTGCTGACTTGTTGCCAAAGACTGCGCTCTCCCCCTTGCATAGCCGACTCTTCCTTCGGGGGAGGAGCAAAGTCAAAGGCAGGTCTCTCCTGCGGATTAATGTTTCCCTCATTCATGAGTGAGATCTTCCCCAGAGACCTTCTAGAGACCTCCGTAACTCTCTGCTGATACCTTTGGAGCAGGTCTCCTCTGTGGAAGAACCTCGCCACTGTCGACGAGTTTCTCGTGAGGATCGTCATTCTTCCTCGCCTGGGAGTGCTGTCCTCCTCGACACTAGACGTTCTCATTCCCATGCTGTAAGAAGATGTCTCTTCAGTTCTTCAAAGGACCAATGATCTCCGCCCTCTTCTGTCAGACTATCACCTTCAGGCCCTCGTCACTCGCTAGCTGGTCATCACTCGCTAGCTGCTCGTCACTCGTCTTCAGGTGACCATCACTAGTCACCTCATGATTGTCACCAGCCGGCTTGTGATCATCACCCGTCTGCTCGAAGTCGTCACCCGTCTGCTCGTGATTGTCACTCATTACCTCATGCTTGCTCGCCAGCTCGTGACATTCACACTCAAGCTCTCCATCATAGTTCAGGTCATGTTGGTCATTCACCTTATCTTCAGCGTTTGCAGACTACTCGTCGTTCACTAGCTACTTCAATCTTCAGCTACTCATCTTTTTCTAGCTGCTCAAAGTTCACAAGCTTTCAGGCATTTGCTATCTTTTCAGCATTTACTAACTCTTCGTTTGCTAACTTGTCAGCTTCTCGGTGTTCGCCACCTCGCAATCTTCTCCGCGTTTTCCAGCTCCTTGTTGTTCGCCAGCCTCTTGGTATTCACCAAACCTGCATCGTTTGCCATCATTTCGTCGCCTGTCAGGTCACCATCGCCCATCAGCAAGTGATCACTCATCAGCTCTCTTCCAGGTTCCTGGTATCCAACAACCTCCACCAGTTCCTGGTTTCCAGCAACCTCTGCCAGTTCCTGACATCCTCCTCTACTAATGAACTTTTTGATGAATAGCTCTCCCCGCTTACGATAAGAAATCCAACAGACACTGAAGAACCTCAGAAGCCTTGACCCATGGTGTGTTTTTCTCCTACTTTGTTCAACAGAGAACGTCTCTGGTATGGATCGCAGATCTCTTCCGGCCACGATCCTCGCTACAAGCAAACATTCTGCTCTTCCCTGCCAGACCCTCATTCTCTTTTCATCTTATGCAGAGTGCTCTAGCGCTATGGCTTCTCCGATCGCTTTAGAGAATCTTAGTGATTCTCCTCATCTAGACGAACAAAACCTCAACGATGGTCCACATAATCTTTCGTTTATACAAGTGGCACTATTTCAGTAGTGCTTACCACAACATGCAGTTGAAGGAGTTTAAGACACTCCTTTCCCGGTACCTAACCCAGCACTTACTTTCGATGAGAGGGGTAAAAGCACAAGTGTCAACCTTGGTTCTTAATACCTCACTCGCCACTGGGAATTTATGGTTTCACACAAGTACAGTGCTATCGGTTTCCCAGTGTATTCATCAGCTCTCCAGTTCTCATCAGCGCTCTCAAATGTCCATCTAACATGAACATTTTCATCGGACCACAATCACTACTATTACTACATCTACTACCACTATTGGGCTGATGTGTTCTGTGTCTAAGGGACTAAGCTCCTTGTCTCTTCCTTTTAGTAACTTTTTTGGTATATAATTACCTTACAAGTTGACATCTTCATTGAATGATAAGTGCATTGTTAGTTATGCATGCGCCCTCGTCTATATGTCGCCGCAATGCAGGTGGAACATAATTCTACACAGCGGTTGCTGCAATTGAAATCTTCAGACCACTCGCTTGTGCCACCTTTCTGATGACTCTGGACGAATCTTGTGAGCATAATCCCTAGGGGTTATTTGCTTCTCCTCTCTCCACAAGTTTGAGAACTTGTCGGATATCTGGCACGTATTCTTTTACCTATTCCTTGGATCCTCTCCTCAGCCTTTCTTACCTGAATCGTGACACACAACCCCCTGGGGTTATTTCCCCTTTTCTTTCCCGTTGTTCCAATTGATTGAATTCAGTTGGATTCCCCTCCGGTGAAGCATTCAACCAACCCTTAGCTTGACCTTGGTCGTGTCCTTCAACCCTCTGGTGATAACGCCCTCCGGTAGCCTGAGTTCGCCAAGTAAACAGACATACCACTTTTAAAACACCGCTTTCCATCCAATCAGCAAAGTCAAGCAACATTTGGGTCCAGTCAGTACTAGGATGGGTAACCACCTGGGAACACCAGAGGCTGTGACATGGATCGGTGTTCTCATCTGAGAGTTAACTCCCTGTTCTCATCTGAGAGATAACTCCCTGTTCTCATCTGAGAGATAACTCCCTGTTCTCATCTGAGAGATAACTCCCTGTTCTTTTCCTCGGGTAGGTTTGCCCCGTGGTGGGTTTCCATCCTACAAGTTTGGAGTGCACAATTCTTTTAAAAAAGAACAGAGAATTCACAGCTCAACTACAAGAGAATACACTTTTCTCTCTTATTCCCACCTGTGGAGGTGTGAGGGCGATTTTCTTTATTTGCACAATCTGAACATCCAGTCATACGCCCGTCTCAGGTGTTACATCTCTTGGCAAAGCGATGTCTTTCCTTGAGGTCTCTCCGAGATTTTACAGTCAATTCCTCCTATAGGAATCTCCAGTTTCATTCTTATTTCTTGGAATGTCCAATGTTACATGAGTTGAATTTTCCGCCTAAGAACAAGAGTGAAAGCGAGAGAGAGGTTAATAAGAATCTATTTAAGTTTATAACCAAATATATTATGGCGAAATTTCCCCGGTTTATACAAAATAGCCCGATAGACTGGGCTGAATCACAAGGTCTGAGGGACAAACTTCACAAAACCCTCGGGGAAGTAATTAGAATATGGTTATATTTTAACAAATTTTATTACAAAAATAATAATCTAATACGAAAGAAACATGAAAAATTAACCTTTACTTGACATACAAGAACATGTGACCGAAAAAAAACTATGTCCACTTCGGACTCAAGATATCAACAAAATTAATTGAACATTTATAAAGTTATCTCGATAAACCTCTTACAGAGACCTTTAGAGTTACTTTACACAATAACACTGATCCCCTGGCACAAGGATCGACAAAATATTTATAGATACAAACTTTACAACAACTCTATCAAGACCTACACGGAAACCGACCTGGGTACACTAGGCGTGGGGAGAGAGAACAATTAGATGGGACTTATTGTGATTGGGGACGTCGGATCAAAGAGAGCGAGCAAGCCTTGCAACTTCCGACGTCACTTTTTTGGCGCGATTTGTCCTGAACCTAAATTTCTAGATTGGATTTTTTTATCATGTTACAATAGAATGACGTTATTTTTCCTAATCTTAAATTACTAGTAATTGATTTCTTTAGTCTCAGCGCCTCCCCTACCAGGCGGTTTCTCTTTTTGGTTCTAAACATTCTCGTCTTGAACGACATTCATTCGCCCGCGAGTCCTCTCCTTTCCCTCCAATTTGACGTAGTCGTAGGCGGAGTCAAATGGCGGGAACTTCGATTTATCAGGTCGAAATCCCCGACATATATTTTAGTTTTTAATTAAGTACCAAAAAAAGTAATATAATTTTATGTATAAATGTACATCCATACTTGTAAATGTTTATGTTCACAATTAAGCATGTTTACAGTACATCGTGGCTCTTTATTTGTGAATGAGGTTTGCTCTAAGATAGTATAAAATAGAAAGATTTTGTAAGGTTAAATAACAAATTAAGTTATAAAAATTATATTGCGTTTGTATAAAATAAACTTAGTTGCTGCTATTACAAATATTCATATTTAATATCTTATTTTACACTGCGTATGTATATGACTATGGATGGTCAGCGTCAACAGCTGATTCGTCTGTTGTTATTGTTTGATACACATTTTAATTAGAAACTGGTTGATAGTTGTTGAACAGTGTTCTTTTTTTTTTCAAGGATTACGTGATAGGGAGCAAAATGATATCAACAATACTCTTTTAACTATATGTGAGCATAATCGTGATACTGTTGGGACCTTGAAAACAGCTGACAACATGACCAAAATAAAAACAATAAGTAATTTCTGTTAAAATACATTTTGAATTGATAATAGAAAAGTACATAAATTATTAAATGAAGTTCACTTAAGATATAATTCCAGAATTGTTTTAGACATCTTTCATTTCAGATACGTTATGGTGTCGGCTATTAAGCTACAGATCAGCTAACGAAATCAAAGGACGTCTTAATCCTTGCCTACGATCGAACATAGATTTAAGCAAAGTAAAAGTTTATTGTGTGTAGTATTTATCTGACACTTTGTAAAGAAACCAAGATTTCTGTTTAATATCTTCTATGCATGTATACTGTAGTAAGGCACCTCAGAGAGAGAGAGAGAGAGAGAGAGAGAGAGAGAGAGAGAGAGAGAGAGAGAGAGAGAGAGAGCGTATTCATATCATAGTTAATAATAGCTTAAAATGAAATGTATGAAAACCATGATATGAAATTGATTGTAAATAAATAAGCATGGCATTAAAAGAAAAAAAAATATGTTACGATCTGTTATCTATTTATCGAAATGAAAGAAAAATTAATCGCTATTGTGTTTGATATGTGTATTAACATTGTGCATTCGTACATGCCATAAAGTAATGTTCATTGTTTTTTTAAACTTGAATATGTACTTATTGATATAAAGCTAATTGTAAATAAATATTTATTAGACTAAAAGGAAAAATATGTTACAATCTTTTATTTCATTACCGAAAGGAAAAAATAAATAAATCGCTAATGTGTTTGATATGCATACGCAGTAGCATTGTGCGTTCATACATGCAATAGTTTTGTTTATTGTGTTTTTTACCTTAAAATGTACTTGTTATAGAATTCATGGTAAATAATAATCATGAATTTAAAAGGAAAAATGAGAGAGAGAGAGAGAGAGAGAGAGAGAGAGAGAGAGAGAGAGAGAGAGAGAGAGAGAGAGAGAGAGAGAGAGAGCAGGTGAGGAGGGAGAGGGGTGAGGATATGGACGGGAGGGAGGCAAGCGACAGCCGACGGTAGTGACAAGAGTAGGCTAATGCGTCATAATGTGAATGTTCATAGCTAATAACTTATTTTACTATAATATGAATGTGTACCAACCGTGTGTCACACAATTGTACATAATTCCTATTGTATATATTATGCTTGTATGTGCGCTCTTCCCTCGCACTAAAAAGAACCTGAATGATCATGTCTCCGGTTTTGCTCTGAACTTTGTCTGTCCCTCGAACATGCCATGTCCTGTTGCCTTGCCGTTTTGTATATAAAGAAGAGTGTTCCTTAATATATAACTCAGTCGTTTCCAATCTGCCTTTGAATTCACAACCCTTCTCTCGGCCCGTCACATTGGTGACCCCGGAGTGACTCGCTCCTCCCGCCTCCCCATCCCCCCTACACCTCTCACCGTTACTATGACGCCGTCAACGCATACCTTCTGCAGCAGTACTCGCCGTCGCCAGCCGCCCGTATAGCAACGCCTTTTCAGCTCTCTCAACAACCGTTGGGGGACCAAAGGGCTTCGCTCACCCTCGGGAAAATGACCAGTATCACTCGCCTGCAACCTGTCGCAGACGGCTCTCCTCGTGATGTGAACCCACTTCATGACTTTCAAACTTCCATCAACGCCTCCACTCCTGACGAAGAGATCATCTCTTCAACTTCAACCGAAGCTGACTTGAATGCTATAGGACATACACGCCTATGAATCCCGTAGGACATACACGCCTATGAACGCCGTAGGCCTATGAATGCCGTAGGATATACTCGCCTATGAATGCCGTAGGATATACTCGCCTATGAATGCCGTAGGCCTATGAATGCCGTAGGACACACACGCCTATGAATGCCGTAGGACACACTCGCCTATGAATGCCGTAGGACACACTCACCTACCCCGTGACGAGCCGGAGCGGCAACACAGCCAACCATCATTTACCACTTGCTCGCACCCCAACCAACGACTTCTACAGCCACTCACTGCTGCTCATCGGCGCAGTTGTTACTATTACCTCTCCAGATTCAGGGCACCTATTTAACATGTTCAGTATGTCATTTTTAGAGGGGGAGCCATGTACCAACCGTGTGTCACACAATTGTACATAATTCCTATTGTATATATTATGCTTGTATGTGCGCTCTTCCCTCGCACTAAAAAGAACCTGAATGATCATGTCTCCGGTTTTGCTCTGAACTTTGTCTGTCCCTCGAACATGCCATGTCCTGTTGCCTTGCCGTTTTGTATATAAAGAAGAGTTTTCCTTAATATATAACTCAGTCGTTTCCAATCTGCCTTTGAATTCACAACCCCTCTCTCGGCCCGTCACAAATGCAAGTGTAAACTGTTTCACTCGAGTTCGTCAAGACCGCATCAGTCTCCTTTGGATCCAACCTATTCTGGGGCATGAGGGATCCCTCCCTTCTCTTGGGGCTTTACTAAAGACGGACCTAAGAAAACAATTGACAAACAATGTTCCTGCTGAGAAGTCAACCTTCTTGGCCCTTCCCCGAATTTGGTGCTCCCTTCAGATGCATCAAAAAAAGGGCGTGGGGACCATACTGTATCACTCAGACTTGGAGCTCTGGTTAGAGTCTGAACGGTACCACCTATTAAAAATCCTAGAGATGAGGGTAGCTTTCCTACAGGACAAGCCCAAGTCACCTCCCCCCCCCCCCTCCCTTTTAGAGGGAACTCAGATTCTAGATTTGACCGGTTTCTCAGACAACACCCATTGTCAGTCTACAACTTGAACTATAACTCGTGGATGGGAAACAGAAAGTGCGGTCAGGGGGTTCATCTCCAGGTGCCGGAACTCTTCCTTCTGAAGGAAAGTCCCTCCAACCACTGGTCAACAATCTTCCTACTCGTGGGGAGAATTGCCAACTGCAGCAGCAAGAGAGACTTCCTTCACCTGTTTGTTCTCCCCTCCTGGGGACTCCTCAGGCATGAATTGAATTCACTCATTCCCTGCTATGCACTTCAGGGCATGCCACGTAGTCGGCTGTCTTGTCTCACCCATCAGACTCATCTCATTAGCAAGACAGACTAGTCCCCGACGGAGATCCCTAAAGATCCTACGGGAATTGGTTTCATCCATTCCCCGCCCTTGATCTTCGGGAGTAGGCCATCAGACTTGTCTCCCCAGCAAGACTCGTCTTGCCCAGCAGTCTCGTCACGACCAGCTGACTCATCTGCAGCTCCCGACGGAGATCCCAAGAGAACTCCCTCAGTGACAATAACTGCCCCATGTGAACACCTTTCACTGAGCCGTATCTTCCCTGCAACTTCATTTCTGGAGACTATCCAGCTCCTTCCTTTCCACAACAAGTTGCGAAGAGGATGTCTGGATACCTATGTAGATTTTCCGCTTCGGGCATAACAGCCCAAGGAGACTGTATGGTATAGCATGGAGGGGATATCTCTCCCCTCGATGCTCCTATCCCAGCAACAGAGGAGTTCCTAGTTTACCTTCAGGAAGAAAATATCTCTTGGAACTGGCAATGAAAGGCGACCACTAGTCCTTGATGGACCAGGTAATACTCGATTTTGTTATTGGCAACTCGTGTCACAGAATTCCAGCCATTCAGACTGGGTATCGTTCGCAGAAGGACCAATGATCCAGATCAACGATTGCTATGCCAGAGAAACGGGAGTCTCTATCTCAAGTAAACTACAAGAGCTCAAGCCCGAGTGTCAGCTCTCTTCGTCAGCTCAGGGAAGGTTAAGAGAACGACCACCAAGAGCACATTCTTTGCTCAGATTCGCTAGGTTATGGACCAAGCGTTGAATCCTGATCCTTCCCCTCATAAGGAGACGTGAGCTCATAACGTTAGGGTAGGAGTATGCAATTTTATGAAGACTACTCTGTGATGCAGGCCTTGTCAGCGGGTGTGTAGAAGAGTCAAACAACCTTCAACACCCACTTCCTGGAAGACATGACCCACAGGAACATGGAGACATTCTCCATTGATCCTGTGGTGGCTACACACTAATTGGCTTACACACCTCAGGCTTCTTAATGTAAAAGTAGCAGATGAAAGAGCGAAGAGTTTAACCATGGTTAAGTCTGAGATGAATGACAAAGAATGATTGGTTCTATCTTTCATCTTTCACCCTGTGGGGTAACAGTACCTATGGTACTTTCCAAATCTGACCTAGTCTGTCTCCAGGTAGAATCATTTCCCTTGTGTAACCTGGTATAAAGAGATATTGGATTGGGTAACATCTACGGTTGATTCTAGGATTCCTGCGTTTTCAGAGAATTTTACCTAGATCTGTCACATTGCTATTATTATAAGCACATAGCTTGCGTAGGCCGATGGCCATGCATAGCGTGGTTTCTATTAGTTACGTGCTTTGCACATATGTGGAAACCCCATTTCAATTCCAAGAAGCCAGTTGGCATGGACTTCCACCCTCCTAAAGGTAAGTCATCCCTTATGAATAGCGTTGGTTTGTATTATTACCAGAACAAATGACAAATTCGGAAATAATATGTATTTTTCCTAACAATACAAATCTGTAGTTATTTATACAGATTCCCCCCCCCCCAGCACCTATCCCCCTAGAAGTCCTACTTTCAAGCGAAAAGTGGTTACTCAGCCGAGGTGTGTGAGTGAGTTGGATAGCAAACTAACCCCTACCCCCCATTAACTAGCGGGTGGGTGGTTAATCCTCACTGAAAGTCACATGGCTCATTGGTAATATGACAGTACCGTACTTTTACATCATCTCAATCTAAAGTGAAATTGTCACTGTTGTACAGTGATTCATAACCTTTTTCAGTACAAAAAAGAAAAGTGACCATGAATATAATCTCTTTTTGGCTATGTGAAATTGTCATGAAAACCTATAAATCTCAGAGAGATTCATCCACAAGTGTACCTCCCAAAACCCCTGATGTACAAGGAATTGCAGCTATGATAGCTTTCAGCAAGAATCATTCAATAGCACAAGTGCTTAAAGCAAAAGTCTGGAAGACTCATACTATGATTACAGCTCACTGTCTCAAGGATTACACTTACAGGTCCTTGGACATGTTCTCAATAGGACCTGTGATAGCTGACCAGTAAATGGTGTAGTGAGCCAGCTCTGTACAGGACAATTAGCATAGTGTCTAAGTTATTAGGTGCACCCTTTATTGTGTTACTATATATGTATAAAGTTGAATGTCTAGCTTTTGTTTCCTTTTTTTTTTTTTTTTTTATCGTCGCCTTCTCGTGTGTTCATCCTGGTCGGACACGTGCAGGTAAGCTCACTGTGACAGTTAGATATTTTACGACAGGTAAAAGTGTATCCTCTTTTCCCTTTTCAAGGAGGATCGTGATTACCCTTCAAGTCCTATAATCCTGTTCTAGCCTTTGCAGACTGTGAGATATGCAGGTTTTAGGATAGCAGCAACTAACACTGAGCCATAATCATTAGCATTTATATCCATGGGTCACGAGATGCAAGGATGACATGCATCATTGCTCTTCTTCAGGACTGTATGATTGCCCCGGGTTATTGTTTGGCTAGCCAAACAGCTCACAGGTCCTTCCTCCTACCTGAGGAAGATTCCTTTTTGAGTGACTTGAGGTGGGTTTTTGCATAAGAACAAGTCACATATTTAGAAAATAATTTGTATTGTTCCTAACCATACAAATGTAAGTCATTTCAAGTTTTATTACCTTCCACAAACACCACACAACTGCCGGCTGGAGTTAGAGTGAGTTACCTGCTGCAGGTAGTGCAATCTGTAATTGGTCGTTAAAGATGGATAACAAACAGTTATCCAACTTATTAACAAATTGGACGAGGATCTCTGCCCTTTTTCCAGTTGCAGATTCCTCACTTTTGCTGCCGTGTATAGATGTGCAGACAATGACTAGAAAGACTATCTATTTTTTTTCTCTTGTTGGGAGTGAATTTTATGTTTTTGTGGAGTGAAAACAAGAAGTTTGTGTTTGCAGGAGAAGGGAGGACAGGGCAACTGGTGTGTGTCTAAGGTGGGTGTTGATACTCACTCCCTCTGTGCTTCATGTTGGCAGTGTTCTGAGTGTAGGTCACATCCTCAGGCATATGCCTTGAAGAGGAAAAAATAAGTGAAGCCTTCATCAGGGACAGACTGGGTAATGCACAAGACACATGGAAGTCTTTCTGTTTCTCTCTCCTTGAGGTGTTACTGCTGCTGCCGAGCCTGTGCATACACCTGAGAATTGATCTTTTGGGAGTATGCTGCAGTTGTCAGGAGGAATTGATTGTACATCAGCTGAATTTTCAGGTTTTGCTGATGCGTGGAGAACCACTAGTGTGTGTTATTCTCCTTTGGAGGCTGGAGACTTCTACTGCAACCATGCGGACTGCTGATGACAAGTTTGACATAAGTAAGGCTTGGTCTTCCTTTGGTCTTTCAGGTAGGCCCTTCATGATGTTTATGAGGGAGCTGGTAGCTAAGGCTATCTCTCCTCTCGTACTTCCCTGTGAAATTACCTTTGTTTCAAGTGTTACGGGTGACGCCAGTGGTCAAGGGCATGGTGGTTCCCTCTTTGTCAAGGAGCCTCAAGTGTCCCTGGTGACGCCGGGGGTTATGGGGCATGGTGGTTCCCTCTGTGACAGGGAGCCTCAAGTGTCTCTGGTAACACCAGTGGGGAAGAGTGTGGTGGTTCCCTCTGTGACAGGGAGCCTCAAGTGTCTCTGGTGACACCAGTGGTGAAGAGTGTGGTGGTTCCCTCTGTGACAGGGAGCCTCAAGTGTCTCCGATGACACCAGTGGTGAAGAGTGTGGTGGTTCCTTCTGTGTCGGGGAACCTCAAGTGTCTCTGGTGACACCAGTGGGGAAGTGTGTGGTGGTTCCCTCTGTGACAGGGAGCCTTAAGTGTCTCTGGTGACACCAGTGGTGAAGAGTGTGGTGGTTCCCTCTGTGACAAGGAGCCTCAAGTGTCTCTGGTGACACCAGTGGTGAAGAGTTTGGTGGTTCCCTCTGTGACAGGGAGCCTCAAGTGTCTCTGGTGACACCAGTGGTGAAGAGTGTGGTGGTTCCTTCTGTGTCGGGGAACCTCAAGTGTCTCTGGTGACACCAGTGGCGAAGTGTGTGGTGGTTCCCTCTGTGACAGGGAGCTTCAAGTGTCTCTGGTGACACCAGTGGTGAAGAGTGTGGTGGCTCCCTCTGTGACAGGGAGCCTCAAGTGTCTCTGGTGACACCAGTGGTGAAGAGTTTGGTGGTTCTCTCTGTGACAGGGAGCCTCAAGTGTCTCTGGTGACACCAGTTGTGAAGAGTGTGGTGGTTCCCTTCGTAACAGGGAGCCTCAAGTGTTTCTGGTGACACCAGTGGTGAAAAGTGCGGTGGTTCTCTCTGTGTCAGGGAGCCTCAAGTGATGCCTGAGGCAAAGGGCGTGGTGTGAAGGGTAAGTTTGTTAAGGTAGTCTCTCTCCCAGCAGGTAAGATGGTGAGGTTGGTTTCAAAGGTAAAGAAATCTGTTGCCCCTGTCTCAGTGTTGGTACTGCTAAAGAGTTAATTTGCCCTTTGATGCCAGATAGTACTACATTTGATTCCTTTCTCTGGTTATTGCTCAGCTTTTCCTTGCCTACACACACTGTGAATAGTCTGTCTTATTCTTTACACATTCTCCTCTTTCTTCATACACCTAACAACACTGAGGTAAACGAACAATTCATCTTCACTCCCGGTGTTAACTAGTGCACTGTATTTATTCAATGGCGACTTTCCACTTGGTCAGAATAGGAAAAACTCTTTAGCTATGGTAATTAGCGATTCTAGGAGGACACTCCAAAATAAAACCATTGTTCACTAGTCTTAGGTAGTGCCATATCCTCTATATTATGGTCTTCTACTGTCTTGGGTTAGAGCTTTCTTGCGTGACGGTACGCTCGGGCACACTATTCTATTTACTTTCTCTCCCTCTTGTTTTTTTTAAATGGTTTGTTGGGAATGCATAATAAAAGAACCAGGAAAGCCTGGTGGTTTATCAAGAGTTTACCTTTTCCTTATGTTTCTTTATCTTCTTTACATGCATTAATTTTGAAAACCATCCTTACTGTGCTCCCTTCAGTTGAAGTGGCTATCCTGAAGGGTACTTAGCCTTGCATGGTATATTGGCTCTGCCATGTTGACTAATCTTATCCGACATTTTATTTTTAGTCTTTTGTATCAGTCACTTTATATCTCTGAACATATTGTTTTTGTTACCATTATTGTTAAGTTTGTTTTTATATATGAGAAATCTTTTTATCCTGACTGGAGACATTAAGTGAAACCCGGGACCAGTATGTCCTAAACTTCGCCAATGTTGTTTACTGTATTATAATATTCTTGGACTGCATGCCAATATTCAAGACCTAGCAGTTGCCTCAATACGGTATGATATTTTCTTATGCTCAGAAACTTTTGTTTCTCAAGGGAAGCACTCATCAGAGCTCCTTATTACAGGATTTATAAACTAATAATTTTGAAACTATGCTTATCATATTTTGAATAGTAACTTATTCCGTAACCGAAATACAAACCACGCTATTTACACAGGGTATTACTTTCTGCGTAGCTGAAATGACGAGCCATTAGATTTTAACGAGGGTTAAACTACCCCCGCGCTAGTTAGCACGGGGGTAGGGGAGTGGTAGCTAGCTACCCCTCCCCCCACACACTTGTGAGCTGCCTCACTTCACTTTTGGCTCGGACGATGAGCAGACGTCTCTGTCCCGT
Organism: Palaemon carinicauda; assembly: GCF_036898095.1. Classification (NCBI taxonomy): domain Eukaryota; kingdom Metazoa; phylum Arthropoda; class Malacostraca; order Decapoda; family Palaemonidae; genus Palaemon; species Palaemon carinicauda. The sequence continues at coordinate 78,877,596 of NC_090749.1, read as the reverse complement.
CCTCGCATGGCAGCCATTAATGTTTTGTCTTTACTTAATTACTTACTTTTCTTATACTCAATATATATGTAAACATTCTTATGTTTATGTATATATTTGAGTATAGAAATACAGTAAGTTTCCTTTTTAGTGTTTGTGCTGTGTGTGTGTGTGTGTGTGTGTAGGAAGTCCACTCAATTGTACGACAACATCTCCGTGTGGTCCCAGGCCCCCACGGTGACATTTCATGTGTCGCGATCTCTCCCTTGGTCCTTTGGTCTTCCCTTCGGCGGGCGCCGTGGGGAATCGTCATCACTGGATTTTATTTATTTATCTGTTTCTCCGCTGTTCCTCCTTTCCTACGGGGAACTTGGTCTATCAGCGTAGGGAACATGGGAGTTTAGTTTGACTACGGTCTCTCTCTCTCTCTTTCTTGAGGTCGTTCACCCTTTTATTACTACTACGTTTTACAGTAGCTTCCTTCCCGTTGCGGGTTGAGTTGCTACTCCGTTTATTTTGTCTCAATTATTTTTAATCAATCTAATTGTATTTGTTAACTTTTCAGCTTCTGTGTAGAACGCTTCCCTTCGGGGTTCATTCGTTCTTACTATTAGTGAACATTCTTAGATGAGTTACATAATTATAATTGTTATAATTCAGTTTTTGTTACAGCTCTCTGCCTCCCCCCCCCCCACTTCCCTCCCTTTCCTTAGTGTCAGTCTAATTATTCAAAATACACAATTTCTATATATGTGTTAGAGTTTAGACACATATAATACCTTCATCAAATACCAACTTTACAGAATACATTAAAAAAATCATATTACTACTAGAAGCCTAGATGATTGCATGCTTGCATTTATGAATCCATATTCACTTACTGAACATAATATTCTGAAGATGCCTAGTAATATACAGATGGAACTAATTGATCTAAAAGCAAATTGAGTACTGAAGAGTAAATTTAATGAGCTTCCCTCACTCCCAAGTGCATCTGAAATGCTTAAATTTTGGCGATTATTAACAGGTGAACATTTTCCAGAATTTAGAAAATTTACCCAAAGTTATGCCTGTCGCTTTGGAAAAACATGCAGATGCGAGCAAACATTTTCATCCATGAAAATGATCAAGAACTGAGGTCGCGACTATCCGATTCAAATCTGAAGAGCTCTCTGTTGCTCTCAGTTACTAATTTAACTCCTAATATTACAGATTTAGTGAAAGCAAAGCAAAATACAAAATCTCATTAAACATAGTTATGTTTATTTTTTGCAAGTGAAATTACCTTTAAAACCGCTAATTGTGTTCATATATTTTTATTAGTAATTTCAGGAATAACTAATGAATGCAAATTCAGTGCCAATATAGTAAGTACAATGTACTTTGTATCCATGTTAAATCATTTCCTTTACAGCTGCTACATCTGTCCACACAGTCACACACACACACATATATATATATATATATATATATATATATATATATATATATATATATATATATATATATATATATATATATATATATATATATACATTTACATATTTATATATATATATATATATATATATATATATATATATATATATATATAAATGTATATATGAGTATGCATATATATATATATATATATATATATATATATATATATATATATATATATATATATATATATATATATATATATATATATATATATATATATATATATATATATATTAAATATGTATAACTGCCAAATATGTCCAAATCACCATACTTAAGGGATTGAAAGGGGGTTAAAGTTTGTGTGGCGCATCTGAATTAGAAGTGAAAAAAATTGGTGCATTGGAAACAAAAGGTTGGCCAGCCTTGTTAATCTGGTCTCTTCTACGAAGTGTTCTCCTTTCTCGTTCACGAGAAGGACACTCATAGAGACTACTCTTCGGAGGACTCCCCTGCTGTTGTTGCTGATGTTGCTGAGGGCTCAGTTCCCCCCTCCGAACATCCTTCGAGGGGGCAGCTGAGTCCAACGGTCTCTCCTTCGAGTGTCTCTCCTCCTCGGGGGAGTTCACTAACAGAGACTCCTCTTCGGAGGACTATGATGGTGCTCCTGTTAGTGGTCGTCTTCATCTTCAGCCGCAGAGGAATTTCCTCAACGAGAACAGACCGTTACAGCTGCTTTGCTAGACCTTTCAGCAGATTGTTCGCGATCTACGACACCTGCCAGACCTTCTCATCTCCGTTCCTGGACGCAGATACGCAGTGGGCGCCACTCCACCCCGCTTTCCGTCGGGCACCAGTCCCTTCGGGGCTAAGGGCTTATCTCACAATGGGAGTAAGTCCCTTAGTGCCAGGTTTTTACCTGTGCAACCTTGTTCTCCTGCGCGCTCCCGCGCAGTAGTTCGCAAATACTCTCTTGCTGTGGATCAATCTTCTGCTGAATCAACACTCCAGCGTTCTCCTGTAGCTGAGTCTCGCCGTAGATCTCCTGATCGCCAACGCTTCTGGGACCTTCTGTGTGGCTACGCGCCTTGTACACCAACGGTCTCCTGAACGCCCACGATCGCTTGCTCGCCGGCGCACATCTGATCGCCCTTTTCTGATGTGCGCAATGCGCGCCAACGTTCGTCCTCGCGCCCACGATCTTCGGATCTGGGCGCAGGCAAGGAGTTTATTCCTTCGCCTCCTCTCCGACCATCTCTCTGGTTCTGCACCCTCGCTGATATCTTCTGGCCACGCATATCTTCTGGCCACGCAACTACGCGCTTACGATCTCCCGGTTACTGCCTCGTCGCGTGCAGTTCAAGAAGTTTTTACGTTAGCACATGCGCTCACAGGTTCTTCTGGACTCGCAGCGCCCTTCTGGAGTTTCGCGCCAAGCGCTCCCGCGCTCGGTTCCAGTTCCAGCGCGCCAACGCACCAGCACGCTTCCACTTCACACCGCGCTGCCCAGGAGACACCTAATTTAGCGCACGGGCGCTCACAGGCACCCCTGGGCTCTCCTTGCGCGCCAGCGATCTCCTAAGCGCCCGCACGATTCTTCGCCTGTGCGCAAGCGTTTTCAACGCGCCAACGCTTCAATCGTTGTAGGTTTCCTACGCGCCCACGCGTTAACTCTCCTGTACGCGATCGGTCGCTACGCGCCACTGCTCGCCAATGCGCCATCGCTTGCCAACACGCCATCGCTCGCCAACGCACCTTCGCCCGCCTACGAGCTATCGCTCACCAAAACGCCCCATTGCTCGTCAACGCGCCATCGGTCTCCCGGCCGCCTGCACTCGCCCTTACGCCCGCGCACCTGCACGCCCGCTCACCTGTACGCCCGCGCACATGCACACCCATGTTCGCCCGCGCGCGAATCAACGGTTTTCCATCGCGCAAGCGGCAGTCCCGGCCGCCTGCTCTCGCCCTTACGACCACGCGCCCACGCGTATGCGCGCCCGCGCACATGCGCACCCATGTTCGCCCGCGCGCGAACCAAGAATTTTCCATCGCGCGAGCCCCAGCGCGATTTTGTCTGCGATCCCCGTCGGGTTTTGCTAAACGGGCAACCTGGCGAGTCATATGGAGCGCGTACTTCCAGATCATTGTCGGCATGATCTCTCACCTGTAGACGCAAAGCAGCGCATGTGCAGGGGCAGGAAGAAGCTTCAGAGAGGTCTGGGCAACATTCTTCTCGTTTTCAGGCAGGCCCTATAATCTCTACTCCTCAGGATCGTCTGATCCCCTTCCCTCCAGCGGGAGTCGCTGACACTGCGTCTGTCAGCCGTCAGCAGAGGAGGTACTTCGAGATCATGGAGGAACCTGGTTTAGCCCTTCCTCTCCACCATTCCGTGGAAGGGGCTTATCAGGGAATTTTTCTCTCGAGAAATTCTCCGCCCGGCAGGTGACATTCTCGACTTTGGAGATCTTAAGCCAGGAGAAAGCCGCAAAGTGTGCCATGCAGGCCACTTTGTGGCTGGTCATCTGGCTTGGATCTCTGGGCATCCTGTTGCGATCCGAGAATTTGTCCAAGGAGAGCTCCATGAAGGTCATGGAAACTTTCATCCTCTCGGGCACGAGCACCATCGTTTCCCGGCTCACCAAGTTTCGAACTTGTGGACCAAACTCGATGTTGAAGCATTGAGATGCAGTGACTGAGAGGTTTCTCTCGGAAGTCCCAACCATGGATGTCGGCAAGCTCAAACACTCTTCCATCCTTGGAAAGACCTTGTTTTAAGCCCAATGACGGGGAACGGACAGCTGAGAGGTGGAGAAAGTCGAATCACGATTCGCTCCTCCTAAGGCGCTTACATCCGGACCCCACAAGACTCCAGCGCCTCAACAACAACAGCCTCGTCAGCCTAGGACAACGGAACCGGCCCTGGCAGCTAAGACAAGGTGTCTAAACAGCAGTCCCCTCCTGTCAGAGACAAGAAGGGCGGGAAGTCCTCCTGGGAAGGCAATAATCCTAGAGGGAGTGGCCGAGGCCGCAAACGCTAGGATTGGCAACACCCCTGCATGGTCCCCAGTGGGGGGATGCGTAAGGTTGCGCGTTCAGGTGGCAGCAACTCGGGGCTGATTCCTGCACAATCTCCGTGATCAGCCAAGGATATCGCGTCCCGTTCTTTACATCTCTACCTCCACTGACAGCGAATCCAGTGTCGCTGAGCTCCTATGCCATGGGATCGGCAAAGGGGCTAGCTCTTCGGGCAGAAGTCGAGACCATGCTCTAGAAGGATGCTCTCCAAAATGTCATCAACAGCTCCCCCCCTCCCCCCCCCCCGGTTTCTTCAGTCGACTTTTTCTTGTAAGAAAGCGTCTGAAGGCTGGAGACCTGTCATCGACCTCTCAGCCCTGAACAAGTTTGTCGAACAAACTTCATTCAGCGTGGAACAGCAGAGTCGATCAGGCTTGTAGTGAGACCACAAGACTTCATGTGCACACTGGATCTGAAGGACGGGTACTTCCAGATCCCAATCCATCCATCTTCCAGGAAGTACTTGTAATTCAGTCTAGACAACAAGATATACCAGTTCAAGGTGCTGTGTTTCGATCTCTCCACAGCACCGCAGGTATTCACCAGAATGTTCACCCTGATATCTTTATGGCATTGGCCGCACAGGAGCGGCATCCATCTCCTTCGCTTTCTGAATGACTGGCTAACCCAGGCAGTCTCGGAATTGACCCTTCTTCGACACCGAGACAAGCTTCTAGGACTTTGCCAAGATCTAGGGATCATGGTAATTCTCGAGAAGTCTTCTCTGCTTCCATCTCAACAACTGGGATATCTAGGTATGATATTAGACTCCAATCTCCAAGCCTTCCCATCAGATGTCAGGATAGCAAGGCTGAGGAGAGTAGCAGAACCTTTCCTCAGACGAGGAGAGCTTCCAGCCCAATCATGGTTTCGCCTCCCAGGTCACCTTTCCTCCTTGTTCAGGCTAGTTCCAAACGGCCACCTCAGGATGAGATCCCTGCATTGGCAGCCCAAGTCCCGGTGGAATCAAGACGACGATTCCCCGGACATTCTGGTCCCTTTGGGACCTGCGGAACAAATGGACCTGCAGTGGTAGTTAACCTACGGAAACCTTCGCAAGGGAATGGATCTTCTCGTCCTTCCCCCGCATTTGGTGCATTTCTCGGACTCGTCAAAAGAAGGGCGGGGGGGGGGGGGGGGGGAGCCACGTTCTGAATCAGGCCTATGGTCAGAACCAGAAGGGTACCTCCACATCAATCTGCTAGGAATGAAGGCCGTATTCTGGCCCTTCAACACTTCCAACAGACCCTGGCGAGTCACTCCGTGAACGACAACTCCATGGTAGTGGCTTCTTTCAACAAGCAGGGAGGTACCTTTTCATCACAGCTTTCTCATCTTGCAGTAGAGATACTGAGATGAACTGAAGTCCACTCAATACCCTATCGGCTCGCTTCATTCCGAGCAAAGGAATGCGCTCTCCGACAGTCTGAGCAGGGCCTCACAGATAGAGAGTACCGAGTGGTCTTCGGGCCCACCTGATAGCCAACAAGTCCTGACCTTGTGGACCTGTTTGCGACAGCCATGAATTTCAAGCTGCCGCTGTACTACTCCTCAGTCCCAGACCCCAAGGCACTCTGGCAAGATGCCTTGCTACAATGGTGGGACAACATCGACGTCTACGTCTTCCCACCGTTCTGTCTGTTGAGAAGGGGGCTCAACAAGACCAGACTATTGGTCAACCTGTCGATGACTCTGATAGCTCCGCTGCGGCATCATGCAGAGTGGTTCCCGGAACTTCTGCATCTCCTGACGGAACTCCTGAGAGAGCTTCCCCCACGACACGAGCTACTCAAACAACCACACTGCAACATCTACCACAAGCCGTAGCATCGCTTCGGCTTCACGCCTGGAGACCATCCAGCATCTCCTCACAGAGAGAGGCGTTCCGCAACAAGTTGCGGAGCGGATGTCTCGACACCTTCGAAAGTCATCCGCAGGGGTCTACCAGGTAAAGTGAAGAGTCTTCTGTGGTTGGTGTCGTGGGAGAGTTACCTCTCCCCTTGATGCCACTATTCCAGCAATAGCGGAGTTATTATATAGTGGCAGGAGGAAATGCACCTTTTGCTCTCGGCGGTGGAAGCCTATCGCTCAGCCCTAAGCCTGGCCTTCAGGCTGAAAGGAATAGTCATTTCCTCCGCGCTGGATCTTTCTTCGCTCATACGAAACTACGAACTTACCTGCCCCCAGTCAGAAGTGAGACCTCCTCCATGGAACATGGTTCGGGCTCTTAGGGCTCTTAAGAGATCTCCTTGCGAACCATTACGCTAGGCTTCTGATCGTCACCTGACTTGGAAAACGGTGCTCCTGCTCGCTCTGGCCTCGGCCAAGCATGTCAGCGAACTTCATGGTCTCTCGTACGACGTCGCCCATTCAAGAGGATAGGTGGAGGTAACGTTCAGGTTCGTCCCTGATTTGGTTACTAGACTCAAAATCTTGGAGTCCCGGACCTTCCGTTCGACTCCTTCAGGATTTCGAGTCTCCATTCTGTAACAGATGACCCAGACCTTATCCTACTATGCCCAGTAAGGAGTCGGAGGGGTTATCTTAAAGAACAGCAGCAGTTCGTCCTGACGTGCAAGCCCTGTTTGGGAGAACAGGGAGGACAGAGAGGAGGGTCATCAAGAATGCCTTTTCAGCCTGGATTCAAAGGGTCATCCATCACGCCCTGAATCCAGACCCTCCTCCGTCACGTCGCCTTAGAGCACATGATGTCAGAGGCATCGCAACGTCCCTGGCCTTCAAGAGGAACTACTCTGTGACGCAGGTGCTACAAGCCGGAGTCTGGAAGCGTCAAACGACCTTCACGCCCATTACCTGCAGGACGTGACCCACAGGAGCCTCGGTACGTTTTCTATCGGCCCTGTGGTGGCTACACAACAGCTGGTCTAACCTCAGGCTCCTTAATGGACAGGTAGCAGAAGGTTGGGGCATTGTTACCTGGCTTTAGACTGCATGAATGAAAGAAGTATGTCTGGACCTTACTTCTTTCTTCATCCTCCCCTCTCTTGGGGAAAGCAGCATCCTGGGTTCTCTGCATAGCTGACCTAAAACCTCTGCAGGTAAACCATGCTTCCTTGTGTTCCTAGTATTAAGTTAATACTGTCGCATCCCCCATACCCTGACGAGGTGGTATTGGGAACGTCCTAGCCTAGAATTCCAGCTAAAGGACTTCAGATCGACTTCCTAGGACAAGTCACACTTCCTCCCTCCACACACGAGCTTATGTAGGCCGCACGTTTCTTGCGTAGCAAGAAACTTGCGAGGTGCAGGGACTCTTTTTCTCGAGTGCTGCTCACTCGGATTCTGAGTCCACGGGTAAGCTAAAGCCAGTAAGGCTGGGGACTTTCCACCCTACCTAAGGGTAAGTCACCCTATGTAAATGGTGTGGTTTGTATTACAGTTACGGAACAAATGACAAATTCGGAGATAATTTGTATTTTTCTTAACCATACAAACCTTAGCTATTTACACATATTTGCCCGCCAGCCCTGTCCCCCAAGACAAGCCCTACCTCTAAGTGAAGTGAGGCAGCTCACCAGTGTGTTGGGGGGGAGGGGTAGCTAGCTACCCCTCCCCTACCCCTGTGCTAACTAGCGTGGGGGTAGTTTAACCCTCGTTAAAATCTAACGGTTCGTCATTTCAGCTACGCCAAAAGTAATACCCTATGTAAATAACTAAGGTTTGTATGGTTAGGAAAAATACAAATTATCTCCGAATTTGTCATATTAGATTTGATTAGGAGTAACTATACTAAGGTAAAAGCAGTTGCTTAGAGAGTTTATGCCTTTACTGAAAATGAATGCAATTCAACTATACAACAAACCCTTTCTGGCATAACCCAGGAACATAAGTGGTGGGCTACCCTTAAATCTAAATTCTATGGTGAAAACCTAACAGTTCATCCTTTACATAAACCAGATGGCTCTGTAACTCACTGAAGAGAGGAAAAGTCACCTCTTTTGGTTGATGTGCTTCAAAGTAAACAGGAAAATAAACATTCCGGTTTTTCTGAGGCTAAACTAACTAGGTTAGCTTTTTGGTCCCTTAAAATTAAAACTCTTGATGGATGGTGATGTTTATGGAAGTGTAACCCAAAGTTAGCAAGAAGAGGTTCTTTTAGCACTTGTTGAAGAATTGATAATGTTATCTCATTAGCTAAATGTTTGTGGTAGCTGTAGTTTAGCTGATTACCACCCTATTTCCACAAATCCTTTTATCATCTAAAATTTTTTAACGTTTTCTGGCAAAAAGTCTAAATAGGTATGCTGAAGATAATCATGTTGCCCTATTTGCAACATGGCTTTCCTAAAGGTCTCAGAGCATGTGATGCCCTTCTTAAAATCTCCAATGCTGTACAGAAATCCATTGATTGTGGTTGGGAAATGTGTATGATTGGCCTCGATTTTAGTGCTGCTTTTGACCACGTCAATCATGAGCCTTAATTTTAGTAGAGCAGGTTAAGCAAATAATTGTGCATTTGTGAGAAAATTTGGCATAATTGCTGCTTATAGGTCACTTTTTCAGAAAAAAGTGCTAGCCATGAAAAAAAAAATCAATATCACAGCCATTTTTCAAGATGGCCACCAAACACATCCTTGTTTCATGTTTTTGTTAAAAAAAACAGCAAATTTGTATATGAACATGAAATTTGGCAATAATGGTCTGTGTAGGTTTTGTTATCAGTTAAAAGTGCTAGACTCCAGAAAATTCAATATGGCAGCCATTTTTCAAGATGGCCGCCAGATGCGGACTCATTTTAAAGCTTTGTTTAAAAGTCCCAGTGCATATTGTCTTATGAACCTAAAATCTTGCAATGATGTTCTTTGAAAATGTGCAGCGGCTTAGAAGTGTAATAGAAGAAATAGGGAATCCATTTGCAGATGAACCTAAGGATTTACTTTCACTTGACACGAAGGATATTGCCAATCCTTCAGCAGCACTGCTGGTTGTAGCACATCTGGAGAGAGAAAGGGAACCAGGAAAGATCGAACAGAGAAGTCAGACACACAACTACTAAAGGAGGATTATAAACTTTCTCTCATATTTTCATATCCTGCCAATCCAGAGGGTGTGATTCAGCTGAGTTTTTCAAACTTGAGAACCAGTCTTGCCCCTTATCACTCAGCAAACAGGGCAAACTATACGTCACTAGTAAGTCAGATCTCGTTAAAGTACTGCAAAGCAAGGTAGAGCTTCCAGAAACATTGTGGATGTTTTTTGTCAGGTGAATACAGTCACACCGAAGACACTTGAAGAATACATAAAGAAGGCCATTATACCTAAGGTGGGATAATGCAGTAGTAATTACTAGAGGACCCATATAATTTTTTACATATACTAGCAGTCTAGTCTGAGGTCTGAAGCATGACCAAACTGTGGAGAGGCTATCAGGAGGAGAGTTAGGGCAAAGAACTAAACACCACCCAATTAAAAAAGCTTTCTCCGGGACAGTGACAACAGAACTGTTCAATCTCCTTGCTGATGAAGCCAGTAAAATGACTATAACAAACAAGTCATAGTAACAAAGGAAGAAAACGTTCTAACAAGATCCAGCCGCCCAGATGCTAACCTGGAGGAATTGCCCCTTGTTCACATCAAGAGGCAGATACGAGGATGTTTGTACACGCCTGGCATGCAGCAAAGGATGGATTTAAGTCTCTTCTGATTGAAACCAATGACACAGACAGTGTAGTCATAGCCACCAGCCTTATGGTATCCCTTGCTGCAATTGGCGTGGAAAAAATCTGGGTCGTGTTTGGCAAGGCACAGCACACTCGATGGATCCCAATCCATGAGGTTGCATCTTCCTTTGGACCAGAAAAAACAAAGGCATGCTGTTCTTTTATACATTTTCCGGGTCCTATATAGTATCAGGATTCAATGCCAAAGGTAAAAAGACATCATGGATGACTTGGAATATATGCAATATAGCATCTGCTACATTTGGGAAACCTAGGGATTGTCTGTCTGAAGTTAAGGACCTGGATCTACAAGTTTTAGAAAGAATCATCGTTCTCATGTAAGACTGGTCAAGTGCAGTCACTGCAGGAAGTGATGCTAGGTTAGACCTTTACACCAGAAAGCAGAGGCCATACAAGTTAATCCCCCCAGCATAAGGGGTATTCAAGGAACATGACAACTGCTTTGCCTTGTAAGCAGGTCATATCTAGGGGTAGTCTATCATATGTCAGCCAGAACCTCCTTGTTCTTCCTAGTGGGGATGGGTCAAAAAATGATGACAAATGGAAAGTTGTCTTGACTGCATTAGAAACCGTTTCTAAAAGCTGTCGTGGACGGACAAAGTCTGAATGGAAGATCAAATGTAGTGGTGGACGATGCAAGTACTCAAAGGCTGGAATAGTGTGTACTCCACTGTGCAGTTGCCCATGTGAGATTTTTAAGCAAAGAACAGTGACTGAAATTTGGGTCTAGCCATGCTTGCGAGGGCAAAGTAATTCAAATTCAAATGGTCTACCAAACTTCACTTTGGAAAGTGGTACTTATCCATTCATAAATCAGAGCTGACAAACCACTTTTATAGTAGGGGCCATTGTGTACCCAAAACTGTGTGATTAGGTGGTGAAGGAGGGGGGATAGCAGTTCATGGATAAAAGATAGATCTCAGCAATGGATATTTTTGTCAATGTTATAGATTTGACCAAGTTATTTTTCACTGTTGAGCATTAGCACTATTTTTGTTCATTTATTTTTCTCTGAAAGGCATGCTGAAAATCATGCGACCAATTCGTTTGGGACTATTTGTTGGAAGGATCAATTAGCAAAAAACAACTCTTAGGAAATATACGCGAATTTTTCCAAAAAATCATTGGAATATAAGGGTTTCACAGGATTACCCACTCTGAAAAATATGCTTTTCATCATGCCAGATTGGCTAATTGTGCAATAATTCTGTTTCTCTGCATGTAATTTAGTATTATAATGGCAATAGATAAAAATGTTTCATTGAATTCGTCTTTTGTACTTTGACACTAGAGCAAGACCACTAACCGGGGATTTTTTTCGTGACCATCTTGAAAAAAATGACTGCCATATTGAATTTTAGCTGGTAACATGACCTAAACAGAACATTATTTCCAAATTTCATGTTCAAATCATAATTTGACTATGTTTTTTAGCAAAACCACAAAACAAGGACATGTCTGGTGACCATCTTGAAAAAATGGCCACCATATTGAATTCATTTCGTTGCTAGAACCTTTTTTTCTGAAAAAAGTGACCTATCCGCAACAATCATGCCAAGTTTCATGCTTATATCACAAAGTGCATGATTTGGGGCGAAATCTGCCTTAACGTGCTCCACTGTTTGGAATAATTAGGTTTTTTTCTTAGCACCATCAATGAATTTTTAAGAAATAGATTGCAGAGAGTAGTTCATCATCAATACCATAGTGAGTAGAATGTAATATCGGCTGTTCCTCTGGGTAGTTTTCTTGGCCCATTATTTTTCATACTATATTCACATGATATGATGTTTGGCTTAGAAAACAAGCTCGTTGCATATGCAGTTGATGATGCTCTCTTTGTCCCAATTTCATCTCTTGAATGTTGATCTGTGGTTACTGAATCCCTTAATAGAGTTTTAGCTAAAATTAGTGTACGGTGTAAATTATGGGGCAAGAAGTTGAATCCTAACAAAACTGAAAGTATGATTGTAAGTAGATTGAGTACACTGGCTCCTCAACATCCAGATTTCTGCATTGATAATAATTCTTTAATCATATGTGACTCCTATAAAATTTTCGCGTAATTATTGATTGCAAATTTACTTCTTAGAAAGACATTGTCTGTTTTCTTCAACTGCACAAACAATTACTTTTATTCCTTTTTCTCTCCTCTTTTAGTGAGTTCTTTATGCACGTTGCATGAGATTTATTGTAATTTTTACCATCCATTGAATTCAGATCTTCCTAGAATGTTCCATCCTGTATGTAGTACTAGGTATGCAGTTAATTCTAACATTCTTGCATTTTTCCATCATAAGGCTCAATACTACACAGTGTTCTAGAAGTGTTATTCCAGCTGTAACCAGTTTGTGGAATGATGTTCCTCGCGAGGCAGTTGAATCGGTGAAGATTCAAAAGCTCAAACTTACAGCAAATCTTTTTATTCGAAACAGACTAAATAAGCTTCTTCATATTTATTTATGACCGATCTATTTTAACATTGTCACTGATCTATAGGAACTCATATTCATTATTCGTAACTTTTCATATAGCTTTTTCTCCGTGATGGTGCCCTTGGGCTTTAGCATCCTGCTTTTTCCACTAGGATTGTTACCTAGCAAGTAATGATAACAATAATGTAGTAATAATAATATAATAATAATAATAATAATAATAATAATAATAATAATAATAATAATAGTAATTGGTGAGTCCTATTTCTTGAATGAAGGATTTAGTTTCTGTATGAATAAATCGCAAACCTGGGTTCTTTAGGTTACACTACACATTTCAACCTTCACCTTCACTATAAGTCTTAACCAAGGCTGGTAGTACGATACGGTACGGAATGTTTTTCCGTACTCCGTACCTGGCTAAAATACCGTACCGTAATTTCGTACTGTACTATCAATAATTTTTCTGTACCGTACAATGCGGAAAAAATACCGTACCGTAATTCCGTACCTATACCGTACTAATATGGCTGCGGCTGCTAAGGATATTTGTAGTAATATTTAATACTGTTCCTTAGTTTTTAATACAAAACCAAGAGTATTCACTTTTGGATTCATAAAACATGTTTTGCCAGGAAACTATACCGTATATTTAGTACATGAAATATAGTGCATGAAATATTATTCAAAATACTTCCCAGTATTATGACTTTTTGGATAATAATAATAATATTGTTGAAACCATCACTTCCTCTTTTAAGGATTTTATTATGAAAAAAAATATACAATAATCTAACCATTAATAGAACTTAAAAGCATTGCCTGGTGTTACCTTGTAATAAAATAAACTATTTTTTTTCTCAACATTCAAAAGTTACGATGTAATAAAATGAAATAAATCTTTTTTTCTCGACATTAATAAACTAAAGTTACGATGTAAGAAAATAAACTAAATATTTTTTCTGAACATTCATAAACTAGAGTTAAGATGTAATAAAATAAACTAAATCTTTTTTCTCGACATTAATAAAATATAGCTTGTAGCCTAGGCTATAGGAAAATACCTTCCAATAGCAACTTCTTTTAACCAAACATAAGAGTTCAAATTGATTATGAATTGCATCTTAGAAACATAATGGCATCTATTATATCATCCGTCATGCCTAGTCTTAGTTCATCCAAAATTTATCTCAACCCTGAGAATGTTCGCTTTATACTCACTTGAGTGACAGGAAGTGCAAGGGCTATCTCGGCTATAGCCTTCAAATCTTGGTGTGGATGTTTATTCCACCACGTGAATATATCTTCCCTTTTTTCTATTCGAGTACAGTTATTGAAATGCCTAATTGTTTGTTTTATTTCGGTTAATCGCAAAGCATCATAATCCACTACTTTGCTCTCCCTTTTTCGGTTGTTATCAGCAGCAGACAATATTTTGTCAATTATATCTTTTGAGCTCTCTTCATTTCCACTTTGGCTTTCACTCAAGTTCTTTTCTTCATTTTTTTTGGTAAAATCATCCTGAAAATTAATAGAGCTTTGCAATGACATAATTCTCTTCCACAATGCAGTGAGGTGCAGCATTGCAAGATCTTTTTGTGGTTCAACTAATAGGCACTGAAATCTTGGATCAAGATAAATGGCTGCCAGGAATGCTGCATTGTTGAGTAGAGAAAGCTCTCGATTCTGCATGGCAGTAATAAGGTCGGCTGAAAACTGTATAGATGATTTTGACAGAAGCATTTTACATTTTAACCACTCACCAAGGAACATTCTAGCAGTCAGTTTCTGCATTTGTATGGTAACGGTCGTATTGTACATAGGTTTGAGACAGAGTAAAAGGTCTTCAATAGTTTGCCAGTCATCTTCAAGTATCAAAAGAGATTCATTCGCAAGTCCTATTTGGCATAAAAAAGATTTTCTTGCCATGACACTGTAACATCTCATAAGATGAGCCCCATCTTGTTTCGCAATCCAATTTGGGCAGTGGTTTGTCATTTTGTCTAAATACTAACCTCATAATCTGTGTGTGTTTTCTTCACTACTTTATGCACTTTAGTTAGCAAAGATTTTACATATTGATATCCGTTGATCATATCATGCACACATAGCTGTAACGTATGAGCAGCACATCTAACGGAAATGACTCCATCAGCCCTATGCTCATAATTAAGCATAGGGCTTTTCTGGTAGAAGACTCTTCCGAAGCACAATATAGGATTATATCTGTGATGCTTCAAACTTTTGTTGGTATTACTTCAAGAATTAGACACAGACGTCACATGTTAATTAAGGAATTAACACATGCATAGTATATTACAAACTGAAATATAAAATACCTTAGTATTCTACAAGTGAATTTTTTTTAGTCCAGTCAATTGCTGGTGTCCAAATATGCATTAACAGTAATTGCGTAGTGATAGATATCCAAGCCTAAGGTAAGGTACGGTACGGAATTTGCCCATTTTTTTCGTACCTGAACCGTACCGTACCGTACCTTGGTAAAATTACCGTACCGTAATTCCGTACCGTACCTATAGGCTAAATATCAACTGTACCGTACCGTACCGTACGCCAGCCTTGGTTTTAACCCCTTCACTATGAGGCTGCGGATCTGCTACTCAAGATATACACGAAATTTGTTATAATTGGATATAAATGCTTATAATAACTTCCATTTCCATGTTTATTTGTTTTACTGCTGATTAAAGAATAAATTTGTCAAAAGTTTGCTTTATTTTCTATTGTATTTCACTCTAAACAACTTATTATTTTACCATTCATTTTGAAATGATTATAGAATTATTTTTTCATGAATTTTTTTTATAAAATTTTCCACAAAGTAATCGTAAAGATGTGTTAAAAAAAACTTTATCTTCATTGAAGTGACTATTTTATTCCATATTTTCACGATAAATAACCATCAAAAAAACTACTCGTCAGTAATGGACTTTACGCTGTACCGAAATGTAATGACAATATAAATTTTTTTTCTATGACACAAGAAGTATTTTGTAATGCATAATTTATAAGTTATATGATAAACAAAAAACTGACGTAATACAAATTTAGTTCATAAGACATGAGGTTTGTTTGTTTGTCTGTCATTTCACCTTATGTGTGACTGTTACTATGAACAGGGTCATTCCTGTTTTGGGGATTCCAAGGTCTAGGAAATAGAGACTGAACATGTAAAAACATTACGTACACTGCGTAGAATGACGATAAGTTGAAATAATGACAGTAGTTTAACTTTATTCGTGAAAACAATGAATAATACTCATATAAAATATATAAGACATGAAGATGATATTATTTTGTATAAATGATAGCTAAAAAAAAAAAACGAATAAAATAGGAAAAAGACAAACCTCGTCATGTGCCAACAACTTGCATTACTGGTAACAACGTTTTCGTCTCGTTGTGGATGGGACTAATGTTAGTCAGTGTTAGACATAGAAATACACTAGAATAGATCTTACATAATCATGAATAAGAACTAGAATCGCAAGTATTTCGGTTGGTGGTGAGGTGAGATTTGAGGATCCTTACGTCTCCAATCTAGGGATGTCAGTGGGGTTTAGTAATGTGTCAGATAGGGAAGGTCACCACTGGCTAGAGAGAGTGGTATGATTATCATATGGTAACAAAAACACACTAAAATAGCTCTTATATATTCAGAAATAAAGGCTAGAATCCCAAAGACTTTGTTGGTTGGCTATAGAAAGGTAGAGGAGGGCCTGATATTAGGGAGAGGAGATTTTTTAGTGAAAATTTTCGAGTGTGGACAGTGTTTGATATACAACCATGTGATATGATCTTTTGTACCTTAGCTTGTAATAATAATATTAATTATGATGTAACGTAATGTCACGGTGTATTTTACCAGGCATGGTTTGAAGTATAACGATGTCATCGTAGCAAAGGCTCGAGGTTGAGAGAACTAATCTTGTACCATCATTCGGTAGTTGTAACCACTTCATTAATGATTCCTTGGCCATTTCAGATAGTACTGAAGGCATACTACTCCTAATTAAAGGACCTAGATCAGCTGAATACATAATCTTTTTTAAAGGACTCTTGTTTTTATTACTAGAAAATTAATATAAATTCTAAATTATTTCATCTTTTTGTTTTGGGAAAAGGGTTTTGAGGTAAATAACTCTGCACTGTGTAGCCAGTGTAACTGAGGGTCTCACAGGTGTTCTGCATTATAAAGGGGTGGGATGGGGTTTTTAGATGTCTAAAATGTATAGCGAGAACAAATGGAAAAATCATGGAATAGAGAGTCTGTTATGCATATTTTGGAAAATCACAGTTTAGAAAGTTGTCCTTTATTTAAGAAAACTCTAACATATTCACTTTTCCCTTTTCCAATGGTAGCTTTTATCTATTATTTCAGACTTTTCATCCCAAAAGAAATAATCATTCAACTCTTGTGGCAAGATTGTGTAAACTACTGAAGACATCTGCAAGAGAAGCTTGTCCTGGAGAAAGGAAGAAGAGTCCATGTTGGTTCATGCTGGAAGACTTTGATGCATTATATGGTCTTTCGGAATAGTTAGTTTAATATTAATTTTCTCCTTGTGGGCTTTTGAAATAATACTAAAGAGGATGCCATTTTGTGATAGAGAGAGGATGAGGAAATTCGAATCCTTAGAATTTCCAGTGAAAAGTGAAATTGAAGATTCGTCTTCACTCTCTGCAGTCAAGCTAGAAAATAATGATTTTTTACACAGTGCTGACCTCTTTAATGATGGCTCTCTTTTCATGGATCCAGTCATGGAATTCAAAGCAGAGCTAGAATTCAAAGCAGAGCCAGAATTCAAAGCAGAGCCAGAAGTATTTGAGTCAAGCGACAGTGACATGAAATATTCTTACGACTATGATGTATCGGTGAGTGAGGAGTATTTAAAAAGTTGCCAAAAGGAAGTCTACAAAGAGGATGAAAATGTAAAGACTTTGAATATAGTTGTGAAAGAGGAATGTGGCAAAATAGAAGTCAACGAAGAGTTAAATGAAATTAAAAAAAAGAGGGGAAACAGTGACTGTGACACAGGTTTATATCAGGAAAATGATCCCATTGCTGACACTGACGTTGGTATGAGAAATCACACTGGGGAGAAGCCAGTCAAGTGCACTATCTGTGACAAAGTATTTTCTCAGAAAAATCATCTCGCAAACCATTATAGAATTCACACTGGGGAGAAGCCATTCAAGTGCACTGTCTGTGACAAAGGATTTATTCAGAAAAGTTGTCTCACAAAACATCATAGAATTCACAGTGGGGAGAAGCCATTCAAGTGCACTGTTTGTAACAAAGCATTTTCTCGGAGTAGTACTTTCAAAAATCATTATAGAATTCACACTGGGGAGAAGCCATTCAAGTGCACTGTCTGTGACCAAGCATTTATTCAGAAAAGTGATCTCACAAAACATTATAGAATTCACACTGGGGAGAAGCCATTCAAGTGCACTGTCTGTGACAAAGGATTTTCTCAGAGAATTCATCTCACAAAACATTCTAGAAATCACACTGTCGAGAAGCCTTTTAAGTGTAGTGTGTGTGATAAAGCATTTTCCCAGAGAAGCGATCTCACAAAACATAATAAGAAAAATTTTCTCGGAAAGGTTATCTCACATGACATGATATAATTGACACTGGGAGGTCAACACTTTAATGAAGCCGAAATTCAAAAGATAGGGAGGATGTTAAAGACGATAAAAAACAACAAATGCCCCATAGAGGAGCCCCTACAAATGACAATGGGCAATACTGTGGAAAATACAGCCCAAGTCCAGCAAAGACCATTACCACTAGTACTACAGAGCACCACAACTCCATGGCAAGAAAGACAAGTGAGGACAGCAACACCAAAACCAACGGGTTCCCCCTTCAAGCTCTAGCATGGGCACAGAAGAATCAAGCAGCCCTGTGAGAAGAAATTGAAACCACACTCTACCTAGGTGACCAAGAAACATCGAAACAGAGATTGACTTTGAACAACAGGAACTAGAAGAGAAACATGCCAATGAAATTGAAGAAAACAAAAAAATATCACTGGAAGATCGACCCAAGCTAATCATACCTAAAGAAAATAAAGAACTAAAAGCTTGGATAAATAAAGTCAACACAGGGCCTACTAGACTTTTCCCGGCAGGATTAAGTCTGACAGAAATTAATCATATCAATTATGGTGCGTCCTGGTATATACAAAGTAAGATTATACCAGATTATAAAGAAAAGATAGGAATCCAGCCATAGAAAAGAAATGTAGAGCCAATATGAAAAAATAAACAACATGATAAAATAAACCAGTTAAGGGCAGAGATCTTGCAAATGTCCATGTATAGGAAAGACCAAAATCACTCTCAAAATCTGCTTAAGAAAATAAGAAAAATAAAGAAAAATTATGGAATAGATGATAAGCAAATGAGTGAAAACTAGCAGAACATCAAGCCAAAGTAAAGTCCTTAGTTGCACAAATAAGAAACGAAGAACTTAGGATAAAGTTAAAACAAATAAACATGCAGTTTGGTAAAAATCCAAAATTTTTTTATAGAAATATGGTAAAAGAAACAGTCGAGATACGAACGCTACTAAGCAGGGAAGATTTGGAGAGGTATTGGAAGCCACTGTTTGAAGATCCGAGACAACACCAAGAGAATTCGTGGATTGACACCATTAGGCAGAAGAACAACCAGAAACAACAATTGCCCCCAATAAGGTTTACCACAGAAAAGTTAGCAAGAAAAATCAAAGAATATAGCCATTTTAAGACTCCAGGAGTAGACAAGATTCCGAATTTCATGCTAAAAAAGATCACAGCGATACACCAACACTATGAACAAGTCTTTTCAAGGCTGATATGAGGAGAAGAAGATTCGCTAGAGTGGCTAACCTCGGGAAACATGACTCTCCTCCCTAAGAGATCTGAGACTGAACTTCCCAACAAATATAGGTATATCTACTGTCTACCAACAACTTACAAATGGCTCACAGGAGTCATAGCAGATGAGATCTATGAACACCTAGATCAAGGCAAATGTATGGAAAAAGAACAAAAGGGATGTATAAGAAACAAACTTGAAACCAAGGATCAATTGCTAATTAGCAAAACAATATTAGAAGACTGTAAAAAAAGGTAATTGAACCTTAATATAGATTGGATAGACTATAAGATGGCATTTGACAGTGTGCCACACTCATGGATACTTAATCGTATGGAATTATATAACATAAATGAGGAAATAAGATAATTCTGTCAGCTCAGATGGTTAAGTGGAAGACCACCATATGTCTAAACACACTGATGGCCAGATAGTAATTTCGGGCATAAAAATACAAAGAGGAATATTCCAGAGTGACAGCCTCTCACCACTTCCCTTCTTCTTGACTATAGATCTGCTTAGTGAAAGCTTGAATGACCTTGATACTGGCTATGACCTAAGCAGAAGCAGAAGTAGAAAAGACAACAAAAAGAGTGAACCACCTGCTCTTCATGGATGACCTCAAACTATATGCAGATATCGAAGTAAAAATTGGAAGAACTAGTTACGACAGTACACAGATTTTTAAATGACATATGCATGGACTTTGGATTAGATAAATGCACTAACATTTCCATCATGAAAGGGAAGAAAGTAACATTAGATGTAATAGAAGTAGAGGAAGGCGTGTTTGTAGAAGCTCTGTCACAATAATCTGCATATAAGTACTTGTGAATAGAAGAAAATGATAGTATGGAACACAAGAAATTGAGAGAAAAGATAAAGAAAGAGTACATTAGCCAAAGAAAGAAGATTTGGAAGTCACCATTAACACCAAAGAATAAGAACAGTGCCATGAATCAGCTAGCGATACTAGACTGGTCACAAGGTGAGATAGATCGGATAGATGTTAAGACCAGGATGACTCTCACCCTGCATAAAGTCACATATAGAAACCAGTTTATGGACAGAATATACTTCCCACACAGAGAAGGTGGACTCGGCTTAACCAAAATCAATCAACCCTACAGAGCAGCAATAGTAAGTATAGGTCAATACTTGAAAAGCTCTTAGGATGAAAACATCAAATAAGTTTCCCAACATCATTATGAAGCCCTGAGCCAACAAACATCAATAACAAAGCAGGCTAAGAACTTCGCAGAAGAATATCTAGAAGAAACAAGGGCACCGAAGAGCCTCCAGCAACAATGATAGCCAGGAAGACCAGGCAGAAATTCAGTTCTAGAGAGGAAAAACTTAGAATGGCAAGATGGAAACACCATGGAAGAGCAGGAAGATTCCAAGAAGAACTGGAAAAAAATTACATCAACAAAGAAGAGTCACTCAGATGGATAAGGAATGGAAATCTAGGTTTTGATGGAGAAAGGATGATAACAGGAGCACAAGACCAAGGCCTCCTAACAAATGGCTTCAAGAAAATGGCAGGCATATCAGGAAACTACCAGAGTAGGTTTTTTCATGCAGCAGTTGAGTGTTGGTCATCTGGTTTCAGCCTGCCAGACTCTACTTGCAGAAGGTCACTCCACGACTCGTCACAACAAGATCTGTAAATAAATACATTGGAAAATAAGTAAATAATTCAAAATTGAAGTAAAAGATAAGGTGTGGGAGCATAAACCAGATCCAGTTACCTACAGAGGCATTACCATCTTTTATGATATGATAATCCCGACAGGAAGATATATAGAAGGAGGTGCTATAAGACCTGATATTGTGATCTGGAAGAAAAAAGAAAAAACAGCAAAGATTATAAATGTGACAGTACCCAGTGATTTTGGCCTCAATAGAGCTGAAACGAAGAAAAAAAACAAAATATCAAAAACTGAAGAACAACCTCAAATATACATGGGAACTGAAAGAAATAGAAATGATACCTGTGGTTGGGTGGGGGGGGGGAGCAAGAGGACTTATGAAGAAAAACCTGAGACAATACCTTCAGGCAAAACCAAGTTGCCCAAGCATAAATGAGGTGCAGATTGCTGCCATCAAGGGAACGATGACCATCTTAAAAAAGAGCCCTCGGATACAAGGCTAGTTGAGTATTGAGGTGCAACAATAGACCCAAGGTTTTGGTCCATTGCATCACTAATATAAAGTAAAACCAATTAAGGTATTAAGACAAAGGGAGATTAGCCATAAAAGTGAATTCATATGAAATAGTATATCACACTTTGAAATTTAGTCTTTCACAAAGTATGGAGATTTGTGTAGGAGGAAAGTTGTAAGGAAATAGGGAAGTTATAAAATTATTTTAAAAAGAGGTGAAAGTTTTAACAAAGGGATTAAATGTACATACTATCTAGACTAAGAGAAACAACACAAAATTAATGCAATATTATGATTAAATTATTTTGTATTTTATTTTTAAATGTTAGTATTGATCTAAGGATTTCCTCAAGCACTCTCACAAACAACTGCATTATCTCTAACAAAAAAAGTTTTTTTTTTTTTATTTGTGCTACTTTGAGGGGATTTTCTGTACCCTTTTTCTCTTTTTTCTCTTTTGTTTATAGAATTTTGTAAAATCATAAAATAAATTTATCTATAAGTTTATAAAATTCAATATCACCTTGATTAGATCAATTTTATTGATACTTCAAACCCAAAATACAAAGTTTATTTCATCTCAGTTTTTCTTGGTCACCTCTTTTTATGAAGCCTGCACTTGATGCTTTTATTTTACTTGCAGTAATGAACCAAGGTCCTGCAACACTTATGAGGGAACTGGATTGCGAGACACCTTTAGTTATGGTCTTGTTAGGTGTTGAAGAATCCCCTGTGGCTTCTTTTATGGAAGCATAATTGTTGGTCTCCCAAACCTTGACCTTCAGCATTATTTAGATGTAACTGAATTTAAAATGCAAACACTGAAAGAAGCCAGTACAGTAGTTAATTTGCTTTAGTTTTATGATGTATCATTCTCAAGTTTGTGTCTTCTCACAATTCTGTGTTCTTTTTTTGGGAATTTTGAGCTGAGCCACAGGTTTGATGACTTCCCTTCCATTTCCATGTTCTTGTGAATACATAGGTGATTGGTGTTGACTGGGTGGTGTGTGCCAAAAAAAAATAGAAGGTGGGCCCTTTTAGATATTGCTGAAACACAACAGGAAGCTTCACGTGTTTGTATCAGTCGGGGTAAGAGATTAGTGCTGTATGTAAAAAATAGTATCCAATTCTGCTGGGTGTTACAGCAATATATCTAAAGAAGGGTGCATGGAGCTTGTGAGTTGACATTTTTAGCGATTGAATTATATTTTGATTGCCGGATCCTCTGGCATGGAAAGCGGGTGCATTGTTGCAGGACTAGTCGAACCTTGACACTTATGTATTTTCCCGTTTTCTCAGTGATTTTGAGAATGATAAACCATAAGTGTTGTTAGTCTGCAGGATGACTGGTTTCTCCTTAATGACCTGAGAGGGAATGATTTATGGATTTATGATTTCTGCTGTTAGGTTGCTTGAGAAGGTTGTTTCTCTGGACCAATTTATTCAGACAACCTATGTGTTGAGACGGACACCTAAGGCCCCACATGTTTCAGCTATCTCCATGGAGACTGTCCACCATATCCTCAGAGAAAAGGGGGTTTCTAGGCCTTATAGACTGTCTTTTTTTTTAATTTCCCAGAGACGTTCTACCAATATTCTTCATCAAAGACAATGGCATGTATATTGTGATTGGTGCAAATCCAGGAAAGCTTCGTTGTCCTTTGGGGTACATTACTATGGATCAAATTCAAACACAATGCTACATATATTCTAATCTATTCAGCTATCTGCACCTGCATGCTATTGCATACATTTATTTATATTCTTTCTGTTTCATTTTCAATAATAGTTATGAGGCCTAACTTTAACTTGTTTTTTTACAGCAAATACTCTGCTACACCATCAAAATTTCTCTTATAATGCAATGAAAACACCATTGAACAAGCACGACTTGATATATACAATCCTCAGTCTGATGAACTTTAGACTAAATTTCATACATAATTACAAACACTATAACACTATGAACCATAATACATTTATCAGGCCACCATAATATTGTTCTTTACTCAAAGAGGAATCCTTATTACACTCAAACTTGAGTGACTCAATATAACTCAACTACAAAAAATACTCTATACACTAATGGCATTCTCTGCAAGCATTAGATGAATATATGGAGTATCGTCTACATGTGTCAACACCTATTAGCATTTCTGCACGCTGCATTTACATTGCTACTATTTAGAAGTAAAATATAAAGGTCTATGTACATTTCATTAATTTAGTTTTTACTTTCTCTTTTGGAAATATCAAAAGGTTCATAGTCCGCCTTCCTTTTTCTTCACTAGTTTCCTAAAATCTTAGGCACACACACTCCCCACGGTCCCAACCAGTCGGTTCTGGTGTCTCGAAAATGACAAGAAAATGTCACGTAGGTCACCATCACTTCAGCTCAACATTCCTGAAAAAGAACACAGAATTAGGGGACAGGCAAATAAATATAGATTAAATTCAACAAAAATTACAGTAATGGGACAAAAGATACTCTTCCTTCAGAAGGCATAACATTATTGATTTATTTTACTGTACTTCCAAATTAATACTGATATACCGACTCTTAAGAAAAATTAGTGCTCACTCAAAGGTAAGAGTGTGAGGTTAGGGAAATCTTCATCCAAGCTGCCATTCCTCATCAAAGGGTAGTTAGTGCTCTTCATATGACCTAGAGATATATTTAAGAAAAGCTGTTTTTTGTGTTTCAAATTAAACTTTGTTTTTATAAGTATACAAACCATTGTCACTTAATAGGAGGATGACTTCACTGCAACCTGAAACAACCATTGAATTATTAATATGGTAGTTACAAATACCTACTTTTGGAGGGAGCTCATCCATCTGTCATTCAAACAGTCTATCCCTTTTGACTTACACTGCAAAGAGTAAATATGTGCTGTTGCTGCCTCTTACTAATCTCTGGCATTTGATTTTCTTTTTTTTTCTTTTCAGAGTGTGCCCATTGGTAAATAGAGCCTAATAAAGAGATGTGGTTTTGTCTGGCAAATTCCCATAAGTGGCAAGTTTGTTGATATCTGTCATTGATCCTCATTTCCTGTGTTCTTTTTGCAGCTGGCATGACTGTCGGCAGTCATCCCCTTGTGATGAGTGCAAGTAGTGGCTTCCTCTTCAATGGTAGGAGTTGGCCAAGAAGAACAAGAAGGTTAAGAGGAAACTTTCTTAATCAACTTTGGCTATGCATGGAATTAATGTCAGTGATACTCTACATGTCATACTTTTCCTCTGGTGAATTTCCACCTGCTATATCCCATCAGTCTTTGGGATGCTCTTCAGGGAAAATAGGAGTATTATCTTACCTTAGTAATAGTAATACTCCACCTTTCCTACGAGTTTTGCCCGTTGCTGCTCAGACGAACGATGACCTATATTTAAGGGAGTTGTAGCCTTCCTTGGGGAATTGCTGATGTATTTTAAGCATGGAAGCTGTTAAAGAATTTAAATAGCGTCATGACTTCTATTGATATCCATGCAGTAATGAACCAAGCTCCTGCAACACTTATGAGGGAACTGGAGTGCGAGACACCTTTAGTTATGGTCTTGTTAGGTGTTGAAGAATCCCCTGTGGCTTCTTTTATGGAAGCATAATTGTTGGTCTCCCAAACCTTGACCTCAGCAAAATTGGAAAGAGGAAGAAGATTGTGTGCTTCTCCTCTTCTAGTTGTTCTTCCTCTGTCTCCCAATAAGATTCTGCTGAAACTACTTCTAAGAAAAAGAATCAGTCAAGGAGGACTGGTTGAAGGACTCTAGTGAGGCTATGAGCAATATCTCTTTTTGCATGATTAAGAGAAGTGTTATACTTGTGAGAACTGACCCAGTGAGGAAAAGCATCTTGGTACAGGACTAAGTGCATGCACTGTTGGTCAGGGTGAAAGGTGCTGCCATTTTCCTTCCCTTTCTTCTTTGAATATCCCCAAAGATCCTCAGTATCGAATGGATAACAGATAATGGTAGCTTATGGGGTGGTTCCATTGTGTGCACGAGATTCAGAACCAGCGCTGAGAGAAACCGGTGCCATTACTTGTATTAGGAATGAGACATTCCCTTGTTTGTTCAGAATCGGGACTATGATCCTCCCTGTCCTCGTGATTCTTTGCTCAGAGGAGACATTAACACATGCTCACATGGTAAGAAAAGCAGTTGCCTGTTACCTGTTCTTCTCCAGTGTGTCTGGTACACATGCTGGGAAGTTCCCACTCGTACATGCCTCCAGGAAGAACACCTTTTGATCCTTATCAGTGCTCTTACAAGCACCGAGATGTCTTCCTGCTTAAGGACAATCAGGAATAAGGTCCCTCATCACCTGGTCAATGGTATGACATACAGAGACAAAAATATGTGTTACTTCATCTGATCTGAGATAATCTGTGAGAGCTCGAGACACTTCTCTCCCTGATGGAGGGGGAGATCAGGCCCCACTACAGCCTCTTCAGGTTAACTACCCAAAGGTCTCTGTTAAGACCTCCTTTGTCAAAGAGGAGGAGGCTCAAGGCTCTTTCTCTCCAAGGATGCTTGAACTTTTTCCAGTTCCAGCATAAGTGATGAACCCTGAGATTGATTATTCATTTTTTTATTCTCTTGCATTCATTCATAATTATAGTAAAATGGGAGAAGCCATCGTGGCTCCTATTACTTTGGGCTCCTTGTTCATTGATCGACACTTTTAACAAACGTCAAGGAGCAAGGCCTTCAACAGAGGGAATTCTTAGACTCCGGTGTCTAAGAGTTATCTCTGGTCTAGGCATTCCAGCAAGATCTAG
The DNA here is from genome assembly GCF_036898095.1 of Palaemon carinicauda. Taxonomy (NCBI): domain Eukaryota; kingdom Metazoa; phylum Arthropoda; class Malacostraca; order Decapoda; family Palaemonidae; genus Palaemon; species Palaemon carinicauda. The sequence continues at coordinate 78,851,147 of NC_090749.1, read as the reverse complement.
CCTTCCACATTCTCTTGGCAAAGGAGGTTCTATATGCCTGAGGGCTAGATCAAATAACCTCATATTGCCCCTGCAGTGTCAGCGGGGATTCTTGTGAAAAGATTCAGGGCAGAGGGCACGTAATTCTCACGAAAGGCAGCTTTATGGATCTATTAGTGTTCTGAATCAGTCACCTATTTTGTCACGACCTCTGATTTGTCCAATCCTGAGACTTAAGCATAATACAGGAGGTTGGTTCATACCATTGTTCACTGGTCTCCTCTTGGATCTAATCAAATGGGATATGTCTGTTTGAGTATCTAGACAATCAGCTGGTCCTAACCTCATATGAGAGGCAGTTGTATCAAGATCGAGATCAACTGCTCTCTTTTGGTCTTAATCTGGGAAAAAGTTGAGTATCCTGCCTAAACAGAGGATAAAATATCTATCTTGGCATGGTGAAATCTATGGCAGCATAGAAAATATCTCCCTCAGATTATCACATCAGAGGGATTAGAGAGATAGCGTGGCTGTTCTTGTTCAAGTGAGAACTTCTGGCTCTGCTGTGGAAGTAAGTGCCCTCACGGAAAATTTTCCTTATTGGAAAATCTTGTTCCACCCAGATGTGTCCAACAGCAATTGCTGTTGTTCCAGTTGAAAGGACGTACAAGATGAACCTAACTAATAGATGAACAAAGAAAACATTAATAATAGAGTTCCACTCCACTTTCCTATAAAAGAAATATTGGATTACTAAGTTGCTTAATGAGAGTTGTCTCCAGAGAATAAACAACTGCAAGTCAACTCGTTGGAAATTTGAGCAGCATTTCTAACTTAGCAAACATTTTGAAAGCTTGATAGGGCACTCAATAATGCTTTTAAGGGACACTAATGCTGTCATAGCATATATCAACCAGCAAGGAGGGATTACCTTGCACAGTCTTTGCAAGTTAACAAAGCAGTGGCATATCTTGGAAATGGACAATGCTATGGAGCAAGGTATAATCTAGGAAAGAGGAATATATTAGCAGGCACGCTCAGTTACCAGGTACAGAACATAGGCTTCTTGTGCTTTGAGGATCACTAGCACTCAACCTGTTCACCAAACGGCTACTCAACTGGATATTGATGACACCAGGTCTCAAGATGACCCATGTAATTCCCAGATGGCCACATGCCATAATGAATCCAGATCTGCTGATGCTCCTTGTCAAGGTGCTGAGTGAAGTACCCTGGTAGCCCAATCATCTGTCAACCTACCTTCAAAGATACCACCACTCACTGGAGTGCACATCACAGATAGAATAGACACTATCAAGGATCTCTTCCGAGTGAAAAGCTTTTCATTAGGCACTGCATAAAACATGTCTTGATACCCCCAAAGATTATATGCAGCTGATTATTAGGTAAAATTAGATATCCACAATTTGCACTGTGCAGAGGACACTTCTACGGTATGAGTTTCTCTTCAGTTGATTGTAGAGTTCCAGTAAAAGGCCACCGCTCAACCCCAAGTCAGGTTTTAGGATGGAAAACTAGACCTATCTTCCTCTTTGTGAATTATCTATGCTCATGAGGAGCTTCGAATAGGGCATTAAATGGAGATCTGACTTTAAAGACTCTTATTCCTAGACTTTGCCTTTGCAAACTGTGTCTGTGAACTTCATATCACCAGTTACTCCAAAGAATGGAAGTAACATTCAGTTTTGTACCAAAGTTGTGGCCAAGACCCAAAACCCAGAGGTCCCCAATAACCAAGTGTCAGTCATTCTCGATCTCTTTTCTTGGGGAAGCATCCGGAGAGAATCAAGGGGAGTTACTTCCTGGTCCTGTGAAGGTGTTGTGGAGATATAGGAAGAATACTTGGCACTTCAGGCATGATCACCAAAGATCAAAAGAAAGATATCCAAGAACACTGTTACTTTCTGGCTTCGTAAGACCATCAGAGGTACCTACCCATCAAACAGCAAGGGAGCTGGAGGTCCAGCTGGGGCAAGGGCTCACAATGTCATAGGTATCTAATTCACCTTAGTATTCAGGAAGAACCTGTCTGAGGCTGAAGTGTTGAAGGTAGGAATGGAAATGACAGACAACCCTTACCTCCCACTACTTATGGGAGTATACCCGTAGGTGGTGCTTCTTAACAAGTGTAACTAACCCAGCTCCCTTATGGTACAAGAAGCACCTCACCTAAGATGGTGGCTACTACATAAACATATGTTGATAAGTAGGGTGACTGGCCTTTTCCTCTTCTTTCTATTACTAACTTTACATATACATTTAGGCAACATATCTTGTACCTGTAGTGGAATAAAGATTTGTCCTGTGATCGGGTAGGTCTACTAGTTGACTAAAGGTATGGCCTAACCAAACCCCTTTATCGTCCCTATGAGTAAGCTGTTAGGAAGTTTAAAGACTCATCATCTTAGTTCCTGTAAAGGGTCAAATGGTTTGACATTTCCAGGAAAGCTGAAACAGCCAGAATTAGGTCTGCGAGGTGTGGTATCGGTGGAGTAATGAAAGTTTTGAGTGTGGGGGAAATGACCCCCTAAATCTCGCTGAAGTCACTGGCAGCAGGGTTTAAGGCAATGGGCAAACTGTCTCTTCGGCTTTTGCTCCTGATGCCTGGTCGTTGATCTTACTAAAATTAGTATGGGGCGGCAGGGGTCACTTGCCTTAGTTAGATAGGCACTACACGTCAGTAGGAACTGGCTATCCTTTGATGTCGCTAGCCAATGAATCGTCTTTGGATTTAGTCAGTAATGGAAAGAGAATAATCCCCAGTCCCAGGCTTAGCGGTTTATAAATGCTAAAAAAAATTGAAAATAGGTCATTGGAATGTTAGAACCATGAATCAGATTTGGAAGTTACAGCAAGTGGAGAGGGAATTTATGAAATATAGTTAGGATATCTTGACCCTAAGTGAAACACGTAAGTGGATTGGTAAGGAAACTTTAGACCAAGGCAATATATATATCTACTCAAGAAGATCAGATCGAGTTGGAAGAGAAGGGGTAGGAAAGATGATGACACCAAGAGCAGAAAAGTAATTAATTGAGTGAAGAACTCTAAATAGTAAATTGTTACTAGCAAATCCAAGCAGTGTAATATAAGCATTATAGTATGCTATGCCCCAACAAATGATTCCTCTGAGGAAAGGAAAGATGAATAATATGAAGAACTGCAGATGGTAATAGATGAGATCCCTGAGAGAGGTATGAAAATTGGGATTGGCGATTTCAATGCTAAGGCTGGAAGAAATAATCAAGGGATAGAGAATGTTGCGGGTCTTGGCAAAGTTGCAAGTGCAAATGGAGCTCATTTCATAAGTTTCTGTTCCACAAATGATCTTGTCATTGGAGGTACTCTTTTCAACACAAGAACATCCACGAGTATACATGGACTTAACAATGTGGCAATTTAAAAAATCAGATAGATCACATTGACATTAATAAAGAGAGAAGGAGGAGACTGAGAAATGTAAGAAGCTATAGAGGTGCAGATATTGGTAGTAATCACCAGCTCTTCATTGCCACACTGAAATTAAAACTGAAAGCACCCAACAGAGAGATAGATAAAATACTTAGGTTCGATACAACTAAGTTTTTAGAAGAAGAGCACAAAGAAACATTTCTGATTTATTTTAGAAATTGATTTGCAGTCTTAGAGACTTTAAGAGACGAAAAACACAATGACGAATGGTGTGATATAAAAAAAATATATCAGTTAGTTAGTAGTGAAGTCTTGGGATATGCTGTTACAAGAAGAAAGCCATGGATATCAAACAATATTTGGGATACTATAAAAAGGAGACAAAGACAGAAATCGATTGGGACATGCAGTTACAAGGAGAAAGCCAGTGAACAGCGGAGTACTCCAAGGGAATGTGTTGTCACCTATGTTGTTTATCCTCCTCGTGGATATTGTAATGCCTAGAATAGTCAGGGACGGTGGAGAAGGATTGGATTGGATTGGTGATAGGAATTTAGCAGTCCTAGAATATGCTAATGATGCTGTCCTTGTTAGCAGAACACCACAGGATTTGCAGTTCTTGCTTACCAGAATACATGAAATATCCCACGAGGCTGGGCTAAAGATAAATAGAAGAAATAATTAGTGTGTAATAGAAGATGAAATATCATTGGAGGGTAAAAGGATTAATGAGGTAGAGTCATTCAATCATTTAGGAACTATGATCACCAATACAGTGTCTTTAGAGTTAGAGTTTAGTGAAAGATCGAAAAAGGCTACTCAGATAATGGCTAGGTTATATAATATTTGGAAATCAAATCACCTGAAATTACATATAAAAATCAGACTATATATATTGCTTTAGTGAGATCGGTGTTACTCTATGGACGTGAGTCATGGTATGACAATGAAACAATCTCCAATAGATGTAGTAAATTTTAGGACAAAGCCCTCAGAAGGATATTGGGAGTTAAATGGCAGGACAGGATTAGAGATGAAACTATAAGAGAGATTACTCAAGTTCCATGTATGGATGAGATCATCATGAGTGGTAGATGGAGAAAGTTTGGGCATGCTCTTCGCTCTCCCCAAGAGAGATTAGTTCACCAAACGTTTACCTGGGCTCCACAAAGCACTAGAAGAGTTGGAAGACCTAGGCTTACATGGCTAAGGACTATGAAGCACGAAGTAGGAGATGATGAATGGGGAATTATTGAATTAAAAGCTCAAGATAGAGACGACTGGCGAAATCTAACCGAGGCCCTATGCATCAATAGGTGTAGTAGGAGATAAGGATGAATATGATATCTATGCCTGTCTCTGATCATTGTTATCAGGTAAAGAGTTTGCAGCTAGCATATCTGTGTCATTGTGCTACCAATCTGCTTGAACTAACTTGAATTCGTATTTGGAAAGTTGTAAGTATGGAGCGTTAATAGGCATAGGAGATGATGATAGTGGCATGGATAGGTGCAATTAAAGTAAATGAGTATATAGGAATAGGTAACCGGTATCTCATTTCTAAGAGTAGAATTCCAATTCAGGTTTTGTCAAAGGCCAGAGAATTAGTTTTCCAATGGAAGTCTCCCCATACAGTTCAGACAACAAACACCTATATTCAAGATTTTCATATCAGTGATGAAGAGAAGAAGTTAACTTTTCGGCAACATCCTCAAGCCTCAAGTCACTGTTTTAAGAAACATTTCAGTAACTGAAGATATCTTCAGCTCTCCATTGAGTTTTTTATTACTCCATGCTCCAGCCTGTTCCCCCCATTAACCAATATCTTGAAATAATCTAAGACATTTTAAGTAATGGAGCTGCAACACCAATATTATTAGTAGATAAATTTGTAAATAAACATGTGTTTTGTGCATTTCTTTTCAAATTAATTTCCCATATTTTAGTGGTTGTCAAATCCTTTTTATTTAGAGTTGGAAAGAACCTGTAAAAATTCTGAAATCATAACAGATGGTAACACCAGGAACATTCCCAACCACAAGTATACTTATCTGTACACAATACAGATGTTCACCCTACCGCAACCAGTGCTCTTGTTTATTATGAGAGTGAGCACTCACACTGCTAGTAGGAATGAAGGGCTGCACCCTTCTTTTTTGTTTTGGGATGCACTACTGATTTCCTTCTCTCTTTCTTCAGCGCATGCTATGACTGCTACCTGTGTGCCATCTCATTCCAGCCCAGGTTTGTACCAGAGAGAGAGAGAGAGAGAGAGAGAGAGAGAGAGAGAGAGAGAGAGAGAGAGAGAAAGAGAGCCAAAAAAGTACTTGGTGTTTCTGCTCCTGTACGTGGCCTTGTACTGAGGAGAATATTTGTCAAAATTTATCACACAGTGGGAAGAAATGTCGACATGCCTAACTCTGGGTCTGGTACCAGCTTCAATGCACTTGATCGTACCTGCAGATGTGGCTACCTCCGGCAAAGAAGTAAATTTTGGGTAAGTACCAAGAACATGTCCATTCTGAAAAACAATCCTAGCACATTCTTGCCTCATATTCTAGGCAAGAGATTATGTATTGGCAATGCTTCCTTCCCTGAGAATATATTTTGTATGCAATACAGGTATTCCATTCATGTATGAGACTGTGCATGTGCACCCTTGTGCAGGATGATGGATGCTGACTTCATCACCTTGCTTCTTTAGTGAGCTCTGCTGATGACAGCATAGTGTTTGAAGTCTAAGAAGACTGATCAAGTTTCGGTTCATAATGTCACCCACTCTAAATAGAAGGGAGAAGTTACCAATGCTCAGGAGGACTGATTGGGCCAAGTCTCACGAGACTTCACTCATTGTGAGCTTTCTTTGCACAGTTGTATGGGAGAAGCAGAGCTGTACAGAAACTCCACCCTTGCCAGGAAAGCATTTCCATACAGGGTACAGGAGCTAATGTTTCTGTTAACAGTGTTGGTCACATATGAGACAACACACAAACACTGCTGGTCATGACCTTGACCCCCGACCTTCTTCCCCTCCTTTTCCTTGATATTCACATGATGTTTCGATGATGCCAAACTGCTGTGAAGAGATCTGCCAAAGGTGGAGAAGAGACTTTGGATTGTTTTCACTCTTTTGAGTGGTGAGAGCCCAGGCAGTTTTTGGCAAGGATTCTCTTCAAACAAGGACTGAAACTCGGATGATGATGCTACTCGCCACATGGTACCATACTCGCCCATTTGCTCTCTAAAGGCTAAGGTACTTAGTTCCTTAATAGCCTCGTAAAGCATGGAAGCCTGAAGCAGTTGAGTCAACACTCACATGTCCCTTCTTCTTTGACCTGTACTGTTTATGAACCAGCCATTGAATGTCCTAATGGGAGGAATGATTTCTCAAAGAATATCGAGAGAAACATTGACCCTATAGCACCAGTACTTAGTCCATTACCTCTAGTGGCAAAGATCTTCAAGAGTATAGATTTACTAAGATCTTTGCTGTCATTCGTTAGTTTATTCAATCCCTATTAGGTGAGGGATCAAGTCCATTGATCAACACTCTGGTAGCCCTCAAATGTCTAACCAGTCCTTTTAGTGCTGTCATCGGCTTTTCCTTGCAGTCTTTTGTTAGGATCAAGTCCTATTATTCAATACTAGGAACTCCTTATGCTCCCACCAATTAAGTAGATCCTAAACATTTCTGTCTTCACAACTTTGGTTCTGTGTTCCAGGGGTGGAGAACCTTCTCTACTGTTCACTGATCCAGCGCTTGCAATGTTCACAACAAAGACCTGATGGAAGACTTAGGTACGTAGGTGCACTACTCTCGGGTCCGAAGTTTGCTAGCGTGAAAGCTGCTCCCAGGACCAGCCTGAACAACTTCCTGTTTCGATCTATGGTTTGATCCAGTTTTTTCTTTGCCTCGACCAGAAATGGGTAAATCCTAAAATACAAAAAATGTTTTCAGATTTACTGTTCAGGGCTCCAGGACTGAGACAGTTGGCATCTCTTTGCCACAATCTGAGAATTGTTTTCAAGAGATTATGCTAAAATGCAGTGAACATTTGTTTCAGCAATGTAGGGAGGCAATATAACTATACTTGCAGGCCCAAGAACTCCCAGCTAAATAGCGGCAATGTTTTCTAAGACTTTCTTGTCATCGTAGAACTTGTTCTTCATGGGCTTCCACGCCAGGGTTTTTGGAAGAGTCACTGGTCAGCAGCCAGCAATTTCCCAACCTGTTTTTAGTGGAACAGGAGACACAGGATGAGTGGACTGGGTTACTTATTAACGAGATGTTATCTAGGGAGTTCCACCTTCATCCCATCTGCAGGAATCCTGCCATTCAAAACGTATCCAAGGGCTCCTGTGGTTGCAAACTCTGGGGAGGAAGAACCATCCAGTGATGGCCTGGAACACCTGAAGATCCCCTTCCACTGGAGCAGAAGGACTCAGATCCCTTGTGTAATTGCTTTCTTGCATCCAGAAGATCAACTCCTTGGGGGAGCCGGATCGTGTTCCAACTGTGGGAAAAGATATTATCCTGGATCTTTTCTACATCTGGCCCACCAAGTTTAAGGTTAACCTTGCCTTGATCTAAAGGGATCAAGGGTGCCAAGAAGAGGGCTTATGCCAAAGTGGCTGGTGTCTCACAATCTTTCAGGTACGTGAACATGTCTCATTTGCTTCCTCCTCCGTACGTACAACAAAGGAAGAACTATGAGATCGTTGATGACGATCCGTCACCTCTTCCGCTAGCTTCAGCTATCCTGGCTTTAACCCAGAATATGTTCTTGAATAAGGTTGCATTCTCTGCAGCAAATGCTGCACACATGGAGTGGGTTGCAAAGTGTTCGTTGTATGCCGCTTCGTGCTTTGATTACTGGGTCGGTGTCAGTGGGGTACCTCTTCAAGGATGAGCACTTTTTCACTGATCATAAGACGTAGGTAATGTGTGTTTTTCCCTCTTTCAGCCACGCACGACTTCCTCAACCAGTGGATCAATTGGGTTTTGTGACGACAGAATGCTGTAATCTCAAAATCCCAGAAGTAGGTGCCTTGAAGAGAAGCTTCTCAACGCCTCGACAGACAGCTCTTACCTCTTCAACGTGGAGAACATTGAGTCAGTTGCAGAAAGACGGAGGAAGGTGAGGCAGGATTCCCTCCTCCAGAGTGCAACGACTTCTCGCCTTTACTCCTCGTCACCCCCTCAACAGTGATCATTCCCGACAAAGTGCCAAGGACATAGAAAAGGTTCGCAACCATCCAAGCAGACAGCTTCAAAGAAGCAAGGTTTTGAACAGTCTTTTTTATCTAGAGGCTCCAATAAAGGTATAGGAGTGAAGAGAAGAAAGTGTGGTTGTTCCTGCTAGGGAGTTATTCCTCCTCTACCAGTCCACTGGTGGTAGGATGCCTACAAAGCAGTTGGCAAAGATGGATGTTCCACGGGGGCAAAGCTTGGTTGGTCTCCGTCCTTAGAGTGGCATACCACCTTCTGTTCATTCTCTCCCTCCTCTAAACTAACATCCATCGATGTTGAGTTCCCACGCAAGGGGATCTGTGAAGTAACATGCCGAAATCCAAACCATGTTAAAGAAGGGCGCTCTCCAAGAGGTCCAAGACATGTCTCCTGGCTTCTACAGTCGAGTCTTACTTGTGGAGAAGGCGTCTGGAAGCTGGAGACTGTTTATAGACCTCTCAGCCTTAGAAAAGTTTGTCCAATAAACGCCGTTTATGATGGAGACAGTTCGAAGGGTTGGTCAGGCCGTCAAACCAAAAGACTTCATGATAACGCTGGATTTCAAAGATGTGTACTTCACAGATGTGTCAAAAAAACGGTGGGGTGCTCACATGTTGCACCACTCAACCTCCAGGCTCTGGTCAAGTCCAAGCAACAGTATCACACAAACTTCCTGGAAATTAGAGCAACCTTCCTGATCCTCAAACAATTCCATCAGCTCCTTTCAGGACACACCGTAGTGCTGATAAGCTACAACACCACGGTTGTGGCTTACATAGACCAGCAATGAGGTAATTTTTCACTGCTCTTCTGCCATCTGGCTGTGGAAATGATGAGATTGGTGGAAGACAACTTGGTAGCCCTATCAACCCGTTCCATCCTGATCAAAAGGCTTTGAGTGGTCTTTGAAACATCAGATAGCCAACAAAGTCTTCACTTTGTGGGGGTTCACCGATGATTAACCTGTTCCCAATATCTCTCAACCGGAAGCTCCCAGTCTACTGCTCTCTAGTACCAGATCACAACATGGAGGTCTCTGCGCTTCCCCCATTGTACCTAGTAAGGAGGCTTCTGAACAAGTTAAAGGCACCACAAGATCTCTCGGCGACCCAAATAGCTCTTATGTGGTAACATGCAGAATGGTTTCTGGACCTACTTCATCCGATCATAGAGACACTGAGAGAGCTCAGATGGACTCGACTCCACTTGACGATAGACCAAGAGTCCACAACGTGAGGGGTGTTAGGACATCCCAGGCATTCAAAAAGAACTTTTCTGTGACAAAGGTCTTACAAGCAGGCGTTTTGAAACAGAAAACACCGTTCACAGCCCACTACCTACAAGATGTAATCCACAGGAACTATGACACTTTCTTGATAGGTCCTGTGGTGGCTGCACAAAACGTGGTCATGAACACATCAGCTCCCTTATAGGACAAGTGGCAGTTGGTTGAGGGCAGACATTACCCGGTAGTAAGTCTAGAATGAATGTGCGAGTGTCTGGTCTCATCATCCTTCATTTTCCCCTCTCTTCGGGTTTTCAGCATCCAAGAAATACTGTAAGCTAACCTACTCTGACTGCAGGTGGTTATCATTGTCTCATGTGTAACCCCATATCTGTATTATATATTTGTTATGGTCCCGATTTCATTGCTAGGGGGATTCAGGTAATGTCTGAATTAAATATGGAGCTTAGCTCCAAGAATACACTTACCTGTTCACAATGCTGAGTTTTCACACAGCACAAATTGCTCAGACCATTAGCTGTCACGGATGTTGAGAGTCACACACCGGGACAGTTACCAGTCATTTGGTTTGGGTCTTCCCCCCCTTATGGTGAGTCTCCATTGCATAGTGCAAAATAGTTTGTATATTGTGCCAGAACAAATAACAACTGTTCCGTCACTGCACAAATCCCTGCTATCTGTAAGGGATATTACTTTTGGCGTAGCTGAAAGACGAACCATAAGACTTTTAGAGAGGGATAACTATCCCAACCCCTAGTTACTGGGAGAGATGTGAGGTAGCTGGCTACCCCGCTCACTCACACACCTGGGCTGAGCACACCCACTTTGATTTTGGCTTAGTAGATGCAGACACTGCTGCTCTCTTCCTTCTTAACAGACTTGCCATTTGACTGATATATTCAAATATACAATTGCTTCTTTAATTCTCTTTTTTTTTTTTGCAGTGTGTGTATTGTGTACTGGACCCGAGGGCTGCTCCTGTGGTACCTTTATGTCCGCCATTGAGACTGACCTCCACCAACTGTCCATTTTGCCAAAGCCAGCAGTGTGACCAGGACAACACTTGTTCCGGGTGTCGGGAGTGATCTGCCTCCCACTTGGAGAGGATCGGGCATAGGCAAAAGAAGAAGTCAAAACAAGATTCTTCGCCTTTGGGGTCTTCCTTGAAGTTGAAGAAATCTAGAACTTCTATAAACCCCCAATTTCTTCCTAAAGCTCCTCCTCGACTGGTCTCCTCTGGGGAACGCCAAGTAGTAGTGCAGCCCATCTAATCCCAGGTCAACCTCGGGAATCGAGGTATGGTACTGTTTCCCTGGAAATATGGTTCCACCCCTTCACCTCAGGGGTGCCTGCTCCTTCTCTGATCTTTTACAGATGTGGCTATAGCTGGGTTTTGCTAGTACCCTGTCGAAGGAAGCTCTGTACGAATTCCTTCAGTTGGGTATTGAGAGGTATTCTTCGGAGGTAGATCCTTCCCCATTTGGTGCAGTGCCAGACGACCTTGTTGCTGATGCCCCCGCCCCCTTCCCCCCATTCGGGTATTCTTTCCTCTACTGATGTTGCTGACGCCAAAGACTCTACTTCCCCCCTGCTGAGACGACACTTCCGTCAAGGGAAGAGCAAAGTCCGAGGCAAGTTTCTCCTTCGGGTAGCTATCTCTCTCACCTGTGAGTGAGATTCTCCAGAGTTACTTTGTTGCAGAGAGACCAACATGTGACATCAGTGACCTTCAGAACAGGCGTTCCTCTCCATGGGTTTGTTGGGTATTGGGGTTTCTGACTCATCGTCACGCGAGTCATTCTCCCCCCGGCCCTACAGTAAGGAGACGCCTGTTCAATCCTATTAAGGACTGACACCCTAAGTCTCCTTAATCTTGTTACGCTGAGCCTTCGGGCTCTCATGACAGTAAGCGTTCGGGCTCTCGTTACGCTGAGTATTTGGGTTCTCGTAATTTTTCAGCTGTTCATTATGCGTCAGCGTGGCTGTTCTCGCCCGCTACTCGTCACTCGGCCTCTGATGAGCTATCATCACCTCGCTTTCAGGTGATGAGTGATGGTTTCATCCTAAGGAAGTTCTTCACTCGAGATGAGACGAACACCTGTCTTGCCAGATGCGTGAACATCGCCAGCCTGAACGAGCCCTCAAGGCTCATGGAACTCCACCTCCCTGGCTCTCTCCTGGTAAGCGCCGGCAGCTCTTTACAAAGAGCTTGCAAGTCTCCCTCTCGGCATTTGCCTTACAGACATTCGCGAAGGGGGCACTTGCCACCTCGCCGCTCTTAACCCCTCGCCATATACCCTAGCATCAGACCCAGAGACCGACTGCCCCGATTCCCTCACAGGCTCGCAATAGCCTGTCTCCAAGGGATCGTCACCCACCAGGATCCCAACTCGCTTTGCGTGAGCAGCGTGGTGACGATTCCCATCGTGAGTTACATCGGGCCCAAGATGGACGACTGAAGGAGGCAACAAAGCAAAGCACTGCTTCCAGAGATCAGCACCTGGCAAAACCCCCAGTGGTTAGACCAGTGCCACAATTACCTGCAGAAAGGTAACTAACCCTTCTTTATAGGTTCCCAGAACTGGTCGCCCAAGGGATCCGGGTGCCAGCTAAGCGCACTGTTCAACGTAGTCCGAGAGGCAGTCACGGGGGCCCTTTCCCAATCCGTGGGTGGCATGTTAAGGATTCCCCTGAGGGCATTTCTCCTTCGTGGTTCCTCTCCTCCTTCAGACCCTAGTAGGAGTTCCGAAGGTTCATCCCTCTCAGGACCCTCTTTCAAGGAGAGACCTTTCTCCCCCCAGAAGAGGAGTCGGGATGAAGTAGTCACAGCGAAGTCAGGGAGCCCCTTGCAAGGCATATAACATTGGTAGAAACAAATGGGAAATGCAATAGGATTAGACCCTCTCCCTTAGGAAGGACAGGGTGATCTCCCTAATCGACTATTTTTCACCTCGCCGATAGAGGAGGTTCCACCAGAGTCTTGTCCTCTATCCCAGCCAGATGTTATTCCTCCTTTTCTTCTTGAGGAATACCTACCATTGCGCATGGAGTCAAAGGGCCTCTTCATCAATCCCAAGTCCTCAGCGAGAGCTTCAGCACCTCAGAAAAATAGGTCGACGGACGTCTCTCACTCACTCTTAAAGACTGGTATATGTAGGCATGATCATAGATATCAAACAGCACAAAGCATTTCCATCAGATAAAAGAATTCAGAGGCTGAGGAAGGAAGCAGGGCCCTTCCTCAGGTAAGAACTTCCAGCGCAGAGCTGATTGCATCTCATAGGCCAACTATCATCCCTGGCCTGTTTAGTTCCCATTGGTTGCCTCAGGATAAGATCCTAACGGTGGTACCTCAAGTTCCAGTGGAATCCATCAAGCAATTCTCTAGACACCCTGGTTCAACTAGGGTCAGAGGTAATGAGGGACCTCAGATTGTGGTTGGCAGACGAGACCCTCTGTAAAGGGGTCGATCTTCTTGTCCTTCCCCCGGAACTGATGCTCTTTTTGGAAGCATCCATATGCTGCACCAGACAATCTCCATCCATTGATCCAAATTAGAAAAGTACCAGCATATAAATCTCTTAGAGATGAGGGCAACATTTCTTTCCCTCCAACAGTTCCACCATTTATGTTTATCATTATTACTTAATAAGCTACAATCTTAGTTGGAAAAGCAGGATGCTATATGCCCAAGGGCTCCAACAGGGGAAGTAGCCCAGTGAGGAAAGGAACCAAGGAAAAATAAAATATTTCAAGAAGAGTAACAACATTGAAATAAATATATTCTATATAAATTATGAAAAAATTTAAGAAAACAGAAGAGAAATAAGATTGAACAGTGTGCCCAAGCGTACCCTCAAGCAAGAGAACTCTAACCCAAGACAGTGGACAACCATGGTTCAGAGGCTATGGCACTACCCAAAACTAGAAACTAATGGTTTGATTTTGGCATGCCCTTCTCCTATAAGAGCTGCTTACCATAGCCAAAGAGTCTCTTCTACCCTTACCAAGAGGAAAGTGGACACTGAACAATTACATTACAGTAGTTAACCCCTTGTGTGAAGAAAATTTGTTTAGGTAATTTCAGTGTTGTCACATGTAAGAGGACAGAGGAGAATATGTAAAGAATAGACCAGACTATTCAGTTTATGTGTGGGCAAAAGGAAGATGAACCATAACCGGAGAGAAGGATCCAATGTAATGGTATCTGTCCAGCCAAGGGACCCCATAACTCTCTAGCGGTAGTATCACAACGGGTGGCTGGTGCCCTGGCCAAAAAGAGGTCTACCCTGGCTTTTGGGTCTACTGATTTCTGCCCATAAACTCGTTTGCACTTATCTTCCCAGCTGTTCTTATTGGAGCACTCATTGCTATGGGGTATGAGGGCTTGTCTTGTCCTTGGATAGCAGTGGCAGGGATGCAACTGCATTCAGCCTTTCTCGCCTCCTTATGCCCCCTCTTTCCGGTGTACTTGTTAGCATGGAAACATATTCAGTACACATGTGCATCGTCAGCGAATAGCTAACGCTAGCAAGAAACTATTTCAAAGTGACTCATACAACCCAGGAACGTGGAGACGAGTTCACAGGTTGACAACCGCCTTCCTGTTCCTTGCGTCTCGCAAGAAACTGGTCAAAATTGACTCTCACAACCCAGGAATGTGGAGGCGAGTTCACAGGTTGACAACCGCCTTCCTGTTCCTTGCACATTAGTTAACCCAGTTACTGGCCCATATAGAATATTTTGAAACTCCCATTTATTTATTTACTCATTAACTCGTGACAGGAGTAACACTCCCCTCGATGCCTCTATTCTAACAATAGCGAAGTTTCTTGTATACCTTGGGGAGGAAATGCTCCTCTCAGTTTCAGCAGTGCTACCACTCAGCCTCGATTCTTGTGGTTAAACTAAGGGGAGTAGATATTTCCTCCTCAATGGAACTTTCTCTCCTCATACAGAGTTATGAGATTACCTGTCTCCAGTCGGAAGTTAGACCTCCTCCTTGGACCTTGGGTTAAGTCCTTCAGTCTCTGAAGGAAGCTCCCTACGAATCATTACACCTGGCAACAAACCACCACCTTACTCTGAAGACGATGTTCCTAATTGCTTTGGCTTTGGCCAAGAGAGTTAGTGAACTGAATGTCCTTCCTACATCATCTACCATTCAAGGGGATATGGAGAGTTAATTCCCAGCTTCGTGTCTGTGTTTATTGCCAAAACTCAAAGTCCAGGGGGTAGCAGATCTTAGATTCGGGCCCTTCAGGATTGGGAGTCTTCATTCTGTAACAGTAGACCCACTGTTACTCTGCCCAGTATGGAGTCCGAGGTGTTACTTAAAAAGGACAGCAGCAACTCACCTCTGTGTCGGTACTCTTTGCCAGCACGTGGAAGGTCAAGAGGAGGGTCACAAAGAACACCATCTCGTCATGTATTCGCAAGGTCATCTACCTGGCAGTTAATCCAGACCCTCCTCTACCATCACGATCCAGAGCTTATGATTTCAGGGCCATTACAACGTCCCTGGCATTCAAAAAGAACTACTTTTTGGTGCATGTATTACAAGGACGCATATGGAGGCATCAGACAACCTTCACCACTACCTGCAAGACGTAACCCATAGGAATAAGGAAACATTTTCCATTGGTCCTGTAGTGGCTGCACAAAAAGTGGTCTAAACACCTCAAGCTCCTTGATGGACAACTATCAGAGGGTTAAGTGCCGAAGTTACCCAGGTTAGTCTGGGGTGAATGAGTTAGAATGGCAGGCTTCTTTCTTTCCTTCATCTCCCCCTCCCTTGGGGAATCATCACCATGGTGCTCGGCACAGTTAACATCACCTCGCTGCAGGTAAGATCTATTTCCTTTATGTAACCAAGTATAGAATAATACTTATTGCCTCCCCAATACCTCTGGTGAGAGAGGATTGGGTAATGTCCAAGTACTCTCAGATTCCTATGACTCAGAGATCCTATTACTAGACCAAGTCACATTGTTAGTGTCACAAACACACAGTTTGCGTAAGGTGGTAGTCATGCAGAGCACGATAATTTTAGTTAAGTGCAGGGATCCTACCATTTACGATCTATATCGTGAGAGAATCCCAGGTCAAATGACAAGAACCTGTTGGCACTGACCTCTAAGATGTAAGTCAGCCTCTATAACTAGAGAGGTTTTGTATAAAGTGACGGAACAAATGACAAATATATGGAAGTAATTTGTTTTTCATAACAATACAAACCTGGAGCTGTTCATACAAATTGGCCCGCCAGCACCTGTCACCCAAGAAAGTCCTGCTTGCAAGCAAAGTGGGGCTTCAGCTCATGTGTGTGAGTGAGCTGGGAAGCCGGCTGCCCTCCCACTAACCAGTGGTTGTCACATTTCCAAATATCTGATGTTAGTTCCTCCACAAATACAAAGCATTTCCTGTTTACTATTGATACAATATATGTTTTCAGCGTAGCCGGAATTTAATCATAAACTTTTACACGAGGTGTCAACAGCCCTCCACAGCTTGGCTCACACAGTATCCCTCGCTTTAGTTTTTACCTGGTCGTAAAACTTAAAATTTTCTCTTCCTCTTTTACAGGTGTTCCTGGTCTTTGAGGACTGCGACTCTGGCATAGCAGGCTTCTCTTGCAGCACGTTCATATCTGTAGTGGAAACGGATCCTTACCGACTTTGCCCTGGAACAGATGACATCTCTGCACACTGGCTTCTGTGTGTGACGAGTGTCGTGAGTTATCATCCTCCCAGTGAAAGCAGCACAGTAGGCGAAGGGAGAAGTCCGAAAGAGATTCTTCTCCCCTGGGGTCATCCTCAATGTCAAAGAAATCCTAACTTCTTTCTCTGGTGCCTCATACTCTCCCCATTGTCACTGCTCATTAAGCGAGAGTGATGACCATTTAACCCTCGGATAATCTTCGGGCCCAGAGGAACTCATCGCCCACAACCCAGGAGTAGTCTACCTATTTTGATGCCTTTGGTAATTTTTGGCCCTCTTTGGAGCTTTTGGGTTTCCCTCTAAGGAACAGCTTTTGGAGGTACTAAAGCTTGGGGCACTGCAGGAGCACACAGCTGCCTCCGCAGGGGTTGGTCCCTACCTTCCTCACTGAGCCGCTGACTTAACTATAGATATTATCTGATTCCCACATTGCTGGGAGGATGGGGACATAACAAATATATATCACATAAATCAGGTTACACAAAGGAAATGGTTCAAACCTGCCGACAGAAAAGGCCAGCTTGCAGCGTACTGAAAGGGCTGCTCCCCAAGAGAGGGGGAGATGAAAGAAAGAATAGACCAGAGACTTGATCATTCATCCCATAATAATCTGCTCTCAACCAGCTTAGTATCAAGTCACGGTCCCACAGGACCAATGGAAAAAGTGTCCAGGTGCCTGTGGGTTACGTCTTGTAAATAGTGGGCTGTGAAGGTTGTGTGTGTTGCCTGAAGTACCTGCGCAACAACATACTTCTTTTTAAGTGCTAGGGATTTTTTAAAATTCCTAACATCATGAACTATGGTTATACATCCTCTTGGATGAGAGACAGGATTCAAGACACGATGTATTTCCTGACAAATCTGGGAAGAGATTGTATTCCTGATGATTGACCCTGATCATGCTAACAAACAGTTTGTTATCATGTGGGTGAGCTCCTGTGGTTCATTTGAGGTAACACCTCAGTGCCCTATGGGGCATAGCAATAGTTGATCTGGGTCATCACTTACAGAATTCAGTCTATCAATCCAGAAGGGCCCAAATCTAGGAGACGCTATTGCCAGATTTTGAGTCTTAGCAATGAACTCAGGGACGAAGTTTAGTTTTACCTGTCCCCATCCCCTTCAATGAGTAACTTTGAAAGAAAAACCATGAAGCTCGCTGACTCTCTTTGCAGATGCAAGAGTGAGAAGGAAAACCAGCTTAGTATCAGGTCACGGTCTGATGACTGACACAGCAGTTCATAAGGAGCTCCTTTAAGGGTTTGTAGTACGAGTTCTACGTTCCAAGGAGGAGGTCTGACTTCTGGATGAGGACAAGTATGTTCAAAACTCTATCCGAGGAGGGACAACTCCATCAAAGAGATGTTAACTACGCTTAGTTTAAAGGCGAGGCTCAAGGCTGAGCTTTCACTTCCGAGACCAAGCAGAGTTTTTTCTTCCGAAGGTATAGCAGGAACTCTGCTATCACTGGGATATCGGCCTCATGAATAGTGATACCCCTTTGATGACACCAATCACAAAAGAATTACCACTTATGCTGTTGGACAACGTAGGAAGACTCCTGGAGATACCCAGACATCCTTTTCGCAACTGCTTGTGAAAAGCCTTTCTTTGAGAGGAGCTGCTGAATAACCTCCAGGCGTGAACCTGTAGTGTGTGGTTGTCTGAGTAATTTGGGAAGTGGAGGGAGCTCTCTCGGCACTTCTGTTAGCAGATGTAACATATGTGGAAACTCTTCTGAATGTTGCCACATAAGAGCTCTGAGGTTTATTTTCGTCGAACTCCACAAAGTCAAGACTTTGTTGGTTATATGATAATTCAGAGACCACTCAGAGCTAATTATCTGAGTCGTCCTGCTCAGGTTGTCCACCAGAATGTTTCTCTTACCTGGAATGATATATGATGATCCAGAGACTACTAAGAGCTAATTATCTGAGTTGTCCTGCTCAGGTTGTCCACCAGAATGTTTCTCTTGCCTGGAATGAAGAATGCTAAAAGGGCTACCAAGTTATCTTCCGTCCATTTGAGGATTTCTACCACTAGAATGTTAAGGTGCTGTGAAAAGGTACCTTCTTGTTTGTTTACCTGTGCCGCTTATCACCACCACGGAGTGTCTTGAAAGAAGCTGTTGTGACTGCTTGAGGGCCAGAAAGCTGTCCTTATTTCTATGAGGTTTTTGTGGCAATGCCGCTCGGACCGGACCATAGTCCAGGGATTTTTTTTGCAACATGTAAGCCCCTCACCCTTCTTTTAATGCATCTTTGAAGAGGATCAATTTCAGGGGAAGAGATAGAAGATTGACTTCCCTGAGGAGGTTGGCATCTGATACCCAACACCTCAGGCCTCTCTTTTGCTCCTCTCTTTTGCTCGGGACCCACCAGAACCTGAAGGTCAGGGAGTCCTTGTGCTGAGACCAAAAGGTCTTCAGCTGCCAATGGAGAGATAGTATTCGAAGGCCATTGATCATTAGACCTTCCAAGGTGGTCAAGTGGCCTAACAAACAAAGCCATTGATGGGCTGATAGCGAGTCTTGCATCAGAAAAGGGCGTGCTGCCTGCATCAGTCTCTGTATTCTGCCTAGTTGGGTGTCTATATGCATCCCGATGCATACCAATTATTGCGATGGTTACAGAGAGACTTTCTTGTGATTTACCACAATCCCCAGATCATGGTAAAGCTCGAGAAGCCTGTCTCAGTGCCGGGGAAAAGTCGCCACTGAGTATACTAACGAATTGCTGTTCTTGTGTGCCCAGGATGACACTAGGGAGAAGATGCTCCTGAACACCTAAGGGGTTGTGGACAGGCCAAAACACAGTACCTTGAACTGATATAACCGATCATTCAGGAAAACTTTTCAGTACTTTCTTGGGAATTAATGGATTGGGATCTGAAAGTACACATCCTTTAGATTCAGTTTTATTATGAAGTCCATGTGTCTTACGGCCTGCTTAACCTTGTCTGCAGTCCCCATCTAGAACTGAGTTTGTTGGACAGACTTGATCAGAGAGGAGAGGTCGATGACTGGTCTCCAGCCTCCAGACGCCTTCTTTACAGAAGAGTCGACTATAGAAGCCCTCTCTGGCATGGCCTGTACTTTGGCCTGAACGGCTGGTTCCTTCGAGATTCCCTTCCCGTAGGAACATAATATCACTAGGTAACGAGTTAACAGAGCAAGAGAGAGTGTGAACTGGATGTGATTTCTCACTTGGGGGGGATGGAGACCATCCAAGGTTCGCCCCCTGGTCCTGCAAACTCTGCCACCTGCTCTGTAAGCATCTTCCCACCAGTGGACTGGTAAGAGGAATGTCTCTCTAACAGGAACATTCATGTTTATCTCCTCTTCCTCCTCTGGCCCGTGCTGCTTTTGCAAGAATGGCTTTCTTGTTGGCTTTTCTAGGGCCATCCTCACTCTTTTTATGCCCCTAATGAATACTGGAGACGATTTCTGGGCTGGTGGTGCCCAGAAGTGAGGGTGAGAAATCATTGCCCTGTGGAGGAGGGAGTCTTGACTCGCTTTCTTCCAGCGCTCTGCAACTGCATTGGTGTCATCTATCAATGCATTGTGGAACTAGAGAGCTTCCCTTGTCACCAGTAGTGCTGCCAGTTTCTCTGAGGATGTTAGAGAAAGGATTGCTGGGTCTAAAGGTAGAGACGAAGGTTCGTAATTCATGATGTCTTAGTACTTCCTCTACCGTATATATGGTGAAGGAAATAACCGAGTTGAATTTCCTGTCCGAAGGGACTGGGAGGCTTCTGCAGCTTGTGCATAAGCCCTCTTCTTGGCACCTTTGACCCTCTTAGACCAGAGTAAAGCTACTCTATTCTTGGTGGGTCTGGGATTGTCATGGAGGAGGTCTAAGACAGTATCTTTTCCTTCCTGGGTGTGGGGACACTCTGGATCCCAAAGGAATTAATAGATCTAATGCAAGAAAGGCCTTGTCCATCTGTTCTAAGGCCGAGCTCTTAGAACTGGTGGAGCTAGGCAGCATATATTTACAGTGAGCCATCATTGAGGGGATCATCCACTCACAAGCTCGCACCCATAAGAGCCTGGGGTGCGTCATCGTCGTCAACAGCATCCCTAGCCATAGCTTGAGACCTTGGAGGGAAGACTCCAATCCTCTGGTCCTACTAAGGTTGAAGCCAAACTGGGAGTGCCCTTCCGTTGATCCAATTTATTAAAGGGGGTGATGCACGGAATGTCTGTACATCTCCGAGCGAAAAGCAAAAGTCACGTCATATCACCGTTGTGTGTGAACTGGGTAGCTGGTCTACCTCTCACTACACTACCCTCTCCCTCCCCCATTAACTAGTGTTGGGTGGTTATACCTTGCTAAAAGTCTTATGGCTTCTTTCCAGCTTCGCCAAAAGCATATTCCCTATAAAGAGTGAAAGGGTGTATTTTGGGTGTCAGAACAAACATAATTTTCCAATACAAACACTATGCTCTATATTTTGCCAGTAGGTTACATACAAGGAGTTCTACCCCAGTTACTGTAGGATTACCCAGGCCTTTGTCAACCCCCAATAACATCCCTGGATCTGCCTGTGGTGATGGATGAGGGGGTCATGGGCAGAATGTCTCGGGAACTCCAGAACGGAGCCCTGGAAGTCTAAGTGGTGAGTCAGAGAGTTTTTGTGAAGGTTCTTCCGTTCATTTGTGAGTGCAATGTCTTGGGAGAGGAGACTGTGGCTCCCTCAACGATTGAATCCCTCTTTGGAGCTGCCGAGGGGGGATCTGGTTGCCTTGGGTTTTGAGCCAAGTGAATGATTTAACCTGAGGATCTGAGAATTCTCTCCATTTTGGCAGGCCAAACAAGATCTTGCTACTCCCCCGTTTTAGACCTGCGTCTGCACTTCTGCAGGTTTGTACTCTGATTGTCGAGATTCAAGGTCCTCCTTGGCCTTGGCCTTTTTCCACAGTGTGTCCTGGTGCAACCAGTGGGTAGGGGTAGGTAATCTAGTTGGCGTTCTGCTCTGTAGTGTTGTCAGCGAGGTACAGTACAAGTAGAATGTGCCAGCAGACCTGTTTGCATTTTGTGGTAATGCAGACGAGATGCTCTTGTGTCTGAGGTTTCTGCGGTGCTCGCTGAAAAGGAACCAACACTTCAGGCTTGAGGGTAGGAGACTTTTTGTAGCACTGGAATGTCTAAGAAAAAGGAGTAAAGGAACAAGGCCTCCTGAGACGATTTGTAGGGCGAACGCATCAGCTGACGAGAGAATCCAGGCTCCAGTCAGGACCAGGGCTCAAGTAAACAGGTGTATTAACCCCGCACTTGCCTTCAAGAGAATTCGGTCAGCAAGGTAGGTGTTGGAAGGCAGTTGTCTGGAAAGGCAGACGACCTTCATATCCTTTTATTTGTGAGAGTGTACCCACAAGACCCTTGACATCTTTATGGTTGGACCTGTGGTGGCTGCTTGAGCGTGTGTAACCTGCTCAGCTCCCACATGGGACAAGGATGCTTCTTAACTCTGGTAGTCTTTCAACATATGCCAGAAATGAAAGGTAGTAATAATTGGTTTTCTCTTACCTTCCTCTACCTCTTGCTTGGGGTTAGTGGTCGAGGCGTTACATGCTGGTTGGACTAAATGCTGGTAAGTTACACTTCAGAGCACCATTCCTTGTATCCAAAGAAGTATATCTCATGTACCAACCATGTTTCACACGATCGTACATAGTAACGACATTTCATTTTGTGTATATATTATGCTTGTATCTTCGCTCTCCCCTCGCACTAAAAAGAATCTGAAATAACATTTATGTTTTTCTCACCGCTAACTGTTAACTGATGTGGTGTCGGTTGAACAGAAAATTTCCTGTTGCATTGAAACTGAAATAATGTGTCTGTTTTTCTCACCGTTAACTGTTAACTGATGCGGTGTCGGTTGAACAGGAAATTTCCTGTTGCATTGAGTTTTTGTATATAAAGAAGAGTGTTCTGTAATAAAGTTACTCAGTTGCTTTCATCCTGTCTTTGAGTCACAACCT
Source organism: Palaemon carinicauda (assembly GCF_036898095.1). NCBI lineage: Eukaryota > Metazoa > Arthropoda > Malacostraca > Decapoda > Palaemonidae > Palaemon > Palaemon carinicauda. The sequence goes on along the minus strand of NC_090749.1, from coordinate 78,828,551 downwards.
TCTCTCGGCTCGTCACACTCCCCATCCTCCATGTGAGCTAGTGGATGGTGAATCTCTACTGAACTGCATGTGTTTCATACATGATCATACACTATAATGCTATTGCTTTTTCTAACTCTCGCTCTTGCCTTCAAATAGCAAAACTAGTTTAAGCTTGCCATTGCATGTTTGGTCTAGCGCATCTTACAAAAATTCCGCTCATTACATAAGAGTATTTATTTTAGCAAAGCTGAAACTAACTGATAACTCTCTGATAGTTAGTGAGGAGAGCAGTGGGGTAGGCTAGCCCCAACTCCCAACCCCCCACCTCTCACACCAGCACTAGCAACTAACTGTTACTTTTTAATTTGACTATTGCTGGCCTAAAGCTATAAACATTTCCATCCATTTCCTTTTTCAGGTGTGAGTTCCCGTGAAGATCCCAATCATGCGGGTTTGTCCAGGCATCAAAGGGCACCAATGTAGTGATTCTTCTTCCTACTGTAGTCAGCCTTGAACAGAAAGAAATTTTGCCGTCTTTCTTTGTCAGCTCAATCTTGTCATTTTGACTGCTTCCCCTGGGAGTAGGTTGAAAACGACCGGCGCGCATGTGACTGCGAACAACCCTCCATGTCGTAGACCTCTGTTGCTTCCCCTAGCAAAGCAGCGCCTGACGTTGCCATAGAGAAATCTCTGTTAGATGATACGGCTTGTCTGTTGTGGCCTTCCTTGGGGCTCACAGGTTCTCTGTGTAAGGAATGGCTGCAAGAGTTTTTGCGATTGGGTATGCATGCACACTCAGTTGCCGAGGCTTCTTCTTTTGCTGGCCTCAGCATTCACATTGCTCAGAGCAACTTCTCAGAGGATCCTGCGATCCCAGGAACTAGCTTCGGCTATGTTCCAAGGATGGTTCATAGAGTTGATCTTTTGGCCGTGTTCTCTCGCCTGAAGGATAAACAAAGCGAGCACCACAGAGGTCCGCCTTTAGGTGTTGGGCAGTCTCCCCTTCCGAAGGAAGACAGCCCTCCACCAGCTATTGCTCATGAGTCCCCTCAACTGCGAGTGGATGGTCCGTCAGTAGAAAAAAGGGTAGAAATGGGAGAGATGGCCTTCTGAGTGGTTTCCCCTCAAGGCGCTCCACCGAAGGGCGTTGATTTCATCCATACCCCACCCTAGGCTGGACTGTCATGAAACCGTGCCTATAGTTTCTGCCTCGCAAGGGGTAGAAACTATCTCGCTGCCACCGTGCAATCCTTCCAGTCCCCTGTCCTCCCTCTCCCTTTGGGATAAAGAAGATGCTGCCCTTCTCCTGTAGTGGACAAGACAAGCAACAGAGTTTCTCTCCTCGACGCTCTCATAAGGGAGTAGCGGACTAGTCTCTTGTGGAAAATTCACGCACAGCATTTTATGCCTTACATCTTAGCGAACTTTTCCACTTCAGGTGATTAAGAGTGCCACCCCTGACGAGCGTGACGCTCATGGCCGCGAGTTATTACATTGAGACTTGCAAACACTAGACACCTGTCCTAGTCCAAAGGTTAACTCTACCTTGCCTACAAACACTGTGTAATCCTCGGTTAGTAGAGCGTGTTTATAGCAAGCCCGCAAGGGTAGACATTTTTCCTTGGCAAGTTCCAGGAAGGCACTCATGCCAGCGCACTCAATCAGTTCGCACTGTGTGAATGTGCACAATCACCTTGCAACCATAAGGGGATTTCTCCTTTTCTGTTCAGAATGATTAAAGCACGCATGATCATTCCTCTCTTCGCTATCGAGAGGGTTAGGTTAGCCTTGCCTAAGACTCTCGCATAGAGAAGAGGAGCAGGATCTCGACCGCGAGCCGAGGACTTCTCGTCTTCTTCCTTTCTTAGGCACACAACATAGGCCCTGGAAACAGGCATGATGGGTGCAGTCAGAATGCTGTCTCTGAAGGACACCCTTAATTTAAGAACTTGGTAGAAGCATTGAGGCAGGTAGTTGGAGTATCAGCCAATCCTCCAGCGAACCCAAGGCTATCTAGCTTAGCAATACAGCCTCCTCCCTCCACACCTCTCAGGTCTTCGAGGTATGAGAAATACCTTAGGCCAAGGACCCAAGCACCCAGGATCCCACTTGAGAGAGGCTAGACATTATTCCTATCATGACTAAGAGGAGGAAAAGAGACCAAAATGCCATAACTCCTCTAGCGCGGGACACGATCCACTCTTGGACAAGTAGGGGATCCAGATCTTCAAGAGAGATTTCCATGTCGGAAAACTATAGGCTCTCACCTATAGAATTGGCCAGACAGAACCTCTCACTTCAACGGCGAAGGTTCCTCCTCCTGCTGTCACCTCTGAGGATGAAAGACCTGCAGAGACAGCAAGGTATGAGAGCTCCTCTTTTTTGGAAGAGTTTAGAATTCGACCCATAGAGAGGTAGGGCTCAAAGACAGGAACCCAAGAATCGCGCTTTATGGAAGAGCGTCAATCGCGAAGGGAACGTTGCAAAGCTTTTTATCTGTCTCCGTAAGACCGAAGTACAGCGATCTTCCTCCTAGTGGTTAGTCCTTTGCCAAAAGGAACTCTGACAATGACCTCGACCCTCCCAGGCTGCTATGCGTGTTAGCTCGTAGGAGGAAGAACCTTTTAATGACGACTCGGAGCATTCTGATAAAGCATTGCTGGAGTTGGCCATCCCCAGGATGTCAAACCGGGAACAAAAGAATGCAGATCACCTCTTTATGCAAGTTCTTTCCTACATAAGGAGGATCAACAATCTAGGGAACCCTGATCAGGTCCCAGCGGAGGACAAGGTCACGGTCCTTGCGTTTTCTCTGATACACTGAGACCCACCAAAACTAAGGTAGCCTTAAGGGGCCCGGCCAGAATGCCAATATATGGGGATATAGGAAGAAAAACACAAAATCTTGAAAAAATTCACTGAGCTTTGCATGGCAATGGAGAATGTGTATACAAAATATTTTGCTAAAATTCCTCTTACTTTCTTGGTTACAGGGTAATTAGTAAAAGTAACTCCTTAACTCAATAAACCAAAAACATTGTTCCCTACAAGAAAATGCAGTATTTCTTCTTTCATCGTAAATTTTGATAATCATTACATTCTAATGTAAAAGAAATTGTGAACAATGGCATCTGTTTAGCTTTCACGAGTCACAAGATGATACAGTATATTATACGGTAAATTACACCCTTCACCATTCAGTCCTACCACAAACCTCATAGAGAGTACATGTTTGAGTTTGACCTCTGACATTCACTAATTTTTACTTTTGTTTTTCTCTTTTTCGGCAAGAATTTCATAATTTTAAAGAGGAAAAGACAATTTCAACATCTTGCTAACATAAGGAAGTAGAAAATTCGCTCTATTACGAGTTCAGAAGTGGGTAATATCGGTAGAGAGAGAGAGAGAGAGAGAGAGAGAGAGAGAGAGAGAGAGAGAGAGAGAGAGAGAGAGAGAGAGAGAGAGGTGGATGGAGGAGTGGCTGCCTTGCCTGACAGGAGCCAAAAGAAGCAAGATATTGAGCAAAAGGATCTTCATTTATGATTAAATTATGAGAAATAACTTTGTTTCTGTTTATTATTATCCATAAAGGAACATGAAATTCAAAATAATCAGGATTTATTAATATTGTCTTTGTAAAAATACAAAGAAAAATTTTGAATGCCCTCTGGCATTCTCTCATTTTTACGTTTGTTTTTCTCGTTTTCGGCAAGAATTTTATCATTTCAAAGTGGAAAAGTCAATTTCCATATCTTGCTAACATAAGGAAGAAAATTTGCTCTATTAAGAGTGAGAGAGAAAGAGAGAGTGGTGTGGATGGAGGAGTGGCCGCCTTCCCTGATAGGAGCCAAAAGAGGTAAGATATTGAGCAAAAGGTTCTTCATTTATGATTAGATTAGGATTTAATAATTTTGTTTTTGTTTATTAATATTAAAAAAGAACATAAAATGAATAATAATCAGGATTTATTGTAAAAATAAAAAGAAAAACTTGTACGTCCGTATCTCAAAACTATACTTCTATCTTCTCCCTTAGTTTTAAAGATATAGCATTGAAATTTGGTATATAGCTTAGAGACATTATAAAATTATAAAATGTTGCTCCTTTTTATCAATTTTTTTTGAAAATTTTTCTCCCAATTTTTATGCAGTATGGAGATTTTCTAAGTCACTTTATTAAGTGGCATGAATGTCATAGTCCTGTCCTTAAAAATCGGCATTAGCCGGTCGGCCCCCTTAACTTCCGGGGTGGGGGTGGTTGAAGGCGACAAATAAGAGGCCTCACGTCCAAGTGACGGGAACATCTCGGTCCATCTAATCTTTGGATCCTCTTGGTTACTTCCGCCTCCATTAGATCCAGCAATCTTGGCTCTAATGCATAGCTCTTCTTTGGCCAAACTGGCCACCTTGACAGTGCACTTCCTCTGTAGGAGATGCTGCCAACATGGAAAGGATTGCAAGGTGTTTCTTTCAATCAGTATCATGGTTGGATTACTGGTTGGAGATGGTGTAGTGGTTTGCGGACCGTAGCAGGACATAGCACACAGACTGCCTCATGTCAGAACTCCAATTACATTCTTGCTTCTCACTATGCAAAAAATACGTTGAAATACTCAGAGATCAGGGCAAAAGGTAAACAATCAAAAAGAAATGGGCACTTGACAATACCCCTTGATTTTATACTGGGCATGGAAATGCAAGCTGCATTTGTTGAATTGAAACCTGTTAATGTCTGTAAGACCCATTTTGCCCCCTAAAAATAGTGAAATTACCTTGTTGATGTTTTGTATCTATAATGCAATTAAGGTTTGTGATGTAGAATTTCTCACATAAAACCATCAAAACATAGTCCTTTTGGTCAAGTTCACCGTTGGTATCACTGTTTAAAGTTTGTAACCTAAAAACACTTCAAGCTTAAAAGAGAACCCTGTGACATTGTAGTTCATTATATGTACAAAATAAATAAATAAATAAATAAAGTCAGCAGGGTTTGGACTTTGTCTACCCTTAAAGTTTGACTGCTACTGAAACTTTTTATCTGCCACTATCTAGGGACGAATATATGAAATAATATTTATGGGAAATGTCACTATGCAATGAGGCAATTACAAACTTTTGTCATTTATAAGCATCATTATTTAATAAAAAGAATTAATTCAGAGTAAATGGTATCCAGCTTTAAGCATAATTTCACCACAAGTTCCACTTATTCTTGTTATCACCAACAAGTAAAATCCTGCATTCGTATCTTAAGGACGAATAATACAATCAAGAAATAATCACGTATACAGTCTATACAGTATAAGGGCGTGGTTTGCTTACTATTACATTACAACCAAGACCTCAACAACTACTGTCTAGAAGACAAGTGAGCCATTTCTTTACATCAACAGAGAAAACCAAGTTCCTCAGAAGAGCGCAAAATCAAAGTTGCTCTGACTTTGGCAGAATTCTCAATAGGTACTCTCACTGTCTTCTCAGTTCCCTATTGGGTGCAGGGAACTGTTACTCTGTAAAACAAAGGAGTTATGAGTCAATGGAGATGGACATGAGAACAACATGTTGACAAATAAGAAAAATAAAAAATAAATTATAGTTCAATAATTTATGTGCTAAATTGGAAATGATTCGTATTTTTCTTAAATATTAAGGTTTTTTCCAACAACGGTAGGTTACCTCGTGGAGAACAAAGACCTATCCATCCCTCAGAGGGAGGAAGCATTGTTGGCCTTTCTCCTTTTGGGCCCTAATACTCTGGAGTTCCTAAAATCAACTGGGATTTTAGGTGGCACAGTGCGGTACTCTCAAAATTCCAGGAGCAGGAACCAAAGAGGGAAGCGATGAGGTTGCACAACGCCCCTTTGGATGGTTCTAACCTATTCAACATGGAGGACATTGAGGTGGTTGCTGAGATATAGAGGAAGGCGAGCCAGAACTCCCTCCTGCTTAGGTAGTAGGTTGGCCTGGGCACCAGCCGCCCGTTGAGATACTACCGCTAGAGAGTTATGGGGTCCTTTGACTGGCCAGACAATACTACATAGGTCCCTTCTCTCTGGTTACGGTAGTTTCGTTTTGCCTACACAGACACCGAATAGTCTGGCATATTCTTTACAGATTCTCCTCTGACCTCATACACCTGACAACACTTGAGATTACCAAACAATTCTTCTTCACACAAGGGGTCAACTACTGCACTGCAATTGTTCAGTGGCTACTTTCCTCTTGGTAAGGGTAGATGAGACTCTTTAGCTATGGTAAGCAGCTCTTCTAGGAGGACACTCCAAAATCCAACCATTGTTCTTTATTCTTGGGTAGTGCCATAGCCTCCTGTACCATGGTCTTACACTTCCTTGGGTTAGAGTTCTCTTGCTTGAGGGTACACTCGGGCACACTTTTCTCTCTAGTTTCTCTTCCTCTTTTTTTGTTAAAGTTTTTTATAGTTTAAATAGGAAATATTTGTTTTGGTGTTGTTACTGTTCTGGAAATATTTTATTTTTCCTTATTTCCTTTCCTCACTGGGCTATTTTCCCTGTTGGGGCCCCTGGGCTTATAGCATCCTGCTTTTCCAACTAGGGTTGTATCTTAGGATTTAATAATAATAATAATAATAATAATAATAATAATAATAATAATAATAGGGCGATGACCTCATGCTCCCACTCAGTGGAACCTCCACTACAGAGATCTCCCGTTTAGGCTCAGTGGTTGAAGAAGAGCTACCAGATGAAGCAGGTAACGTAAGCGCAAGCCCCTAGACACCTCTTTCGACCTAGGGTCTGGAAGAAAGGCAAAGGAGGTAGGGGAAGTAGGCGAGAACGATTCCGATGGGGATGGCGTTCCCCCAATCAGTTCACTCCTCAAGTCCATGTGCTGAAGGACTGGAGTGGTATTGGACAGGAGAGCAGGTGGATGAGGCGGATGCTCTATGGAGCCGAGTCTTGGTCGGTTCCGTACTGAGAGAGGGATATATTGTCCCTTTCACAAACTCTCTCCCTCCTCTGACCCTCCAATCAACGATGTCAGATTCCTACGTGAGGGGATCTTTTGAGGAAAAGGCCCTTTGTGCCAAAGTCCAGACCATGCTAAAGAAGGACACTCTCCAAGAGGTCCCAGAAGTGTCCCCAGGCTTCTACAGTCATGCTTTTAATTGCTATTTAACTTTACATACACTCACAAAATTATATAAATGATTGCTCAACTGCTCTGCAATAAAATGTAGTTTTATGAGGTTCTTACATTTGAGACAGACGAAAGTGGCTAACAGCAGGGTGTGTGTGAAGAAGAGAACTGTGTAGCACACGTACGATACTTACGCTGATCTTTACACCATATAGCGTAACACTTCAATCTAAAATTATCTTAACTGAACTTAGCTTACTGAATTTAGACAAATTTTTATTATCTTCTTTTATAATTTGTTTTAATTTTCTTACTGTTCTTTTTGCCTCGCTTGCTGCAGGCCTTTTAAAATAATAACTATCCAAGGAGCTTTGTTTCTGTCTCCCTTTCAAAATGTTATGGAAATGAGTCAAGCAAGTGTCGTTAATAATAGCTGAAGCACGACCACTCGACAATTTATAATGGTGTCTCTTTTCAACGAAATCAGGCACAGTCTGCCACTTAGCTAACACTTCCTTAATCTCCCTTGAAGAAGAAAGTTTCACCAGTTTCACTTCCTCCTGGCTACTGTGCTCTTGCAACACCTCCGAATGTTGCATCGTCTGGAGTTCGATCAACTACTCTTGATGCTCCTTGACAAGGTTATTCACATCTGCCGGATCTACTTCCATCCCCATAAACTTTCCAAGAGACACAACCTCTTCCAACACCAGGGGTTCGGAGTCAGGCTGCGTATCACACCTTTCAAAATACCTTTCAGCTACAGAATCTGGCCACAATTTCTTCCAAGCTGAATTTAAGGTTTTTCATGTTACACCCTGCCATGCTTCATCTATAGATTTTAAACAATTCACAATGTTGAAATGGTCCTTCCAAAATTCACGAAAAGTGAGGTTGTTGTTATCTGTGACATCAAAGCATTTGTTCAAAAAATGCTTTGTTTACAGCTTCTTGAAATTTGAAATGATCTGTTGGTTCATGGGCTGGAGGAGTGGAGTAGTCCTGGGTGGGAGATAGACGACCTTAATAAATTTGAAGTCATCGAGAATGTCATCTTCAAGACCTTGAGGGTAGCCAGGGGCATTGTCCAAAATGAGAAAGACATTTAAATGGCAGGTTTTTCTCATTCAAATACCTCTTGACTGCCAGACTAAAGACCAGATTTACCCATTCTGTAAAGAACTGCCTTGAAATTTGCTCACCATATCACTTGAAGCTTTTCTTTTAAGATTTTGTGACTTTTGAAAGCATGTTGGTTTTCAGAGTGATACACCAGCAGGGACTCAATCTTGCCATCACACCTGGCATAAGCACCCAAGGCTAGAGTCAATCTATCTTTCATGGGTTTGTGGCCCATCAGTTTCTTCTCTTCATCGCAGTTGAAGGCTTTTTGGGGGAAGCAACCTTCCGCAGTAACAAGTGAGGCAAAATGTTGAACATACTCCTCCGTTGCTTTCACATCCGAACTCCCAGCTTCCCCATGCCTCACAGCTGAGTGGATCATAGTTCACTTTTTAAAGTTATCAAACCAGCCATGGCTAGCTTTGCACATCTCTACTGGCGTTGATGTTTCCCCACTCAGTTGCCTCCCTTTGTTTCAAATCTTCGTAGATTGCACTGGCCTTCTCAAAGAGGATTCTCTCAGTCACGCCATCTCCCGCCAGCTGCTTTTCTTTAATCCACAACAACAGAAGCCTCTCCATCTTTTCATTTATATCAGTCCTTAACTTAAGATATGATTGTTAGTCTTTTGCAAGGTTTTGTGCTCTTAATAGCATCCTTCTGTTTAGGATGGTACATATTGGCTGACTCTCTCACATGGACACCATGCTCATTTTTTTCGATAACCTCACGCTTCACCTCTATAGTCATAATGAGCTATTTCTTCTCATTGCCAATATTTCCACTTGCTTTTTGGGACCCATCATTTATTGTCTCCAAATATACGTTAAAATCACACAAACAACACAGGAGATGCTGGGAGATGTATTCAGCAGTCGGAGATCACTCAAAATGAATGAGTGATGCAGGCTTTGAGAGCTCTCAAGCACTTGGCCACCTAGTGTTAGCATCTGTAAGCATGCTTATATCAAAAGCTTGTGCTCGTATCGCAGTGCAGAAATTTGCTCTGTGGCTTTCCCGTATCTAGGAATGCTTGTATGTTGGGGCGCTCGTATTTCAAGGTATTACTCTACCTAATATTCAAGATAGGAGAGATATACCAGTTCAAGATGCAGGTCCTGTGTTTCAGCCAATCCACAGCACACTAGGTGTTCACGCATATCTTCCTCCTAGTGTCCACCTGGGCACACAAGAACGTCTATTTTGGTATCTAGAGGATTGGCTGATTCTGGCAGACTCAAGGGAGTCCCTTCTCCATCGAGACAGACTTCTTACATTTTGTCGAGAGATATAAGGATCATGGTAAATTATGAGAAGTCTCAACTGCAACCAGCTCAAGACGTGGTATATCTAGCTATATTGTGACGAATGTTTGGTACCCTTGACAGTGAGGCATTTGTTGACAGAATGCTCCACTTACAGTAACGAGAGAAATAGATATCTGTTTGAGGCTCGAGGTGAGGATGGCCGGTCTGCCAAGATTCTTGGATATGATGTATTTTATCATGCTAGTGGTATTTTTAGCTTTATTTCAGAAGCAGATCTTCTGAAGCTATTTAAATTTTAAAATGACATCTTTGCTGTTATAGTTTTAATTGAATATTCTTTTACTCTTTATTTGCAATAAAAGATATCAGTGTCAATAACCTTAGATGTCAGGATACCAGAAATCTCAAATCAATCAATCAATCTAGGAGTAAGAATCAGGACCAAACTAGGCAGGACCTTTCCATCTGAGGATCAAATAGAGACTAAAAGAGATAGCACAGATCTTCCTCTTGTGTAACGAATTGCCAGCACATCAGTGGCAAAGGCTACTGGGAAACCTAACTTCTCTAGGTATCTATAGTGGCAGCTGAAGACTATTTGGTCTCAGCATGTGGACCCACAGAGCAATATGGCACTGATAGATCAAGAGTAGGAGCGAGACCTGACATGGTGAATGTCGGATACAACCTGTTCAGGGAGTAGACCTTCTATCTCCTCTCCCAGAGTAGTTGGTCTTCGTGGATGCATCAAAAGAAGGGTGGGGGGACCTCATCTGTGGCACATCACGGTATCTGGGCAGTGGTCCCCATCCAAGCAGCAGTAGCAGTACCACATGAATCTCCTGGAAATGAGGTCAGCCTTTCTTGTCCTCAAGCATTTCCATTGGTTCCTTTCAGGACACTCCGTAGTGCGGCTGAGTGAAAACACTATGCTGGTATCACTCATAAACAAGCAAGGAGGTACCTTCCCACAGCACCTATGCCAGCTAGCTGTGAAAATCATCAGATGGACGAAAAACAATTCAGTAGCACTTTCAGCCTGATGCATCCCAAGCAAGAAGAACATGCTGGCGGACATTCTGAGTAGGAGGAATCAGATAGTAGGCCTTAAATGGTCCGTAAAACAACAGATAGCCAACAAAGTTTTGACTAGGGTTCGCCAACAATCGACCTGTTTGTGACATCCCTAAACCGGAAGCCTCCAGTGTACTGCTCACCAGTACAAGAACCGCAGTTCTAGCAACACACCTTCCAACATCTGTGGAATAGAATGGACATCTACTCATCCCCCCCCCCCTCTTCTACCAAGTAAGGAGGCTCTTAAACAAAGTCAGTACACCTCAAGATCTGTCGATGACCCTAATAGTTCTGCTATGGCATTGCCAACCTTCTGCATCTGCTCAAAGAGGCACCGAGGAAGCTCCCCACATTTCCTGATCTACTCAAACAACCACACGTGAAGAGATTCCATCAAGCAATACCATCACTTCATCTAGAAATCAGTTGCAAAGCAACCTCAACGATACCTCTGTAAGTCGTCTACCCCTTATATCAGGCAAAGTGGTCCTTCTTTGGGGGTTGTGGTCGTGGACGGTCCATTGCTCTATAGCAACAATAGCAGAATTCTTATTGTACCTCAGGGAGGAAAAACTTAGTTCGGTATCGGCGGTAAATGGCTATTGCTCAGCCTTGAGCCTCATCTTCAAGCTGAATAAAGTTAATATTTCCACCACAACGGAATTACCTCTCCTCATACAGAATTTTGAGTGCACATGCTCTCAGTTAGAAGTCAGACCACCTCCTTGGAACATTCTCATGGTCCTGCAATCATTATAAGGACCCCCCTTATGAACATCTTCGTGAAGCATCAGATCAAGACTTGACCCTATAGATGGTCTTTCTTCTACCCCTGTTCTCTGCCGAGAGAGTCAATGAGCTACGTGGTCTGTCCTTTGATGTCACCCATTCAAGGGGATGGGTGATGAGTCTCCGTTCTGTAACATATGATCCTAATCAGCTGTTACTCTGCCCTGTAAGAGTGCCGAGGAAATACTTAAAAAGAAGCAAGAGAGCCCAGCCACAAATCTACAGGCTCTTGGCTCTTTGTAAGCACGGGGAGAAACAAGAGGAAGATCACAAAAAACTCGATATATTCCTGGATCAGGCAGGTAATTGAGAGAGCCATTCAATAAGACCACTCTCATTCTAGCCGCCATCTGTGACACAGGTGTTATAAGCGGTTGTCTGTAAACGACAAACTATATTCACTGCACACTACTTGCAAGACATAACCCTTATTAACCTAGACACATTTACCTTAGGTCCTAGGGTGTCTGTGCAAAATGTGGTCAATTAACACTTCAGCTCCTTGTAGGACAAGTAGCAGTTGGTCAAGGGCAGATGTTACCCGCGAGTAAGTCTAGAATGAATGAGTGAGTGCATGGACACTTCCTTTTCCATTCTCCCCTCTCTTGGGCTCAGTGTCCGAGGAACTCTGCAAGCTGGCCTCCTCTTACTGCAGATGGGTACCATGCCTTTGTGCAACTAGATATAAGTATATATATTTGTTGTATCCCCGTTCTCCAAGTGAAGTGAAGTCAGGCTGTGTCTTAGTTAACTGAGGGACTTGGCTCCAATTTTACACTTAGGCTGCCTGGTCAAGTCACATTACTAAATTTTACACTAGCACCAATTGCATAGGCCATCATCCTGTAAGGATGACGAGGTGTCCGGGTGCTCTCTAAACAGCTTTTGCGTAGCACGGAGGGACACCCAAGGACTGTCTTCAGCCAGTTGGTTTTAGGACTTCCACCCACCATGAGGTGAGTCTCCTTTGTAAAGAGCATAAGATTTGTATATAGTAGCGAATAAATGACACATTTGAAAATAACCTTTATTTTCCAAACTAAACAAACCTGGAACTCTTTGTACATATTGGTCCCACCATCAACTTCCCCTAAGTAGTCCTGCCACAATTGCAAAGGGACATATCGATACTAGAGCAGGTGTGAGCTGGGTGGCCGGTCACCCTCCCCCCCCCACCCCCAGTTAGTGGTGAGTACTTAGCACTAAGCTCTCTAATGCATTTTCCTCTCGGACTTGTTTTAGGTCATCTACCAAGAACACGAACAGCTGTAAGAATTTTTTGGCAATAGCACAAAACAGAGAAGGTAACTGAACAGGTTATAAGTATTTAACGATTCACTGTGTTACTAAAGCATATGAATACTATTCGAGATATTGCGTGAATATAAATACTTATTATTATTATTATTACACTATCACTCCTTTTTTTAAATGTGGAGAGTCGTCATGAATTATATTTTCCCAATTTTCTCAGATAGATTATTGTTACTGTTGACTAGAATAGATTTCCTTAACCCTGGATAGGTACGCTCCTCGGACACCCCTTTAAGGGTATACTCGGACGCGCGTGACCCCGACGCCAAAAAAAATTCTTGAAAAATCAGTTTTTGCAGTAACCTCCTTTTTTCTTTTGCCAAAAAAAACTTCAATGAATGCTTAAAACAACTGTAAAGAGAAATACTACTCATCTGCAGAAAAACTATTTATTATAAACATTTTAAAAAATTAAGTAGAAAAAAAAGACCTTACATAAAAATTCATAAAAAAAAAAGTTTATACATATATACACAAATCCTTTTAGGAATTGATTCTTGAATGTTTAGGACACATCTTGATGTATTTTGGATGAAGTCAGACCCATGGAGGTGAAGATCTGAAATGAGAAAAAAAGGGTAACTTTTTTGGCCAAAAAAAATTTGTCCAAATTTCATGAATTTTTTGGGGTACCCAAATGAAATAGGAAGTGGCTAATTTTTTTAGGGAATAAACATATGTTATCCTAAAATAGAAATATGTAAAAAAAATCTTCATTATTTTGTAAATTACATTTATATCAGGGGCCATATCTAAAGGTAATTTTTTGAGTACTTAGAAATTTCGTAAAAAAATACATATATTTAATATATAATATGATATTTATGCAGGTAAAAATATACCAAAATATCACAAATTCTATAGGGAACAAGAATATATATAGATAAGGCAACTTACGCTTCGGATATGTCCACAAAATGGCCGCCAACCACACTGATTCAGACTCCCTAATCTGCCACTTGAAATGTAGGAAGGGTATGTCAATTTTAAGGTGTTATTTACTAATCTAATTATTCTTGGATATGCATAAAAATTGTATGGTGGGTTGCTGGATAATTGTCGATTATTTTACGACTATAGAATTAAAATTCTGACCCAAAAAAAATTTTTTGAAGGGAGATAAAATCGAAAAAAAAATGTAAAACAATATAATATTTTAGCTAAAAAAATTTGATGATATTCAATCAAAAATGAAGTAAACAAAATTTACCGACAAATAAACATCTAGAGGAATCATTACTCTGTTATAGTTCCTTAGTACGTAGTAATTTTGAAAGAAATGGGAAAAAACGAAAAAGTGGCAATCGCAGGAAAATCGAACACATACCTATATATACGCCATATCTGGCTAAAAATAAAGATAGGCATGGGTAGCCAGATCATCTAGAAACACTTTCCAACACTATAAAAATACAAGTTTTGCGACACTACTTGCCAATTCCTTACGGTAACATGACTAAGCAAAAGAATGCAAAACAAATAAAAAGGGGAACTCGCGGAAAAATGGTCAACATTCTAATATACGGCATTTCAGAAAAAAAAAATTTCAGCCACGTACTAGGCAAACCATCAAGGCACATTTTCCGACAAATAAACATCTAAATGAATCATTACTCTGTGATAGTTCCTTAGTACGTAGTAATTTTGAAAGAAATGGGAAAAAACGAAAAAATGGCAATCACAGGAAAATCGAACACATACCTATATATACGCCATATCTGGCTAAAAAAAAGATAGGCATTGGTAGCCAGATCATCTAGAAACACTTTCCAACACTATAAAAATATAAGTTTTGCGACACTACTTGCCAAATCCTTACGGTAACATTACTAAACAAAAAAATGCAAAACAAATAAAAAGGGGAACTCGCAGAAAAATGGCTAACATTCTAATATACGGCATTTCAGAAAAAAAAAATTCAGTCACGTGCTAGGCAAACCATCAAGGCACATTTTCCGACAAATAAACATCTAAATGAATCATTACTCTGTGATAGTTCCTTAGTACGTAGTAATTTTGAAAGAAATGGAAAAAAACAAAAAAATGGCAATCACAGGAAAATCGAACACATACCTATATATATGCTATATCTGGCTAAAAAAAAATAGGCATGGGTAGCCAGATCATCTAGAAACACTTTCCAACACTATAAAAATATAAGTTTTGCGACACTACTTGCCAATTCCTTACGGTAACATGACTAAGCAAAAAAATGCAAAACAAATAAAAAGGGGCACTCGCGGAAAAATGCCCAACATTCTAATATACGGCATCTCAGATAAAAAAAAAAGACATGCACGTGTTAGCCCAACCATCAAGGCACACTTTCTAACACATAAACATGAAAAAAAAAAAATCAATAATATACGGCAATTCCTTACTACGTAGTAAATTTTTACAAATATTGAAAAAAAAAACAGAAATTGGCAACCGCAGTTAAATACCCAATATACCAATAACTACGTCGTATCTGACAAAAACAAAGTCAGTCATGGGTAGCCAGATCATCTAGACATACTTTCCAACACTAAAAAAGCAAAGGTTTTACGACACTATTTGGCAATATCTTACGGAAAAATGACTTGGCAAAAAATGAAAAAAAATTGAAAAAGGGGCACTCGCGGTAAAATGCCCAACATTCTAATATACGGCATCTCAGATAAAAAAAAAGACATGCACGTGTTAGCCCAACCATCAAGGCACACTTTCTAACACGTAAACATGAAAAAAAATCAATAATATACGGCAATTCCTTACTACGTAGTAAATTTTTACAAATATTGGAAAAAAACAGAAATTGGCAACCGCAGTTAAATACCCAATATACCAATAACTACGTCGTATCTGACAAAAACAAAGTCACGTATGGGTAGCCAGATCATCTAGACACACTTTCCAACACTAAAAAAGCAAAAGTTTTACGACACTATTCGGCAATATCTTACGGAAAAATTACTTGGCAAAAAAATGATAAAAAATGAAAAAGGGGCACTCGCAGTAAAATGGTCCTCGTGGTGATGAACGACATTTTAACTAAAAAAAAAATCATGCACATGGTAGCCAAACAATCCACCAAGACTTTCCACAACTGATAACCTATACAAGTTGCACCATTCTACGACAATTTCATAATACGTAATAACTTTGATAATTATGCAAATTACCTTAGAAGGGTAAACTCGGTCGCGCTCGACCCCGACACGTCTCAGAAATCGGGGAAGGAGTACAGCTACAGCAATGCACATCTGGACACCACTAGAGCGTGTAGGCGAAACACCTACTGCAGGTCGATCACCCACAAATTCAGTCACGGGGGTGAGTCACGTGAGAAAAACCTGTTTTTTTTTTTACGCTCGGGGTCGCGGACGACCCACCGTACCTATCCAGGGTTAATCAGTATACCACCCAAAGTGAGAAATATTGATTACAGTGAAGTTAAAACAGATCTTGTGTGTCTCATCTTTTCTCTTGCAAGTTTTGCATTTATCTTCGGAGGAAGAGTTGCAGCAAATTAAGGCCTGGCACCGAGACGTTGAGACGTTTTTTGTCCTTTTGGTGTGGGTATTAATGTGTGTGTATATATATATATATATATATATATATATATATATATATATATATATATATATATATATATATATATATATATATATGTGTGTGTGTGTGTGTATATATATGTACATACACACACACACACACACATATATATATATATATATATATATATATATATGCTTAGTTTCAACTGTTGCCAAAGTATATCGCCGTTGTAAAGAGCTGTAAGCTTTTGTAGTCAGAAAAAATACAAATTATTTCTATAAGTTACACTTCCCAATTAAACTGCCATGCAAGTCCTAGGTCAAGGTCAAAGTGAGGACTACCATTAACTATAACAACACAGTTAAAAGTTTTATATATATATTCATTTTTTTTGGCGTTGATATGTCTGCATCCATTATAGCTGCTGGCGTGGATGTTTCTACATCCGTTATTGCTGCCTGCTTCGATGAATGGGAGGAGGTGCCACGGTATGGAAGTATTTGCATTCAATGCTATATGTGCGAGTATTGGATGATCTCAGCCATCCTGAAGATGGTTTGGACCTTTTTAGCAGAACTATTCTCAAGTGTTGGGTCTTCGGAATCCAGGGGGATCCAATGCTTGGCTTTTGGCCGGAATCCCATCATTACAGATATGGAGAGGAAGATTCCATAGATTCTTGGTCTCGATCCTAGCAGGCGGATTCACCTTACACCTGTGCCTCTAAATCAGTTTTGGTGATATCCTTCGGGTAGGGTATGGTGTGGACCATCTGGGAAGTATACTCTCACTGTGCCAATAGTGGAGAAGGCAAATTTCCCTTCCAACATGTGGTGCCTTAATATTCTCGAGTAGGCGAATCCAACTATTTCAGATCAAAATTTACCCTTTTATTTTTTCCCAAGGATTCTACCCACAACGAACCCCCTCCCCTTGGTATGCTGACTTGCCCCCTGCACTGTTGACAACGTCTGGCAATTTAATCAAAGAAAATTCTGTTGACAACGTAGGAACTAAAAAAGGGCCATTCTTTGAATATTCGAAAAAAAAGTAATTTGGGCTACACAAGAAAATTGAAAATCCATTAAAAGCCAATTATGATGTCCTACATAACATATTTGAATGCTACGTATTAATAAAAGAATTTAGGATGAAACTTCAAGATGATAAATGGGATTCTTGGTTGTCATTTAACTGGCATGAGGAAGCATTCGATGCAAGCCGTAACATTATGAATATTAAAGTAAGTAATAGGAATATTAAGGGTGCTCTCTGTGGTGGGGTACCTAAGGATCTGGATGTCTACAGACCAGCAGAGTGGATTGATAAAGACACAGAAATAGTTATACCATCCTAAAGAAAGCCAAAACCACCAATGTTGCTTGTTGCTCAACCTACAGGAGATACAGAAAATTATTTTAATATCTGCAAATTTCTTCAGAGGAAGGCAAGAACGATCGCACCTGGAGGTATATCTCGATTTGGCAAGAAAGGTTACTTGATAAATTCCAAGTCATGCACACAGTCTGTTATATTATCCAATTTGAAGACAGACAATGATGATATAAAATGGGACATCAAACCCCATCTAAACTTTAGCTATGTTAGGGGAGTGATTTTCAATAGAGATTTATATGAATTTACGGAAGAGGAGATATTGTCTATGTGTCCATTATCAGTGTGGAAAGTACATAAAATACCTGAAACATCAATGATTATCATTACTTTCCAGGATGCTGCTGTACCTTTCCACATTGACATAGAAAATGAAAGGATTAGAGTTCGACCTTTTAAGCAGAAGCCCCTGCAATGTTTTGATTGCTTTAAATTTGGGCATCCTTTCAAAGTTTATATAAATGATAAAATTTGTAATACTTGCTCCAATCTTTACCTTGGAGAATATACTCTTGAGGCAAGGTGCTTGAACTGCTACTCTAATCATAAGTCTCATGAAAGAAGCTGCCAGTTATATAAGTTAGAAGAAGCTGCCCTCAATAAATCAAATATTGAACATGTAAGCGTAAGGCACGTCAAGAGATTATTAAATAAATCGACTACCTATGCAAAGACATTAAAACAGGAGAAATAGTTCCTCGGGGATCATCTAACCCACCTACAACTGAAATTCACCAACTACTGATAAAGTGCTGCATCATAAGGCAAGAATATCTCCTCAACAAAAAGACATTGCCCACCACTATCCAAGCTTTATCTCCCATTACAAATATAGTACTAACCTCTCCCAGACCATGTCCTTGCCTGATTTAATGGAGATTCCACTTGAAACTAAGTTATCGGGTGCACCTGTAGCAGGGAAGTTACGAAAACTTGGTAGCTCATGACCTATTAATCGGGAAAGAGAGAGACCTCCATCTCTCTCACCCCTTCCATAAGAAATATTAGACGTATGACATCAAATAAACATGATGTTCAGTCTGTTGATGTTTCTGATAAACCAGAAAACAATTTAAATAAATCAGAAATTCAAGTTGAGGTCCACCAGCCCCGTCAACAATTAGATCAAAAGGACAAAAGGAAAATCACAAACACAAAACCCCATTTACCAAGACCATCTCTAATAAAACCACCGGGAAATGGTGTTAAATCAAAAATTGCTAATGGGAGGACTTCATCCAAGTTCTTCCAAAAAATAAACCATAGTTTTTTCATCCCTTTTGCAATGGAATTGTCAGGATTTAAGGGCCAAATATGAAGAACTTAAGCTCCTAATTCACGAGCATTTCCCCATAATTGTATGTCTACAGGAGAGCAAGCTTGATGCTAATACCCTTATCCTCGTGAATATATTAGTTATAGGACACCATATGATCACCGAGTAGGAAACCATAGCGGAAATCTCATATACGTTCGTCAAGAAGTTCATCAAATATCTTTATCTATCCGTACACATCTGCAGGCAGTGGTTGTACAGATTGATATAGAGAGAAAGTATACATTATCATATGATAATTTAGTTGAGGTGATTCAACAACTCCATCAACCTTTTCTTTTATTTTAAGATTTGAATGGTAGACATCCTTTGTGGGGTGATGTTTTAGCAAACATCATGGGCAATATAATATCATCAATTGTGGAAAACGAGGATGTTGGACTCCATAATACAGGAGAGCCCACACACTTCCATGTTCAGACAGGTACCTAGTCATGCATTGACCTTTCAATTGCAAGCTCTAACTGCACTTTTGATTTCGATTTGAGGACTTTAGATGATTGGCATACTAGTGATCATGCACCAATCACTATAAACACCAACAATGGTCTACCTTTACAAAGATTGCCATGATGGAATCTTGACAAGGTGGATTGGGTTAAATTTTGTGAGCTAAGTGAAGTCGAGGGGAGTGCAGAACAGTTTGAAAGTATTGATGATGCCATAGACTTACTGAATGTAACTCTCCATATAGCAGGAATCAATTGTATTCCCAAAAACCACAGGATTATTCAAAAGACGAACAGTCCCCTGATGGTCTTCAGAATTAACTGTCTTGCACAGAGTCACCAGAAAATCTCTTGACTAGATTGCATAGACGCCGTACTGAAGAAAATTTGATAACATACAAAAAGTGTAGAGCACAGTTCTGTCGTGCCATGAAAGAATCTAGGCGCCAATCTTGGGTATCTTTTGTTTATTCACTCAACAGTAGAACACCACCATCTTCTGTATGGAGGAAAATAAAGATTGCAGGGGAAAATACCCCAAACCTACCACCAGTGTTGAAGGTGAGCGGTCAGTATGTGACTGAAGCAAATGATGTTAGCAATGACCTGGCTGATAATTTTTCAACTGTATCATGCAAGTGTGAAGCAGCTCCTGGTCACCAGTATAGGAGCATTGAAGAAAAGAAACTTTTAAATTTTGCAACAGCAAGGGGAGTGTCGTATAATTCTCCTTTCACTGAAAAAGAATTTGATTCCGCACTTGCTACTTGTAATGATACAGCCCCTGGACCCGATGGAATTCATTATGCAATGTTTAAACATGTACTTTTTAATACAAAGTTCTTTATTTTAACCATTATTAATAGAATATGACATGATCATAGTTATTCCAGTGTTTGAGAATTAGCCATTATTTTAGTTTTTAGCAACAATTGCATTGACATCTTGTGAATGTAAAATCCTGGAGATGGTCAATTCAAGACTTATGTGGTACCTGGAAAAAAAGGATTTTTTTATCACCTATCCAGTGTGGATTTATAAAAGTCCACTCGACGACTGATGTGTTGATATGACTTGAGTCCTTTATTTTTGAAGCCTTTGCTTCCAAAGAGCCCTATTTGAAGGTCTTTTTTTTTTTTTACCTTGAAAAGGCATATGAAACTACATGGAGATATGGTATACTTAAAACCGTTCATGAATTGGGATGAAGAAGAGAACTACCACCGTTTATTAAATAATTTCTTTTATGTATAGTTTTTCAAATGAGAGTGGGGGAAGCTCTATCTGAGAGGAAATGTCAGGAAGGAGTTACACAGGGTAGTGTGCTAAGTGTAAGCCTATTTGCACTTGCCATTATTGGGATGTCCTCTTGTCATTCCTCAAGATATTTTCTCAACACTATTAGCTGATGATCTCTCCATATCATTTGCTGGATCTAGAATGGCGATGGTTGAGAGAAAACTACAACTCTCAATTGGCAAAATTATTCAGTGGGCTGATATGAATGGGTTTAAGTTTTCTACTAGCAAAACTGTTGTCCATTTCTGTCTTAATTCGAGGAATACATCCATACCCGGATATATACTGTAAAGGTCAGTGGATCCTATGTGTAAGTGAAGCTAAATTTTTAGCCTTGATATTTTATTGCAAGCTTACATGGGTTTCTCACTTAAAAGCTTTAAAAGCTAAATGTCTTGAGGCTCTGAATCTTTTAAAAGTATTGTCCCATACATCATGGGGCACACTGCAATACTATTTTGAAATTATACAAGTCCATGATTTTTTCAAAAATTAGTTATGGGTGTGAAATATACTCCTCAGCCACCCCAATTCGATTAAATATATTAGATTCTATACATCATGCTGGTATTAGACTGTCCACAGGAGCGTTTAGAACCTCACCTATTCCTAGTCTCCTTGTTGATGCTGGAGAATTACCTTTAGATCATTATCGAATGTCTTTTATTGTTCGGTATTGGTTTAGGTTGCAAAGACTTCCTAATTCTTTAGCCTTTCAGACTGCAAGCCTCGTAAGGCACTCAATATACTTTCACATGCACCCAAAATCTCCTCAACCTCGTGGCCATCAGGTGAAACAATTATTAAACAGTCTTGATATAATTAGAAGTAAGGTGCTTCCATTTAAGATATCATCAACCCCTCCGTGGAAATTACCGGAGATATCTTTTTGTAGATATTTTATTGGTGTTAAAAAAAACATGACTGAATTAGAAGCTAGGTCTCTTTTTATGGAACATGTTGAAAAACATAGGGAATCGACTTTTATATATATCGATGGCTCCAAATCTGATGTTGGTGTTGGATTTGGAGTATATAGTAGTTCTTTTAACTGTAGAGGTGCACTTCCTCCAATATCTTCCATATTTACTGCCCAATTATATGGCATACGAACCGCTATTGAGAAAATAGCGTTAAAAGAGGGTAATTTTAGCATATATATATTTTAACAAGTGTCCTTCAAGCTTTAGAAGGTTTTAATTCTAGTAACCCTTTAGTTGTAAAGAATTTAGAGTGGCTTTTAATTATTGGCCTGAAAGGTATAACAGTTAGATTTTGCTGGGTTCCAGCACACATAGGTGTGTCTGGAAATGAAGAGGCTGATTCACTGGCAAAGAATGCTGCAGCCGAGTTGCTACTAAGAAGGTAACCCATTCCCTGTCATGATTTTCTACCATCAATTAAGAATGTTATTTATAATAGTTGGCAACAGCATTGGGATAGTTTAACTGAAAATAAGATGAGAGAAATTGCGATTGTTATATCCCCTTGGAGGTATAACATGCTGCCCCGAAAATGGGGGACTACTCTCTGTCGTCTCCGCATTGGTCACACTCGGATGACACATGAGTTTCCGCTGGCTGGCCAACACCAACCATACTGCAACAACTGTTTGATTCCCTTGACAGTGAGGAATTTGTTGAATGAATGCCCCACTTATAGCACAGAAAGAAATAGATATCTGTTTGAGGCTTGGGGTGATGTTGGCAGGTTCATTCTTGCCAAGATCCTTGGACATGATGTGTCGTATAATCCTAGTGGCATTTCAAAATCTATTTCAGAAGTAGGTCTTCTTAATGTTATTTAAGTTTTATAACATATTTACTATTCTGGTTTTAATTGAATATTCTTTTAATCTTTATTTATGATAAATAATATTGCTGTCAATGACCATCGATGTCAGGATGCCAGAGAACTTCAAATCATTCATTCATTCATTCGAACGAGAGTGATGACCGTTTAACCCCCTAAGGAACGTCTTTTGGAGGTGCTGAAGCTTGGGCCACTGCAGGAGCGCACAGCTGCCTCTGCAGGGGTTGGTTACATCCTTCCCCTCCGGGCCACTGGAGGGGAGTCCCTTCCAATCTGTCTTGAGCTCTCGGCTAACACATCCTCCGCAATTCCTGTTCCACCTGAGGAGTTGCAGTTTGGCTCATCCTTCTACATAGAAGTTCTGCCTGCTATTTCTGGTGTTCCTCAGGGTAGTGTTCTTGGTACATTACTTTTCATACTATATACACATGACATGTAGTTTGTCCTAGAAAACAAGCTCGTTCCTTATGCAGATGATGCTACTACTTTTGCATCAATTCTAGCTCTTGAATGTAGATCTGGGTTTTCTGTATCCCTTAATAGAGATCTAGCCAAAATTAGGTCATAGTGCAAATTATGGAGCATGAAGTTAAACCCTAATAAAACTCAAAAGTATGATTGTAAGTAGATCAAAGACAGTGGCTCCTCAACACGCAAATCTCAGCATTGATAATGTTTCTTTAACTCTGTATGACTTTTAAAATTTTAGGAGTGATACTTGGCAGCAAGTTGACTTTTGAAAACACATTAGGTTGTGTCTTCTTCAGTTTCACCAAAAATTGGCTTATAGAGAAAGTCTTGTAAGATTTTCGGTTATCAATCTATTCTGAAGAAATGTTTTAATTCTTTCATTCTACCTTGCTTTGAGTATTGTTCTCCTGTCTGGTCTTCAGGTGCTGATTTTCATCTTAATTTGTTGGACAGGAACTTAGGGTCTGTTATATTTCTTATTGTTTATCTAGATATTAATCTCTAGCACTGTCTTTCAATTAGATTGTTATTGCATAAGATTTTTCATAATTCTGACCATCCATTGCATTCAGATCTTCCCGGACAGTATCATCCAGTTCGTAATACTAGGTATGCAGTTATAGTGGTTCTAATAGTCAGGCCATCTCCATCATGAGGCTCGATACTACACTGTATTCTAGAAGTTTTATTCCAGCTGTGACAAAGTTGTGAAATCATCTTCCTTATTGGGTAGTTGAATCAATAGAACTTCAAAAGTTCAAACTTGCAGCAAATATTTTCATGTTGAACAGGCTGACAGAAGTCTTTTTATATTTTATATATGAAAGATGTTTTAATATTATCAGTGTTCTTGAAATATTTTATTTTATTGGTTCATTACTTCCCATATACTGAAGTTTATTTATTTCCTTATTTCCTTTCATCCCTGGGTTATTTTTCCCTGTTGGAGCCATCTGGATTATAGTATCCAGCTTTTCCGACTAGGGTTGTAGCTTAGCTAGAAATAATATAGGGGACTTCCACCACCTAAGGGAGACTCCCCTTATAGCTGATAAGAGATCGTGTTCTCAGTAGGAACAAAATACAAATTTTAAAGACAATTTGTATTTTTCCTGAGGCATTCATTTTAAATGTCATTCCTCATTCAAGTCTTGACCATGAAATAAGTGTAGCTGTCTCCCCGACTCAGCCACTCTTTCCCAGTGTGGGTGGGATAACTGCTAACCATACAATAATGCCATATTCCCATAACCTCTTTCATTCTGGTCATTACTAAATGACTTATGAGTAAACTACACACAGTATAGATGACTTAGGTTTGTATAGCTAAGACAAATACAAATTATCTTTAAAATTTGTAGTATTTCTCAAAATTTGCAGTAAATGACAACTGTGGAAATTTATTGAGCCATTCTTTGGGTGCAGTGGCTGTCTATCTACCCACGGTACATCTTGTATCATGACATCATTCTAGTTTGCTTTTTTTTCAACTACTACATGAGCCCTACAGTGAGGAAAGGAAATAAATAAGCCACAAGAAAAGTAATGACCAAATTGAAATAACATTTAAAGAACAGTAACAACATTAAAATAGATCTTTCATAAACTATGAAAATAGTTGGAACTTTTGAAATTCCAACGATTCAACTACCTGATTAGGAAGATCATTCCACAACTTGGTCACAGCTGTAATCAAACTTCTATACTCATTTTTTTAATGGGCCCCATTTGCACCGACTTGCAGCAGTACCCTTTTAGCTTGGAAAAATTTCCTGCTATCCGATTGGTTAGAATTATCTTGTCCAATCAATCAGCGATCAGGAAATTTTTCTGAGCGAAAAGTGCACCCCTGCAAGTCGCGGCAAATCTACCTCAATAAAAAGAATTGTCTATAGAATACTGTGTAGTATTGAGATCTATACTACTATTTATTTTGTTTAAGATTGAGGTATTTTTTTTCTTTTTTACAGCCGGAGTAGGGCATTGTGTCAGTCTGAGAAAAATTAATTAGAGACAATTTAAAGGTGTGATGAGAGTGAATAACAGAAACCTACCAAAAACAAAATTAATATAAAACATATTTTTGGAACGCAAACTCTTTATTATATTGTGACAGTGGGTCACATAACAGGAGTTCTCCCTAGTTGCTGTAAGCTTGCCCAAGGCCTTCATCAGCCCTTAATAATGTGCCTGGGTCTGTCGTGGGGACTGAACTGCCGTACTCGTGGGGAGATGTAGATTCTCTGCAGTTTGCTACCTTACCCTCGCCTGTGGCTGCAGATGAGGGCCTCAGGGGCAGCATGTCCCGGGAACCTCAGACCGGAGCCCTTGAAGGCTAAACTGGGGAGTCGGAGAGTTCTTTTGTGAAGGTCCCTCTACTCATTCGTGAGTGCAATGGCTTTGGGGAGGGGGGGGGAGACTGTGCCTCCCTCAATAATTGAAGCCCTCTTTGGAGCCGCTCAGGTGAGATTTTGTTGCCTTGGGCTTGGACCAAGTGAATGATTTCATCTGTGGATCTAAGAATTCACCTCATTTCACCCCTCAAACAAGATCTTGCTATCCACTATCCCAACTATTCATTGGAGGTTCTTCTTGCCAGAGAATGCTACGTCGGCATTTCTGCAGGTTTGTGCTCGGATGTTAAAGGTTTAAAGGCCGCTCATGAATGGCAGAGGCAAGGGATGGTGACATTGCCCTATCAAGCAGGACAATTAGCCTTATGAATAAAAACCAAGCATTTGCTTAGAGCAAAAGCTTTTAAGTAAAAGCAAAAGCTTAAGTAGCAAAAGGTAGCAAATGCTAAGGTAAACCATCACCATTTGGTACCTTTTTCTTGATTTAGTTGTAGCTTTTGCATAGGGACCAAGCCACGTGCGGCATATGTGCTACGGTATATCCATTTCCAACTGGTCCAGTTGAATTATGTTTTTTGTAAAAGCCTAGGCGTGTTTGCTCTTTCGTTGCTTTTCTTTCTTTCTTTCCACGTGATAAATGACAAGCATAATTTCCATTTCAGTGCTGATGTTCATAGAAAAGAAAGTTTGGAGTCAGACATTTTAGCTGGAACAGAAACGTTCGTCAGGCCAATAATTGAAAAACAAAGTTTGTAATGCAAATTTACTTTTAAGAAATATATTTGGAGTGTTTTTGCTTTAATTGCACAGAAAAATTGGCGTATCGAGAATGCCTTTCAAGATTTTCGGTGATCAATCTATTATGAAAACATATTTTAATTCTTTCACTCTAGCTTCTTCCGAGTCTTGTTTTCCTGCCTGGTCTTCTCAATTTGCTGGAAAAAAATTTACGGTTTATTAAACTTCTTTTTCTTGATCTGGATATTAATCTCTTGCACTGTCGTTCATTTAGTTCTTTATCCATTGATTCTGACTATTAATTTGCATCATACATGTTACTAGGTATGCAGTTATTCCAAACAGTCTTGCCTTCCTCATCATATGGATCAATACTACACTGTATTCTAGAAGTTTTATTCCAGCTATTACCAGATTGTGGAATGACCTTCTTAACAAGGCAGTTGGAGAAGTGAAACTTCAGAGGTTTAAACTTGCAACATTTTTTTTTTTTTTTTTTTTTTTTTGCCTTAAATGGTTCACATAAGTCACTTCATTGTTTTTACATCCCGAATCAATTTAAGGATATTTCATTTTTTATTCATCACGTTTCATGTTTATTCCATATTTCCTTTCCTCATTGGGCTATTTGTCTCTGTTGGAGACCTAATGGGGCTTATAACGTCTTGCTTTTCCAACTAGGAATGTAGATTAGATAATAATAATAATAATAATAATAATAATAATAATAATAATAATAATAATAATAATCTGTGAAAAGGAAAGCCCCTTCTCCAAATTTACCAGAAACCAGTTATTTGTTGCAACTTTTCTTGAATGTTTCCTCTTCTCATTGGAGTCATTAACCAAGTTTGTTAAGAATATCAACCGACCACATGTTGTGGATGCAAGAGTTCTTAAAAAACTACTTATATACAATACACTCCGTCACTAAACATCGATGCTAGTGAACACTTCGGAACTGAAAGTGGACTGGACATCACTGCTTGTAAATACATTCCTATAGGTATTTATGTATTCAATACCATGATGTTGAACTTTTCAAATACATACATGAGTTCAATCAATTGCTGCTATTGCATATGGAAACTGATATTTCTCAGATCTTTTCTCTTGAGTGTATTTTCTAATTTATTCTCAGATTAAAATAATTTTATCCATATATGGGCCTTTCCAGTATTTTTCTTCAGAAACGCAGCTATTAGGTCCAGTTCACTTGAGTTTCAAGCACCTAGCGAGCTGCCTTAAACTTTTCCAAGCAATTGCTGGAAAGCAAACTTAATTGCTATGTTTTATTCGTGGGAAATGAAGTAACTGCTGATAATCTTGAAACATTTGCTTGTGCTTAAGCAACTTCTCTAAGTATTTGCTAATAGCAAAAACATTTACTTATTTTGATACATTGAAACTGAAGGAATTACTTAAAATTCATAGTAAAAGCATTTGCTGGAAGTTTTATTCATCAGGCTAAAATGCCCTAGAGGCTGACCATATATACATATGAGCAGTGCCCAAGCCCCCGCTCCACCCAAGCTAAGACCAAGGAGGGCCAGGCAATGGCTACTGATAACTCAGCAGATAGACCTATAGACTTCCCTGAATCCCACATCCTTAGCCCATAAGGATGGTGAGGTTGCAGTGATCAAAGGAACTAACGAGTTTGAGCGGGGCTCGAGCCGCAGTCTGGCATTCACCACCCTAGACATGTTCTCTTCAGCCTTGACTTCTCTACACAGTGTGTCCTGGCTCAGCCAGTTCGAAGGCCCAGTCTAGTTGGCATTCTGCACTGTTATCTTGTCAGAGAGGTCCAATAAAAGAGGAATGTGCCAGGCGACCTGTTTTTCACACTCCCGTATTCCCCCCCCCACCCCATTCCTGATTATTGAGCTGTTCAAAGACGCCTTCCAACACCCATTAAAATTATCTGGATGTTTACGCTTCCCATCATTCATCTGGCTCTTCTTATGTTCCTTGAGATGGTGATTGAACTTGAATGTCTTCCCGCACTCATCACACTTGAAGCGTCTTCTATCATTATGAGGGTAGGAAATGTGGATTAAGTCTGATTGTACTCACACGACAGACCTGGAGTTCCCACTTAGACCACACCCTAATGCAGTTAAGAATAACATGTTCTCAGTTATAAATGTGTATATTTGATACACTGATTATGGTTGGCTAGAGCACCAGCCACCTGTTGAGATACTACCACTAGAGAGTTATGGGGTCCTTTGACTGGCTAGACAGTACTACATTGGATCCTTCTCTCTGGTTACAGCTCACTTTCCCTTTGCCTACTCATACACCGAATAATCGGACATATTTTTTACAGATTCTCCTCTGTCCACAACACATGAAAACACTGAGATTACTAAACAATTCATCTTCACCTAAGGGGTTAACTACTGCACTGTAATTGTTCAGTGGCTACTTTCCTCTTAGTAGGAGCATTCTATCTAATTTTTCTTCCTCTTGTTTTTGTAAAAAAAAATTTATAGTTTACCTAGGAAATATTTATCTTAATGTTACTGTTTTTAAAATATTTAATTTTTTCTTGTTTCCTTTCCTCACTGGAAGTCTCCCATTTAAATGACTCAGAAGTTTGTGTCTGCATAAGAGTAAACTAAAAATTTATCTCATAGGAAGTAATGATACAGGAGAGGGGATTTTCAGTCATCTCGTCCCATCCCTTTTAGTTACCTCTTACGACATGCAGGGACACATCTGCACTATTCCAATTGTTTTTATGTGGGGTTGTAGAAAACGGAACTAGGAGTAACCTATTGAAATTACTCTGGTTTGTATAGCTAGGAAGAATACAAATTGTTTCTAAAGTTTGTAGTTTTTGTGGATCTTTGAAGATTATGAGAGGAGTTATGGTACCTCAGAGAAATCCTATTTCATGAGCAAACATCTGTTAAAGATTTTGGAGAAGATAAAAACAAGTTTAAAATGGAATAATAATGAAAATACAGTATTCAAAGCTGAATAGTCAAGTCCTGGTTTGGTGTTAATTACAGTATTGTGTTTAAAAGTGATTAGATAGAGAATTCTGTTGGTTTACATCTCTTCTCACAAGTTTTGTAACTGGGAATTCTTATAAAAAGAAGCTGTTTAATTTTAAGGTCTCAAAATAAGATGTGAGCAAAGTTTGCATGTGGTTGCTGTGTCGTTGCAATAATCCATACATGGGGCTGGCATTGAATCTTCCTGTCTCAGGACTAATATAGGGTTGGGAAAGCCAGAGTACAAAGGTGTACAAAGACTAGTTGGTGGTGTCCCAAAGTTACGTTCATGATAATTTTGTAAAGCATGCGTCTGAACTGAATAATTTTAAACCCCTGTAAATATGTGACTTGAAGACTAACTTAGGTTACTGTGAATTTGAAACTCGTGTACCCTTGATGTGGGATTGTATTTATCTGGCTGTGCCCTACTGAATTTAGATGCTGAAAAGTTACTTCGGAATATGATTGCTATAGTAAAGAAAATGAACATATTAGTTTCTTGTACATTAGACAGTATCCAGAAGTTTTGGGTAATTGTAGTTTTATGCCGAATGAATTAGTATCCTTTGTTTTGTTTTTTTAAATTTGATGTTAGAAATAATCTTTTTTATAATCCTTAATATTTTTCCTTTGCCGTAGAATTGCTCGTTCCTCAGTGCTTAGGTTGGGGTATATTTAAGATATTGAAATATTTGAAATCTTACTTGAGTTACTATATTTTCTTATGAGGAAAAATCTTAGAGAAACTCTAAAAACCCTACTGTTGGGTCCCATTTCCAAGAACCAAAACAAGGGGTGGTGCCTGTATTTCTTTTATTTTTCTCTAGTGGATTTATCTTTGGCCACTGTGTATATGGTAGAAGAATGAGATAGTCACCTGTAAGGTTTCTCCAACAACAGCCTGCTAACCACTACAACTTGGCCTCAAAGCAAAGATCATCCCAGCACTTGCACCCCGGTGCAATCGTTGCAGAAGGAAGTCCTGAGTTGGTGGATCTTGGATTAAAACCTTCTCAGGGGAATAGCTCTTCTTCTTCCCCTCCCTTACCCTCCACCCCCAAACTGATGCTCTTCATAGATGCATCAAAAGAGGAGTAGGACACTCACCTGTTACATCACGTGGTCTTTTGGGCTATGGTCTGAATTAGTCCAACAATGCTACATAAACCTCCTAGAGTTGAAAGCAAGAGGAAGAGGTTGATTTCTTGCTTGCTTATAGATTGCCTGGCCCTTGCGGCCAAGCACGGGCTCTTGCAGCACTGCAGCCCATAGGAGATACGTTAGTTTTGGTTTGTAGTTGATTAAGGTGTCAAGGAACACTTTCTCTTTCTCTTTTTAGCTATGTTAGGCAATTCATAGGGCATAGGCCTCGGCTGACAAGATAGTCAAGGCAACAGCCAGGACCAATGCCATGTAAATAGATGTATTGACCCTGCACTTGCTTTCAAGAAAATTCTGTCAATGGGCTAGTTGTTGAAGGCATGTGTCTGGAAAGGCAGATAACCTTCACAGCCTTTTATTTGCAAGATTATACCCACAAGTACTTTGGTATATTCATGCTTGGACCTGTGCTGGCTGCTTGAGCATTTATGTAATCAGCTCATCTCCCACATGGGACAAGGATGCATCTTGTCTCTGGTAGGGTTTAAACATAAATTAGCAATGAAAGGTAGTAATAACTGGCTCTTTTCTTTCATTCCTCTAACCCTCTCTTGGGGTCAGTGGTCTAGTCGTTACATGCTGGTCGGACCAGATGCTGGTAAGTTTCATTTCAGAGCACCATTCTTTGTATCCAAAGAAGTATATTTACCCATCCTCCATGCGAGTTAGGGATGGTGAATTTCACCAACCCATTCTTTTTATAATTGGTATATGACTTTTACTGACATCCCCTCCAGTGGGTACGGTTTCTCTTTACATGGAATGGTGTAATTCACGTACAACCCAGGCCTTATCTCTTTCTCGTATGATAAACAGATAGGGGGAGGTTAGTGGCCTGTCTTTGCTTCTTCGCAGATCAATCTTTGAACACTTCCAGGGAAGTTACAGAACCTTCCAGTTTTAGTTCCAAGGGGACTTCCAACCATCTAATCTGTGAGTCTCCCTAGTTAAAGGACTCAGGTTTGTATAGACAGGGAAAATACAAGTTACTCAGATTATATGTTAGTTTAAAATTTGTCATTTTATTTAAGAAGACTCCAGAATTTTCATCTTGTCTTACTCTAATGATAATTGTTCTCTATTATTTCAGATTTTTCATCCCAAAGGAAATAATCATCCAACTTTTGTGGCAAGATTGTGTAAACCACTAAAGATATCTGAAAAAGATACAGGACTTGGAAAAAGGAAGGGTCTGTGTTGGTTCATGTCGTAAAACTTTGATGTAAAGATTAGGAAGTTTAGTTTTAACTTTATCTTTGGACACTGTTGGAAATAATAGTGAAAAGGATCTCTTCCAGTGATAAGGAAAGGATAAAAAACTCTGAATCATTAGAATTTCCAATAAAAAGTGAAATGGAAGATTCCTTTCCACACACTGAGGTCAAGTTGGAAAAGGATGATATTTTCGTGAGTGATGGATTCCTTAATGATGAATCTCATATCATGGATCCAGACATGGAATTCAAAGCAGATCCAGAATTCAAAGCAGAGCCAGAAATGGAATTTAAAGCAGAGCCAGAAATATTTGAGTCAAGCGAAGGTCATATGAAACATTTTTTTGACTCTTATGCATCAGTGAGTGAGAAGGATTTACAAATCAGCAAAAGGGAATTCAATAAAAAGGAGGAGGAGAGTATAAAGACAGGTGTGAAAGAGGAATGTGGCATACAGTTGGGATCCAGTAGGAAAGAGAACAAAGGAAAGGGAAGAGAAAAGGGGAAAATATTTTTGCAGAATAAGAAGGAGCATATTGAAAACAGTGGTTGTGAAAAATCTCTCTGTCAGGAAAGTGATTCCAAAACTCACACTGATGTTGGTACGAAAGGGAAGTCGTTTGTTGATAGGAATTATGAAAAAATATTTTTGGGAGTAGCTAAACCCCCCAACACTCCAAAGCTAATTCACAATGGGTGCCAGTTCAGATGCAGTGAATGTGATAAAACATTTTTTAACAAAGTTGATCTTAAAGCACATTATGAAACTCACACTAAGAGGAGGTCATTCGAGTGTAGTGAATGTGGCAAAGTCTTTTTTTGGAAAAAGAATCTCATAGTACATTTAAGAACTCACACTGGGGATAAGCCATATAAATGCAGTTGCTGTGACAAAGCATTTTCTAGTAAAGATATTCTCACAAAACATTATAGAAGTCACACTGGAGAGAAGCCATTTAAGTGCAGAGTCTGTAACAAAGCATTTACTCAGAAAGGTAATCTTACAAAGCATCATAGAATTCATACTTTGGAGAAGCCATTTAAGTGTACTTTCTGTAACAAAGCATTTTCTGATGGAGATACTTTCACAAAACATTGTAAAATCCACACTGGGGAGAGGCCATTTAAGTGCAATTTTTGTGACAAAGCATTTTCTCAGAGAAGTAATCTTATAAATCATCATAGAATTCATACTGGGGAGAAGCCATTTAAGTGTAGTTTCTGTGACAAAGCCTTTTCTGATGGAGGTGCTTACACAAGACATTGTAAACTTCACACTGGGGAGAAGCCATTCAAGTGCAGTTTTTGTGACAAAGCATTTTTTCAGAAAGGTAATCTTAAAATGCATCACAGAATTCATACTGGGGAGAAGCCATTCAAGTGCAGTTTCTGTGGCAAAGCATTTGCTGATGGAGGTACTTTCACAAAACATTGTAAAATTCACACCGGGGAGAAGCCATTTAAGTGCAGCTTCTGTGACAAAGCCTTTTCCCAGAAAGGTAATCTGACAAAGCATCACAAAATTCATACTGGGGAGAAGCCATTTAAATGCAGTATCTGTCACAAAGCATTTTCTGAGAGAGCCACTTTCACAAAACATTGTAGAATTCACACTAGGAAGAAGCCATTTAAGTGCAATGTTTGTGGTATGGCATTTACCTTGAAAACACACATGAAAAGGCATATGGAGATTTGCGTCAGAGAAATTTTGTAAAGAATTGGGAATGTCGTGTTCTTCGGAAAAAACGAGAATGCTGTTACCTGAATTTAATTTCCATACTTGCTAGACTCTAGTTGTACTCTCTCTTGTTAGTTTAATTAACTGGAATTGAGTTATTTCCTTTGCACAATACTCTTTATGGGACACTTACAATCAACTTGAATGGAATTTTGATCAAGCAAGAAAAACATATTTGATTGATTGAGATCTGTGTTTCCTTGGTGATCTTCAGCTGCTTGTAATGTTGTCATCTCTTGTTAGATAGTTTTACTGTACCTCTGACTCACTACTTATTTACTTCTTTGTTGCTTAGGAACTTTTGACAGTTAGAAACCTGAACAGTATTTGGTTGTAAATTAAATGATTATAGGAAACACTTGGACAACAGAAAATAAAAGTGTTTTATGTGTTTTGGTCTGCTGATCTCTTTTGCTCTATGTTCTGGAGGAAGGACATGATTACTGTTGTGCATCTTTCTATAATGATCTTGGTACCAAGTGAAATTTCACTTAATTGATATTTGTTCTGACATTATATACAAACTATTACACAATTTACAGCTATTTATGAGGTGTAATTACTCTCTAGTTAGCAGAGGGGGAGATGGGGTACATCAGCCACCCCATTCACACCTGCACTCATAATAAACCATCACTTTTTATTTCAGCTCGGTAAAGTACAGAAGTTGTCTTACTATCCTGATAAAAATCATAATGCCAATACAATTAGAGAACTTGCATAAAAGTTAAAATTTTTCTTTTATTTTTATTTTTTACGTATGTCTGCCCATAAGACTCATAACCATGCAGGTTTGCCCGGGCATCGAAGGTCTCTGCCCTGCACGTTGGGGTCACTTTCGTGCAGGAGTCTTCTTGTGATGAGTATGGGTAGTGGTCACTCTCCCAGTAAACGAGGCTTAGTAGGCAACGGAAGAAGAAGGCTAAGACGGATTCTTCCCCTTCTGATTCATCCGCGAAGGGGATAAAACCGTGCCATCGGACTCCATCGGCTCAACCTCGCCATTCTGACTCTGCTCGGTCAGCTTCCCCTGGAATTCCGTTGAATATGAGTGGTGACCATCCAACTCCTGGACAACCCTGCGCTCCAGGGGCCTCTGCTATTTACCCAAGCAAAGCAGTACCGACCACCGGCGTAAGGGAGTTGCTTTCCACTGACGCAGCGCATCAGTTGTGCCCTTACATGGAGGTAACGGGTTCTATGTGGGTACGCAGCAGGACCGTACACTCTCCCCGGGGGTTGATTTCCATTTTTTGTAGGTCTTGCAATGAAAAGGTTTCTTATGTGCTTGACTGTCTCGATCTCAGTGAGCTGTCCGGAGGTTCGCCTCAAGGTATTGAGCAACTTCACCTTCCGAGGAGTTACCCATTACCAGCCACGATTCAGCAATCTTCTTGCTGGCAGGGAGAACTGCCCACAGCAGCAACCATCAATCCTCCTCACTATCATGGCCATATGGCACAGCATAGCGCTAATCATTTTGCAAGGCCAAGCCCTCAGGAGCTTGCGCCTTTGTTTTCTACCTCTCCTTAGGTAGATCCTGCTTCACTGCCAGTGTGCAAACATTCAGCAGTTGCCCGTCTTTCCTCTTTCTCGTGGGATAGGAAGGCCACCCACCTTTCCCATTTGGAGGATAGGGTGAGCAGGAGAGTTTCTCCCCATAACCTGCTAATGGGGGAGCATGCTAACATCAGTCCAACAGACGAATCTTCTGCGCTGATGCCCACCCAACTACCTAGCAAGGTGGGCGGGTGAGCTATTGTGCCTGATGGGGGTGCGTGGGCTACCTCTAATACGCATTCTTCTCATTATGGGTAGTCTTACCACCTTGATTTGCAAAGGCAAGAAGGACTGACGACGCACACTGAGGTGAGCTCTACCTCGCTATGCCCAGGTGGCTAGGAAAGCACCAGTGTGCACTGATAATGGTGTGTGCACTATCGTGCCTCATTAGCCTTCGCCTAACTAGTGCTCATTTTACCATCGGTTTACCTACCGAGGTGAAAAGCAAGTTCCCTTACAGGGTAGGGGTGCTTTGCCTTCGTCTGTTCAGCAAGGTAGTCATGCTGACGGTGCTCACTTCTACAGGGAAGCTGAATTTAGGGAAGAGCACAAGACACCATCCCCTTGTGCTCCCATCCCCTTGTGCTCTACCATTCCTTGATACTCCACTAAAGTCAGGAAAACACCCTCCTGGTGCTTATTCAGAAATGGCACCGTTTTTGAAAGATGCACCATGGTTCCTGGAGCTAGTTTAGGTAGTGAAACAGGCGGTTGCTGGACTGGCCAATCTTCCTCCAACCTTTCCACCACCGTACATTCCAACCATCCCACAGAAGGTTTCGTGTTCCTCCAAGAGGAGTGGAGGCCCTAATGACAGTAGGAGTAGCAGTTCTGCTATGCATGTTCCTCGTTGTGCTGACCCATCCCTCCTCTTCCTCAGAAATCTTCTAGGTATCAGAAATATGGGTCTACTAAGGCCTCTTCCATCGTCCAGGATCCTATCTAGAAGAAGGTGGGGGTGATACTCATCATCCCGTAGAAGAGAAAACACAGTCATAGGATAGACACTACCCCGCTGGGGTATTCGGATCATCTACGAACCAGAAGGGGATTGAGATCTCCCAGGGAGGTAGTTGGACAATTACTGTATAAGCTGTCACCTGTAGAGTTAGTTCTATCAGAGCCTTCTACAGTACTACAGTAGCAGAGGCTCCTCTTACCGCTTCCTCCGAAGGTGCAGTGCCTAAGGAGGCAAAGAGGAAGGAGTGTCCTTCCCTTCTCGTGGACTTCAACATCCATCCCCATGGCAGGAAGGACACGAAGATCATTCCCAAGAACAGGCATTCTAGGCCTGAGCGACCAGTTTAAAGGGAAGGTCAGTCTGCTTCGGTGTCTGTTTCTGTGATCTCAGCAGATGCCCAGGACCCTCCCTGGCTGCTATGGGGGCTATCTCAGAGGAAGAAGAACCCTTTGATGGTGATCAGAAATTTCTCATGGGGTGCTGCCTGTGTCCACCAGCCCCAAGATCTTCCGTGGAACAGAAAGATGCAAATCACATTTTCTGCAAATTCCTTTGGGGAGTCACAGATAGGTTCCAGTAGAGGAGAAGGACATGGTTCCAGACTTTTTTAAAACTCCAAGATCCACCAAGACTAGGGTAGCCTAGCCTTGATCAAGGAAGCAAACAAGAGGGATTATGCTCAGGTGTCAAGAGTATCACAGTACCTCTAGTCTGTGAACTCGTCTCGTTTACTTCTTCCACCGTACATACATCAGAGGAAGTATTACATACGAGATAGTGGAGGACAATCCTTCTCCACTACCCTTAGATATGGCTATTCTGACTCTTATGTAGAAATCTTCCCTTGACAGACTGGCGACTTTGCTAGTGAACTTCTCTGTGGCGAATGCTGCCAACATGGAACGGATTGCAAAGTTGGCTCTGAATGACTATTGGTTGGGGTCAGTGGGCTATCTCATGAAGAACGAGGATTTCTCCACCACCTAGAAGAGGGTGGCTATCTCCGATTTCCTCCTCTCATGGGCTAGGACACAGTAGTTCCTGACGCAGAACATCATCAACCAGTGAATCAACTTGATTTGTCATCTCAAAATCCCAGAGGCAGGTGTAGAGGAGAAAGACAATGAAGTTGCGCAACTCCTCAATGGATGATCCCTCCCTCTTTAATGTGGAGGACATTGAAGTAGTGGCAGACAGATGGAGAAAGACGAGCCAGGACTCCTTCCTCCATAGGGCTATGACTACACGCTATAACTGCGTGGTACCACCGCCGCAGAGATCATCCCTGACAAAGTGCCATGGTTCAAAGAAAAGCTTGCAGTCACCGAAGTAGGCAGCACAACCGAGGGGCTCTAAGAGGAGCAGAAGCAGCGAGCGAAGGAAACGTGAATGTTCCCTCTAGGGAGGGCATTCCCCCAACAAGTCCAGTGGTTCGGGAATGTTTGCTGAGCAATTGGCAGAGATAGATGGTTCATGGTGGCAAGCCTTGGTCGGTCCCCATGTTCAGAGAGGGATACATCATCTCGTTCACGTTCTCTCGCCCTCCTCTAACCCTCCATAGGAGGATGTCAAATTTCTAAGCGAAGGGATCCGTGAAGGATCAGTCCCTTTAGGCTGAAGGCCTGACCATCTTAGAGAAGGACGCTCTCCAAGAGGTCCTGAACGAGTCCCCAGGCTTCTACTGTCAGTTATTTCTTATAGGAAAGCCATCTGGAGGTTGGAGACCAGTCATCGACCTCTCAGTCTTGAACGAGTTTGTTCAACAAACTCCGTTTAAGATAGAGACGGCTCAGGATGCATACTTCCAGATCCCCATTCATCCATCATCAAGGAAGTACCTGAGATTCATATTAAGCAGAAAGATATACAAGTTCAAGGTGCTGTGTTTCGGCCTGTCCCCAGAACCTCAGGTGTTCACACGGATCTTTACCCGTCTGTCCGCCTGGGCTCACAAGAAGGCCATTCGTCTCCTCTGTTACCTAGACGATAGGCTAGTTGTAGCAGAATCGAGAGAAACCCTACTCCTTCATTAAGATAGGCATCTCGCCTTTTGCTAAAATTGGGGGATCGTGGTGAATTACAAAAAGTCATTCCTGCAACCTTTGCAAGAGATGGTTTATTTAGAAGTGAGGATCATGACCAAACTAGGCAGTCTTCTCTTCCAAAGAACAAATAGAGAGAATGAAAAGGGTAGCCCACCCGTTTCTTTTGCAGGACGCCTTGCCAGCAGTTCTTTGGCAAAGGTTTCTAGGCCCCTAACCTCCTTGCAGAAGCTGGTCCCTTGCATTCGCCCACGCATTTGCTCTCTACAGTGGCAACTGAAGACCTTTTGGTCTCAGCACCTCAACCCTCCTAACACCTTGGTGCTGATAGGGTCAGAACAGAAGAGAGACCTGAGTTGGTGGGTATCAGACACCAATCTGCTTAGGGGAGTAGACTTCTCTCTCCTCCCCCAGAATTGTTGCTCTTCAGAGATGCATTAAGAAAATATGGGGGTGGGCTCACCTTATGCACCTCAAGGCGTCCGTTCTTTGGTCCGAAACCAACCGACTGTGCCACATAAACCTCCTGGAAATGAAGGCAGCCTTTCTAGCCCTCAAGCAATTCCATCAGCTCCTTTCAGAGCACGTCATGGTGCTGATGAGCAACAACACCACACTAGTGTCACTGTCAAACAAACAAGGAGGTACTTTTTCACAGCACCTTTGCCATCTGCTGTAGAAATCCTCAGATGGACGGAAGACAACTATGTGGCCATATCAGCCCGTTTCATCCCAGGCAAGAAGAATATGTTGCCCAATAATCTGAGCAGGAAACTTCAGATAGTAGACTCTGAGCAATCTTTGAGATAACAGATAGCCAACAAAATTTTGACTTTGAGGGGTTCACCGATGGTCAACCTGTTCACGATGTCTCTAAACCAGAAGTTTCGGATGTATCTAAACAAGGTCAGGGCATCGCAAGACCTCTCAATAACCCTAATAACTACGTTGAGGCACCATGAAGAAAGGTTCCAGGACCTTCTGCATCTGCTCATCGAGGCACTGAGGGAGCTCCCTCCACTTCCCAATCTACTGAGACAACCAAACGTGAAGTTCTTCCATCAAGGGAGCGATTCCATTGCTTCGTCATCACGCCTGTAGGTTATCCAGCAACTCGCAAAGAGAGGCGTTTTGAGATCAGTTTCCAAGAGGATGTCAGAAGACCTCTGGGGAGTCCACTGCCACCGGTTATCAGGTAAAGTGGTCCATCTTTTGTGGTTGGTTTCATGGACGGGGCATCGCTCCTCTCAGAGCCACTATTCAACAATAGCGGAGTTTTTGTAGTACCTCAGGGAGGAAAACTTTGCTTAGTCTCAGCGGTAAAAGGCTATCACTCAGCCTCACTTTTAGACTCAGAGGTAACATATCCTCGTCGATGGAATTGTCTCTCCTCATATGGAATTTCGAGCGCACCTTCCCCTCAGTCTCAAGTCAGACCTCCTCTTTGGAATGTAATGCAAGTGCTACAGACTGATACATCTAGCACGGATTTCCCAGGCCACTAACCCTCAAGAGTTAACGACGTGTCAGGGTGCCTGTAAACAGCTCATACAAAGCTCAGAGTAATGCCCAGGGTCAGTCACCAACCAGTTGGTTTTTGAACTTTCACCCATATTAGAGTGAGTCTCCACTGTGAAGAGTGTAATGGTTTTTATTTAGTGTTGGAACAAATGATAAATTTGGAAATGATTCATACTTTTCCTGATTATGCAAACCTGGAGTTCTGTACACATACTGGTCCAGCTAACACCTTCCCCCGGAAATCCTGCCGTAATTGCAAAGTGATGATTTGTTACTAGTGCAGGTGTGAGCTAGATGGGTGGTCTATCCCCATTCCCAGCACCGCTAACTGGAGGAGGGTAATTACAACTTGCAAAATATAACTTTAATGTAAAGAGCTCCAGGTTTGTATACTGTAGTTAGGAAAAATACAAATTATTTCCAAATTTATCATATTATTATACTGAAAATGTTATGTCTTAACTTCTGTTATTGGTTTATTCCTACACATCATACAAAACATTGGCCTAGTGTTTATGACCACAACAAGACCCTAAAGAAGGTTTTCCTTCTACTACACTGGTGCGCCGTCGGCTGACCGCCGCCAAGTGTAGGAGGGAGAGGCACTGCACTTATCTTTTTCATCTTCCATTCAGTATCTGCCAATCCTTTAAGGCAATTTGGCCTAATCACCTGGCTGCTGCATTTTGCCTTAAGAGAGAGAAACTTTGAGTTCTTCCATCTTTCTTGCTCTTAGAGGAACAGGAAGGCCAATTGATAGAAGTTGCTGAACGTAACTCTTACTGTTTCTCTTCCTGTAAGAAACACAGTGCTTTAACACCTACCATTCCCGTTCTTGAATGATCTCTCTCTCTCTCTCTCTCTCTCTCTCTCTCTCTCTCTCTCTCTCTCTCTCTCTCTCTCTCTCTTTCTTTTCTTGGAGAGAGAAACAGTGAAGGCTGGTGATGTCAATATGCACTGGTATCGCTGCTCCCCTTTTAAGAGTTCCAGGGATAACAACTGTATCTTCCGATGTGGCACTGCCGACAAAGTCACCAAAGCACAGGACAACTGATGAGTCTGGTTCCTCTTCATGATTTTATGGGAGAAACAGTGCAGTACTAAAATCCATCCTCTCATGAAAGCTTTGAGATACAGTACGAGCTACAAGGGCATACGCCCCTTCATTACAGTGACCTCTTCATGAGCACTAACTAGCAGACAACCATGAGATGCCATGAGGAGTTCTGAGATTGTTAACTTTTCAGATCTGTTTTTTTGGTTTTCACAAGCAATGAACACCTTCCTGTCTCGTACATGTGATAACGGCTGCTTGTCAATTCAGGCCTCTATGAGGCAATCTTCCACCTACACGAGCACTACGATCGCCACAAAAAGTGTGGTGACGATCTACGAGATGAATGACACAAATACTGACACGATCACCTCTTAGCACCTCTCCATGTGTATAATTGTTCCACGAACACAATTGTCCTCATGATCTACAACTTGTTTAAATTCACAATCATTACCATCTTCAAGCACAATAGATATTACAAACTTACGAACATCTCCAAGCATACAAGAACAGGTCAAACACAATTGTCTCCGTACTCAAGAATTCCACACGCACAATCGTCTACACTTGCAATCATCTGTGAGTGCAATCATCTTCTTCTCCGCCTTATTCCCATTTCTATATGGGGTTGCTGTTTCGAATGAGCCTTTTCCATCTATTTCTGTCTTGCCCCTCTGCTTCATCAATTCCCCTCTCCCTGAAGTCCTCCTGTACTCAGTCCCTCCATCTCCATTTTGGTCTTCCCTTTCTTCTTCTACCTTGAAATTTAACTTCCATAGTGTGCCTCCCCACATGATCCTCCTACCTCCTCAGTAGATGTCCATACCATCTCAGTTTTCTTTATTGCACTTTCTTTGATATTTCAAAACCCTTTGTTGATCTTCTGATGTAATAATTCCTAATTCTATCCTTTCTTGTCACTCTAGACATCCACCTAAGCATTCTTATTTCTGCTACATCCATCTTTTACTCATCAGTTTTCCTTAGGCTTACTGTCTCTGTACCATAGAGCATTGATGTTCTTACAACCGTCTTGTGGGATTTTCCTTTACGTCTTAGTGACACTCTCTTGTCACAAAGGACTCCAGAGGCAGCTCTCCAGTAGTTCCAGCCTGCCTGTGTAAGGTGTTCTACTTCTTCCATACTTCCACCAGTACTGATTATGGATCCCAGGTATCTAAACTTGTCTACTCTCTTTATTTCTCCTCTGCCCAACTTAATACTTTCTCTACCATCGCCCTCATTGATGAAACACATGCATTCTGTCTTGGACCTGCTTATTCTCTTTCCTCTGTCCTCCAGTGCTCCTCTCCACCTCTCTAGCTCAATTTCCTGGTCTTCCCTTCTCTCAGCACACAAAACTATATCATCTGCATACAATATGCTCCATGGCATGGGCTTTCTAATTTCTTCAGTCATAACATTTATTACTATACTGAAAATGAATGGACTAAGTACTGATCCCTGTTGCAATCCTATTCCCATATCAAACCCTCCCGTCACTCCAACAGTACTCTTCACTCTGGTATACACCCCCTCATACATCTCTTGGATCAGCTGCACATACTTTTCTGGGACCATCTTCTTCCTCTGACACCTCCATACTTCATCTATCGAGACTTTTTTTCATAAATTCCATTTGCTCTTTGCCTATTTCCACCTCTTATTCTCTTATTCTTGCATCCATTATTCTTTCCAATATCTTCATGTTGTGGGACACCATTTTGATGCCCCTGTAGTTACAGCACTCTTCAACATCCCCTCTGCCTTTGAAAATTGGGATCAATATACTCTCTTGCCACTCTCCTAGTATCATTTCTTGCTCAAGTATCTTTATCATTAGATCGTATGAGATATCCACCCTCTCATCTCCTAATGCTTTTTATGCTTCCACAGGAATCAAGTCTGGTCCTGTTAGCTTACCATTCTTCATCTTTTTCAGTGCATTTACTACCTATTGCCTAGAAAACCTCAATATCATGCTAATGTTGGGCTGTTTGTCTTCTCATACTGGGGTTTCATTTACTTCGTTTGAGAGTTTTTCAAGGTACTCTTTCCATCAATTCAAGATGTCTTCTTTTCTGAACACTACACCATCTTGGTCTTTCATTTGCTTAATGTATGTAATATTTTTTTACTTCTTTTTCTTACTTTTGACAGTTTGATAATTATGTTCTTTCCGTCCTTTGTTCCTAGCCCATTATACATCTCAGCATATGCCCTAGCCTTAGTTTGGGCTACTACCTTCTTCACCATGTTTTTCCCTATAAATCTATCTCTCTCCTCCTGTAGCTGT
This sequence comes from Palaemon carinicauda, assembly GCF_036898095.1. Classification (NCBI taxonomy): domain Eukaryota; kingdom Metazoa; phylum Arthropoda; class Malacostraca; order Decapoda; family Palaemonidae; genus Palaemon; species Palaemon carinicauda. Next base: position 78,785,926 of record NC_090749.1, on the reverse strand, counting down.
GCTCCTTCTCATCTTTCCTTTGCCTCCTTCTTACCTTTTACTGCCTTCTCAATGTCTTGATCCCACCACCAACTCTTTCTCCTCCCACACAATACCAGGTGTCTCACGCAAGTACTGCTTTTCCATGCCCTCTCATTACTGCTGCATTATGTGCCCACCATTCCTGAACATCTTCAATTTGTAGGTCAATTTCTCCCAAAACCTTCCTTTTAAACTCTCCCTGCTTATCGACCTCTCTTTAATTTGAACCATTTAATTTTCTTCCCGCCTATGCTTTTTCCTTCTGTACAGTGATATTCTCGATATAAAAGCTTCTGCTTATGAAATTTTCACGCTGTTAAACGAGATGCGAAGATTGGTTTGACTCACATTTCAAAAAATGTCTCACGCTACGAAACGAGGTACGGTGCAAGAGCCCTACTGCCTCTGAGACTAAATTTAAAATTTGCACACCGTCAGCCGTAAACTCGCCACCATCTTCCTGCACTCCCATTGGTCATCTCACTCCTGGGATACCAGTTACTGCCATAAGATCCTTCTCTGCAATTGGTCAGTATCTACTGTACTGTATCCCATCATGCATCTATGCATTGACGTTGCTCGCCCATTTTGTTTCTGCAGCGCTATTGTACGTATTAACTTTGTGTTTTTTATTTCGCTTTCGTGACTATTGTACTGTATCGTGTTGTGATATTATGTTAGTTTATTAGCCATGGGTTCCAAGAAAGTTTCTGATGTGCAGGGAAAGAAGAAGAGGATGCTTTCTATGGAGACAAAGATGGAAATAATCAAGAAGTACGAGACTGGCATGCGGTCAAGTTTAATCACTAAGGAATAAGACTGAAATCCGTCTACAATAGAAACCATACTAAAACAGAAGGAAGCCATCAAAGCACCAACACTTTATAAGAGCGTGACTGTTTTCTCCAGCAAGAGGAGCCACATTCATGATGGGATGGAGAGACTACGGCTTATATGGATTAAGGTCAAGGAAATTGCTAGAGACACAATCACTGAGAAGATAATCTGCCAGAAGGCCAGCGCCATTTTCACTGATCTTGTACGTGCTCAGACCGAAGACGACGCAGGAGAAGGGACATTGAAGCAGGCATCCCAAAAGTTCAAGGCTTCTCGGGGGGCAGGGTTTGAAATATTTAAGAAACGGTCTGGCATTCATTTGGTGGTGTGTCATGGGGAGGCTGCAAACCTAGTCACAAAAACGCCCAAAGCCTTTCTTAAGAGCGTTTGACGAGATGACTGTCTAGGAACGTTACAGTCCCCAGCAAGTTTTCAACTGCGATGAAACTGGACTTTTCTGGAAGAAAATGCCTCATCAGATGTGCATCACGTACATGAAGCTACCCTGACATAAGCTTATAAAAGACAGGCTTATCCTCGCACTCTGTGCAAACATCAGTGGATATTGTCAGGTGAAGACCCTGCTGGTGTATCACTCAGAGACTCCTCGAGCCATAAAGGCCCACAAAGTGATTAAGGAAAACCTTTTGGTGATGTGGAGGTCTAATACCCAACCTTGGGTAACATGAACCTTGTTCACCGAGTAGGTAAACCTTTGTTTTGGCCCGACCGTGAAGAAATATTTGGAAGAGAAGCGTCTCCCCCAGAAATGCCTACTGGTGTTGGAGAATGCCCCTGCTCACCCTTTTGGCCTCGAGGATTTCATCCTAGCTGAGTATTCCTTCATCAAGGCTCTCTGTCTTGTGCCGAACACCACCCCTCTCCTCCAGCCCATGGACCAGCAAGTGATTTCGAACTTTAAGAAACTCAACACGATATATCTCTTCAAGATGCATCGAAATCACTGACAGCACAAACCTCAGCCTTCGTGAATTTGAAGGAACATTTCGATACTGTATCATGCCTTCAAAATCGTTGATACAGCTTGGCAAGAGGTTTCGAGACGCACCTTGAACTATGCATGGAAGAAGCTGTGGCCTGATGCCATCTCCGCACGAGATTTAGAGGGCTTCTATGCAGGCCAAACTGAAGCCAGGCCGATGCCGAAAAAGTTTACGATCCTGAACCTGTTGTTCAATCTGAGGTTGCCGAGATCGTTACACTCCGGACGTCCATGGAAGTCGATGAGGACGACATTGATGAGTTTATCAAGGAACTTACAATAGACAGCCTGAAGGAGATGGAGGCCATGCAACTGAGCAATGTTCAGGAACAGTTCTCTAGCGCCGAGGAGGAGGATGATGACCTACTGACAACTGCATAAATTAAGGAGGGTCTAGTTGGCTACCATAAAATGGTGGCTTTTATAGAAAAGATACACCTAGAAAAAAATTTCACAGGTCGTCTTTTTGACCAAGTTAATGATGTTTGCCTGAGTCATTTCAGAAACATTTTAAGAAGCAGGCAAAAAAAAAAGCTTCCTTGGATAGTTTTTTTTTTTTTATTTTAAAAGAGGCCTTCGGTACTAGTAGCCCATGAGAATATTGAAAGTTATCCAAAAAGAAAGAAAGAAAAGTGGCAGGGGTGAAGAAAATAATTAAATTTAGAAAATACAAAATATAATGTACAAAAAAATACAAAATTAGAAAAGGCAAAAAAGAATAGAAATTTAATTTTGTTTATCGCAAAGTTAAGTGTTAATATTTCGTGCCATTTGTTAATGTGTTCCGTAAAATTGAGTGTTAATGCTTTCTGCCATTTATTAATCTGTTTTTTAAATTTAAGTGTTTATGCTCCTTTTAACCCATATATGCCCAGTGATGCGTTTGCGCAACACTAAAGTTGTGTTTGCAAGTTTCAACTTGCACCCCATAGGCTTACCGATTCTATCTTTCTGTTGTCATCAGTTGATGGAGAGAGAGTTTAACAGACAGATGTACGGTGAACTGCTGAAACAAACAGTATAACAAGTGCAGTACAGTGATTTAAAAATCAGTGTAATTTTTTTCTACCATGTCTTCGAGAAATAATGGGTATATATGAGAAATGCAACCTACTTATATATAAATGAAATTATGCCCATATTAACAGATTGTTCCTTTATTAGCGCATTTCTGAAATTTGTGTTTTAGCATATATTCTGATGTTCAAAATACGTTCCGAAAATCTAGTTTTTATTGTGATGCGTTCACGCAACACTGGGCATCCCATGTCTCAATGATATTCAATATTCCACATATATTTTCCCCATTATATTGCGTTTAAAAGCGTTTTATTTTCATGTTTGCCTAAGGATCACCATAAATATACATACACATACATACTCACACACACACAAACACACACTGACACACACACATTCTAAATAAAAAACTATCTTTCCTATGGTAAAGTCTTTGGGTCATCCATTATACCTATAAATGAGTCCATGATTCCATACTTTGGAAGACATCATCAAATCATTTCATCCGTGGAAAGCCCATACGATATGGTTATGATGCATGGGCAGCTTGCACTCCTTTGGGTTATGCCTTTACTCTTGACCTTTACCAAGGATAATACGAAGGAAATAATCCAAATGTGTATACAAGTGAATATGGTTTAGGAGGAAAAGTTGTTCTAAACATTCTCGACACACTTCAAGCTGAATATCCGAGAATAAGATTTTCTCTTTATTTCGATAACTACTTCCCCTCAATAAAACTCTTAGAAGAGATCAAAAGAAGAGGTCATGGTGCCACAGGTACCCTAAGAGCCAACAGAGTAGAAAAATGTCCACTGACTATCAACAAGACGTTTGAAAAGTTGCCAAGAGGTAGTTAAGAGCACTTCTTAGATAGAGATTCTCAAATTCTAGTTGTCAGATGGAATGATAATGGAGTAGTCAGCATTGGTTCCAATGGGCATGGAACGTTTCTCATGAAAAAAGTTGAGCGATACTCGGCAAGGGAAAAAAAGAAAGTATCTATAGGTTGCCCTCGTTTGATTGACATATACAACCAGAACATGGGTGGTGTTGACAGAACAGATATAAATATTTGTCATTATCGCATTGCAATTAGAGGTAAAAAATGGTATTTTCCCATACTTTGTTTTGTAATCAATGTCTCAATGAACAACGCCTGGTTTTTTGCTCGGAAAAGTGGGTATGATGATGATTTGCTTACATTTACTAGAGCATTATTCAATGTTTGTTGAAAAAGTTTAGAGAACCACCAAAAACCCCTGGAAAACTAAGGTCACTATGCATGAGCGCCCTGAATACCGAGCAACGTTTTGATAATATAAGCCATGACATCATCGAAAGGGATCCTAAATGTAGAAGAAGGTGCAAACACTGTCATAGCCAAACAATTTTCATTTGCAGGTGTGATGTTCCATTGCATTTGAAATGTTCTGTTGCATATACCCAATAGGAATAGGCTTGTTTGTTTCTTTCTTTGATGATGATAATTTACATTGCTGAATGAAGAATGTTTCCTTTTTTTTGTTGAATTGAATTGTCATTTATTTTGTTTTAAATTTTTTATTCAAATACTATACATGTAATTCACAATGCCCATTTCTATTTATAAATGAATATTTTATGTTTCCTTGAAATATAAAGGAAATCTACCTCGACATCTTTGAAATAATCCTAAATGTTTATATTCTTCTTATAATTTATTGAAAATTACTTCAATTTCTTTTTAAAAATTACATTTAAAATAAGAAAAAAGGAAATCTTTTAGGCTTGAAATGCCCAGTGTTGCGTATACGCAACATTGGACAGGCCTGGTGTGCCCAGTGATGCGTTAGTGCAACAGTAATTTTTTTGCAATAAATTGAAGAATACTTGAGAAAACTTCCTCAAACATTGATAAAGGGCATGGAAACATCATAACCAATATCATATCTGAAAATCATTTAATTTGAAGAACCTTCATCTTTTCTGGGCATATATGGGTTAAAGGTAAGGTTCTACATTTTTGTTACTGTATTTTCCATTTTTTATTGCTTTGTTTTATTGTCTGTTGTAATTATAAATTTTTTTTACAAGTTATTAACGTTTATGATATTATTGAATGACTCAAATGGTTCTATTTCATTGAGTTTAGTGGATTTTAGCCTTATTATAAACATTTAATGTGGTGTGTAAAGCCTAGAATGAATTAGGCTACTTACATGTAAAAGGCGACTCACAATACAGAAAAAATCACGGCATGAAAGCCATTATAGAACTAATTATTTCTTATTGTATTTCTCTCCCCATTTCCGTGACCCCCATGCACACGCCCAATCACTTCATTTTCACTTCCCACATGGCCATTCAAATCTGCCCCGACTATAACTCTCTCACTCTCTTCCACCTCCTGCATCACTCCATCTATTTCACTTCAGAAGTTGCTTTTCTCATGTGTGCAACCAACTTGTGGTTCATAAGCACTGATAATATTCAACTTTTCTTCTCCATAGCATATTTTCATCCTAATGATACGGCCATTTCTTCTTTGTTTTTCTATCACAGAGTTCTTCTTTTCTGCAAACAAGACAATGTCAATTACATTTTTACTCTGTTAATTGGGCTCCACTATAGTATATCTTGCATCTGTCACCCAATTATTTTGCCTTATTTCCTCTCCATCTCATTTTATGTACACATAAGGCATCTATTTTCTTTTTCCTCATAAGGTCACCCAATTCTCTCCCTTTACCTGTCATTGATCCGATTTTAAGCTGACACACTCTAAATCCAGTGCGAGCTAACGTCTTCAGCTGCACCAGCTCCTGATGAAGTAGCCCTCGTCCAGAGTTAGGGCGATGTATCTGAGTCTAATCATCACACACAATTTCCAGGAACTAAGGGTCCACATGCTACGTTCCCATGCACATCACCCGGTAGTAATTTTTGCAACTTTTCTTATGAATCAGCATCTAGTGCTGTGTCGTCTGCTCATGCACTATGTGCTTCTTCAATCTTTATGACTGCATTTTGGTTCCTTGACTTCAGTTTTCTTTCCATTTTCTCTCTCTTATATGGCCATAATCCTCAACACTTTTAATAACTCCCCCTATTAAACACTCATCAAAGCCTTTTTCTAATTACAAAATGATCGTTGCTCCTTTTACTTTGATTGCTTTATCTAAAAGTCTTCACTCTTTTCTTTCGTTATTCTTTGGTGGTTCTCTCCTGTCGTGCATGCAGTTGGTCACCCGTACTATTCGCTTCATTCCCCAATCCTGCGTATCTTTAGAAATTTGATAATCTTTATTCCTCCTCTTCCCTTCACATCCGTATCTCTACTTCAAACATGAGTCAAAGATACACCTTAAAATTCACTTATCAAAATACTACTGCTAGGGAGTTATTGGGTCCTTTGCTGGGCAGGTAGTACTACAGTGGATACCTCTCTCCGGTTACTGCTCATTTCATCTTTGCTGACACATACACGTCCCTCTCTCCTAATACACCTGACAACACTCAGATTACCAAACAATTCTTCCTTTCTGAAGAGGTTAACTACTGCATTGTAATTGTTCATTGGCTACTTTTCTCTTGGTAAGCGTAGAAGAGACTCTTTAGCTATGGCTAACAGCTCTTCTAGAAGGACACTCCAAAATCAAACCATGTTCTCTAGTCTTGGGTAGTGCCACAGCTTCTGTACTATGGTCTTCCACTGTCTTGGGGTAGAGTTCTCTTGCTTGAGGATACACTTGGGCACACTATTCTATCTTGTTCTCTTCCTCTTGTTATTTTGAAGTTTTTATAGTTTATATATGAAAGATTTATTTTAATGTTATTGTTAGGGCCCTTTGGGCTTAAGGCATCCTGCTTTTCCAACTAGGATTGTAGCTTAGCAAGTAATAATAATAATAATAATAATAATAATAATAATAATAATAATAATAATAATGATAATAATGATAATAATAATAATAATGATGATAATGATAATAATAATAAAAATAAAGAGACAAATTTCTATAGAAGAGTATAGTGCAAAGAAAGGATATCAGTAGAACAAATGTGTGTATCTCCCTTTGCTGCTGAGGGCCCCTTTTGGGGTTGTATCTCTGTTCACACCTTTTTCTTCCTACCTCTCTTTAACTTTCAGTATCATAGTGCAATATCTTGGTCGCTCCCCCAATTGCACCTTGGTGCTAAACGGCCTCCCTGGTCCAAGGGTTTGGCAATCCATCAGTTGTCATTAAGGAAATTAATATCATTTGTATTTGCAAGATAATTATTTTCAGGCATTTTTGTATCCATGTAACATGTTCTCCATTGCTGCCAATAAATTTTTTAGGACATTGGTTCTCATAGGAGAATTAATCATTTTTTTAGAATACTGTAAATAAATTTGTCGGTCTTAGTCACTACTTCAACAGAATTTAGTCTTTGTTCACAGCTTTAACTTAATTGCAAATTCTTAATAGCATTTGATTATGCAAAATGATTTTGTAAAGCATTGTTATGTTGACCTAGTGATAAGGTTAGTTTATTGAATACACAAATTGTGCATTTCTTTGATATGACTCTATTCATGATCATCATTTCACACCATTCAAACGAATTAGTGATCTTTCCAGCCATCCCAACTATCTTTGACTGGCTCTCTGACAATCTTGGGACAGACTCTGCCAAAGCTAGCGGTGTAAAACACACCGTGAGTTATCTTTCATCCTCTTCTTGTGCATTGATATGTCAAACTTTGGCTCTAGTTTTTTTTTTACTTGATGGTGTCCTTGCAGATAGAAAGGTTTTTTTTCAATTTGATTTCTGAGGCAAAGTTCAAATTTCCTAACTACAAAACGTTACCTTACTTTGAAGTTCTTCTTAAATGAATATTTTTGTCACTTGGACTATAAAGAAAAGGAAATGTTTTTGTGTCTGTGGAATTGTAAATTGACTTTGAATATATTTTTCAAATTTTATCATGTTTATTTTCTATTTTTGCTCCTGCCTATTTGTATGAAATTGAAGCGTACTTTGTAACATTCCTATACCATAACAAGTAATTGGTAATTTGTTATATCATATTTTTAACATGCATTTCATAATTGAATAAATTATTTTATGACAATTTTTGTATTTTATTTACACATTTCTTTCTTTCACACTTTTTTATTATTAAATGCACAGGTTTCAATCTGATTTTTCATTTTTTTTTTTTTTTGTGCTCAACATGTAGAAAATAATGTACTACACTCTGTACCTATTTCAGTGTAATAATTAGAACTACTGTGTATTGAAAATTTATATCCTGGTTTTCGATTGTTTGATGGTAGATTACTTTACAGTCAGTTTTAGTTATTATTTTATTGCGTAATGCTTTAAAATGCTGTACAGTACAATATTCATGAACTGTATTTTGTAACTAAATAAGCAGAACTGTCGATACATACACAATCTTTACTTACTTTTCTCTAAGGGCTGTTTTCTTGGTCCTATCACATGTGGAAACCCTGCACCCTACAGGACCTACAAGGTATGTTTATTGTATACTTTCTTAGGTATGAAGAGTATCACATGGCGTATTCTGCGTTAATTGTCAAATCCCAGTTATCAAAATACTTAGAAAAGAAATACGTCTTCAGCCTCTTCTTCAAAGCCTTAATCTCTTCAGTCTGTCGGAGAAAGGTTGAACGAGTCCTATGAACTTATCAAAGATATTAGAATTAAACTTAATTCATAATATAACTGACCTAAACTACATTAATTTAGGTAATTAAATTAAAGCGGAAATTACTACCAAGTGAAGAAAGGCTGACCAATATTGTACTGTGATACAAGCCAAGTGTATTTTACCGCTGGTCAGTTTCTGTAGAGTTTGTGTGGCTTTGGTCTTCCAAACAATCGCAATTTTTGCAATTTATTCAATTTCTGGTTTTCTCAATTGTAATTAAAGTACTCCTCCTCTACGCCTAAATGAAAACACAAAAGAAACATACATCAGCAAGATCACTATAATAATCTTTACATGAAACTTAGTTTTATAAAAAAAAAAAATGGAAACTTGTTTCATTTAAAATATCCCACTGTTCATTAAGTATTCCTGAACCATTTTCACAGCCACAGATCTCTCATCTCCAACCAAAGTGGGGCTATACAGTCAACCCTCGCTTTTCGCTGGGGCTAGGTAACAGGGAAAAATATCCCAGTGAGGAAAGGAAATGAATTAAAAAAGAAGTAATGAACAATCAAAATAAAATATTTTAAGAACAGTAACAACATTAAAATAATTCTTTCATTAACTATAAAAACTTAAAAAACAAGAGGAAGCGAAAAAAGGTAGAATTGTGTTCATGAGTGTACCCTTAAGCAAGAGAATTCTACCCTAAGACAGTGGGAGACCATGGTACAGAGGATATTGCATTACCCGAGATTAGAGAACAATGGTTTGATTTTGGAGTGTCCTTTTCCTAGATCTGCTCACCACAGCTAAAAAATCTCTTCTATCTTTACCAAGAGAAAAGTAGCCAATGAACAATTACAGTGCAGTAGTTAGCCCCTTGAGCGAAGAAAAATTGTTTGGGAAGAATAGGCTTTATGAAATTTGGTCTTTTATGGTGCAAGGGGTGAAGTCCTAAAATGGTATTATAAAATGAATGTTAAAAGAAGGCGAACAGGAAGATGTAAGTAAGGAAGTTGAAATAAAAAAGTCAAATGAAAAAAGTTCAGCAGCACTCAGCATGGGGGTGTATTGACATTGCTACCCTACTATGAAAGGACATGGTTTGAATTCAGTTATTACCCATGCTTCCCTACTTTTTAGGGACCTTGAGCTTCAAATACTCATGAGGAGACAAGGATTAAGTTCCCTACACATGATTTAAATTGCTCTCTTGCAGGTGCTTCGAAACTCAAAAACCAGTTGACTAAAATCTTCCCTATGGAATTGTAAGGCCTAGGTTAGTTCCTTCCTGGTGATACAACCTAACTGATTGTAAAGCCAATGAAAGGGCAAAACAATTAAGGGTAAAATTAAACTCTGATTAAATATATTTATCATCTCTATGATAACTTTATGCAATGGTAGATAAGCTATTCTAAATTTACCCTAAACATGTATAGAGTATGAGACTTAGATTAGTTAGTGAAGATTGTTGATTGCCTGGACCAGTTGATATGGTAAGTCATCTACACTACAGTATTGAATGGAATAAGGGAATTGTTGGGACCACCTAGATCCTCCAATTACCCAAGACTGAAAACATACAGAGAAGGGCGACCCTAATCTTATGCCAGAGGTCTATGGGTCCCATAGAATCCTGTCTAACCCCAGGGACAAATTTGAGTAAATATCATCATCATCTTCTCCTCCTATGCCTACTGACGCAAAGTGCCTAGGTTAGATTTCACCAGTCATCTGTATCTTGAGCTTTTAATTCAATACTTCTCCATTCATCATCTCCGACTTCATGCTTCATAGTCTTCAGCAATGTAGGCCTTGCTCTTCAAACTCTTGTGGATCCCAACTAAACGTTTGGTGAACTAATCTCTCTTGGGGAGTACGAAGAGCATATTCAAACCATCTCCATCTACCCCTCGTCATGATCTCATCCACATAGGGCACTTAAGTAATCTATCTTATAGTTTCATTTCTAATCCAGTCCTGCCATTTGACTCTCAATATCCTTATGAGGGCTTTGTTCTCAAATCTACTAAATCTGTTGGAGATTGTTTCATTTTCATACCGTGACTCATGTCTTACTAAACTGATACATAGTCTGAATTTTATATGTAATTTCAGACGATTTGATTTCCAAACTTTACTTAACCTAGCCATTGTCTGATTTGCTTTTTTTCAATCTTTCACTAAAATCTAATTCTAAAGACCCTGTATTGGAGATCATAGTTCCTAGATACTTAAATGATTCTATCTCATTAATCATTTCTCCTTCTAATGATATTTCATCTTCCATTGCAAACTCTATTCTCAACACCTCTGTCTTTCTTCTATTTATCCTGAGGCCAAACTCGTGTAATATTTCATGCATTCTGGTAAGCAAGCGTATATGTCCTTAATATCACAGCATTCTTCATTAATTGTCTGTTCTTCGTCTTTTAAAGTCTCTAAGACTGCAAATCAATTTCTACATACAATAGCAAATGTTTCTCTGAGCTTTTCTTCTGGAAGCTTAGTTGTATCAAACCTAGGTATTCTCTGTACCTTTATGGTGGGGATTTTCAGTATTAATTTCCTTGTGGCAATGAGGAGCTGGTAATCACTACCAATATCTGCACCTCTACAGCTTCTTACATTTTCAGAGTTCTCCTTCCCTCTTTATTAAGGGCAATGTTGAGGCCTGATTGGTAACAACTCTGCCTGGTGTTTGCCAGACGGGGGTTTGAGTCCCGCTCAGACTCTTTAGTGTCTGCAACCTTACCATCCTTGTGAGCTAAGGTTGGGGGGTTCGGGGAAGCCTATAGGTCTATCTGTTGAGTCATCAGCAGCCATTGCCTGGCCCTCCCTGGTCCTAGCTTGGGTGGAGAGGGGGCTTGGGCGCTGATCATATAATATGTGGTCAGTATCTAGGGCATTGTTCTGCTTGCTAGGGCAATGTCACTGTACCTTGCCTCTGCCATTCATGAGCGGCCTTTAAACCTTAAAATGTGATCTATTTTATTTTTGTAATTGCCACATGGTGAACTCCATGCATATTTATGAATGTCCTTGTGCTTGAAAAGAGTACCTCCAATGACATGATTCTTAGTTGAACAGAAACTTATGAAATGTGCTGCCTTTTCTTTCACAACTTCGCCAAGACCCTCGGCATGAAATGTGCTCCATTTTCTTTTGCAATTTCGCCAAGACTCTCGACACCCATCACATTCTCTATCCCTTGATTATTCCTTCCAATTTTAGCATTGAAGTCCCCAATCACAATTTTCCTATCTCTCTGTGGGATTTTATCTATTAAACTCTGCAGTTCATCACAATATTCATTTTCCCTTTGTACAGGGGAATCATTTATTGGTGCATAGCAAAGTATAATACCCGTATTGCACTACTTTGATTTAAGCTTTGCAAGTAACAATCTACTATTTACAGCTCTCCACTCATCAAGTGCCTCTCTGCTCTTGGTGTCATCATTATTCCTAACCCTTCTCTTCCATCTGAAGTATCCTTACCAATCCCCTTACAATGTGTTTCACTTGGGGCCAAGATATCCAAACTGTATTTCATAAATGCACTCTCCACTTACAGTAACTTCCTAATCTGATTAATGGTTCCAACATTCAAATTACTAATTTTCAATTTTTCTTCTTGGGACCTCGCTACGCCAGGACTGGCGGCCATTCTGTCATCATCTCTTTCCATTGACTGAATAAATCCATAGAAGATTTATTGGCTAGATTCATCAAAGGATAGCCAATTCCTTTGATGTGCATTTCCTATCTAACTAACGCAATTGACCCTTGCCGTTCCAAACTAATTCCAGTAAGATCAACCACCAGGCTTCAGGAGGAAAAGACGAGGATACAGTTTGTCTATTGCCTTAAACCCAATCTGTCACCCTGTTGCCAGTGACTTCATCAAGATTTAAGGGAGCATTGACTCCATCCCCCAAAGTTCTCATTACTCCACCAGGTTGCTCATCCACTTATACGAGTATAACCGTTGACAAATATGGATTGCTAAGATATACCGCCTAGCACGGTAGGATATACTGTCTAGCACAGTGTAGTATCATGTAGTCCCATGTAGCTATGAATAAAGGGTAGTCTATACCTAGCACCCAAGCCATCAAGTCCTGTCTTTTAATCACTGCAACCTCTTGCATATTATATCATGGTGGCAGCGTGGTAACGCACCCCACGCCATTCCATCAACAAACCCGGACCATAGAGACACTTTACATACCTCTCCTGTCCGTAATAACTGAGAAGATTTATTGGCTAGATTCATCAAAGGATAGCCAATTCCTTTGATGTGCAGTTCTTATCTAACTAACGCAATTGACCCTTGCCGTTCCAAACTAATTCCAGTAAGATCAACCACTAGGCTTCAGGAGGAAAAGACGAGGATACAGTTTGTCTATTGCCTTAAACCCAATCTGTCACCCTGTTGCCAGTGACTTCATCAAGATGTAAGGGAGCATTGACTCCATCCCCCAAAGTTCTCATTACTCCACCAGGTTGCTCATCCACTTATACGAGTATAACCGTTGACAAACATGGATTGCTAAGATATACCACCTAGCACGGTAGGATATACTGTCTAGAACAGTGTGGTATGTAGTCCCATGTAGCTATGAATAAAGGGCAGTCTATACCTAACACCCAAGCCATCAAGTCCTGTCTTTTAATCACTGCAACCTCTTGCATATTATATCATGGTGGCAGCGTGGTAACGCACCCAACGCCATTCCATCAACAAACCCGGACCATAGAGACACTTTACATACCTCTCCTGTCCGTAATAACTGAGAAGAGGACTCATAATCAGCCCGAGTTTATTACCAGCGGCCGCAGATGACGCCATTTTCACCCAACGGCAACCGGACAAAGACTGTCATACCTACCCAGATAACAACCGTACATAACTTATATCGTCAGGATATGGAATAGAATGGACATTAGTGCACCGTGATTACAGTGAGAATAGTGAAGAAAGTTGTGAATAGATACCTTACAAGTATTTTGGCCATTGTTATCCGCTCACTACTTCACAAAATGAGCTAAACAACGACGTACATTCAGCAGTGTAAACAAAACTGAAAACCGTGCCAACTACCAGTGACAAATTTTTGTAGTGATTTCCATACTCTTATTATATGTCTCTCTTTGTGAACCGTAAACTGTGTTATTAATCCAATCACTATCTATCTATTGTATAACACCCTCTCGAAACCAAATCCAATCATGGCCCAGCCTAAATGCCCAAGTATGGACTAGGCTCACCAGCCCCTGGCCGAGTCGTTTCGTGCATTCAAGGCGCGCATGAACTTATACCTCGAAGACCAGGAAGTCACAGACCCAGGCAAGCAAGCAACCAAAATTAAAATTGCCCTCGGCGATGAGGGCATGAGGCGTATCTTGGCGAGCGGCCTCACTGAACAGGAGCAATGTGTGCCGCAGAACATATGGAGGCTTATTGGAAGTGAGGTTGATACAACGGTCAAAATAAATTTCCGAGTTCACCGCCTCGAATTTGCAAATACCAAACAGAAACCGGCTGAAACAATCAATCAATTCCTGGCCAGACTCCGTGAAAAAGCGACAAAGTGCGAGTTTGAAGACAGAGAACTCAATGAACAACTTATCGAAATGACCACACTACGAACACAATTCGAAGAATTTCGGAAAGAACTCCTAAATAAACCGAAGGGCTATGCTGTGAGCAACGTTCTAGAGAGAGGTCGGGAATACGAGGCCATTGCGGCGTCCACGGCATCATTACGCTCCATACAGATGAGCTCTGAGAACACAAGTACAAGCCATACCAACGTGGATGCAATTCAAAGGGAAAGCAACGAGCCACGGAACAAACTACAAATCACGGACAACCCCTGTTGGAACTGTGGGCTTAGCCATCCCATAAGGTCATGCCCCGCTTACAATGACAGATGCAGTGGTTGTGGCATCAAGGGGCACTGGAAAAAGATGTGCCGCAAAACTGATGGAGGCAGAACAATGCCAGGAGACAACATGCAGCAGACACAACGTCAGAGCAAGACAAGGGGGCGCTCCTACCGACGGCCGAATCGGGTTCCTAACCACAGGCAACACGAAGTCATGGTTAATGAAAACCCTAATCTTGATGAAGAAACAGATTATATGCCAAACTTCGACATGATAACGATATACGACATAAGAGTGGCACCGAAACGAGAAGCATTCTCAAAGCTCATGGTCAAGCATGAAAACCCCCAGCCTATGGGCCCCTGAAACTCAAAATCGACACGGGTTCCGGTGGCAATACGCTGCCCTTGCGGACATACAAGCAAATGTTTGGTGATGCACCCACCAGCCTCGTACTATCCCCAGAACCATCAGTAAGACTAACATCATACAGTGGCGACAATATTCCCTGCCTAGGGTCACTAATGCTCAGCGTCCGCAAACTCAGCAACCCAGCATTCTCGCAAGAAAGGTTCTTCGTGGTCGATGTGTCTGATCCAGCTATACTTGGCCTTCCCTCATGCCAAAAACTCGGTATTGTGGATATCAATGTCAATGACGTTACTGGAATACCTGAGTAACCAAGCCAACAAGGCCCTATTAGGTCAGTCAAGCAACTAAAAGTACAATTCCCAGCACAGTTTGACTGTATCGGCAAACTAAAAGAGCCCGCGATGCTCCACCTCAAGGATGACGCGATAAATTTCTGTGATCTGCTCCGTAAGGTGAGTATCCACCTGAAGCCCCGCATAAAGTCCGAGCTTGACACTATGGAGAAAGAGGGGGTTATCAGACGCATAACAGACCACACAGACTGGTGTAGCTGCCTTGTGTATGTCACAAAACCCGATGGAAGCCTACGGATCTGCCTGGACCCCAAGCGGCTCAACCAAAACCTCAAAAGATGTCCCCACAAGATTCCCACTCTAGAAGAGATCAACCCGGTATTCTCCAAAGCGAAAGTGTTCTCCAAGCTAGACGCCAAAGCAGGCTACTGGAGTATACTGCTACACAAAGACTCACAACTACTGACAACGTTCCGAACACCACACGGCCGGTATTGTTGGACAAGGCTACCATTCGGGCTGAGTGTAAGCCACGACATATTTCAAGCCAGGATGGACTCCATCATCGAGAATCTCCCAGGCGTTGTTGGCATCGCTGATGACGTGGCAATATGTGGGAAAGACCAGTCGGAACACAACAAAAACCTGATGGGGTTCATGCAGCGTGCAGCCCAACACGGACTCAGCCTAAACTCGAAGAAATGCTCCTTTTCAAAACCAGAAATTGAGTTTTTTGGAACACGCTATACCAGCAAGGGCATGATGCCAGACCCGTCAAAGGTACATGACCTGCATAACATGCCGTCACCCTCCAATAAAGAGGAACTACAGAGATTCCTGGGAGTAATGACTTACCTCAGCCCCTATGTACCACATTACTCTGCTCAGTCACAAAGACTTCGAGATCTGGTCAAGGAAGATGTGCCCTTCCAATGGGAAGAAGACTATGAATCCACCTATCAACATCTGAAACGCCAAATAGCGCCATCAAGCACGCTGTCTTACTATGACCCAACTCGACCCGCGGCTCTTGAAGTCGATGCCTCGCAAAAAGGCCTCGGGGCAGCCCTCATCCAAGACGGGAAGGTAATAGCCTTCGCCAGCAAAGCCCTGACACCAACGCATGCAAATTACAGCAATATCGAGCGAGAGGCCTTTGGACTAGTACACGGCGTGCAACGATTTCATACCTACCTATACGGAAGAGACTTCGAAGCTGTCACTGACCACAAACCCCTTTTAATATCTGGGAGAAGCCACTGATCAGTGCGTCACCTAGACTACAACGTCTCTTCTTGAAACTGCAGGGGTATGACATGAGGGTCAAGTACAAGGAAGGACGAACCCTTGTACTCTCCGACGCCCTATCACGCCTTCCTAACCCACAAAACGACAAGGAAATCCCTTTGGATACACGAGTGGACGGACTGGAACTAGATGACATGGATGTGATATCAGTTGCACTCATAAAATTTGGTCCCCAGATTTTGGAAGAGGTCCGCCATAGGTCTGACACCGACCCAGTGCTGCCCACTCTCAAGCATACTATCATCGAGGGTTGGCCTACCTGAGTAAAAGGCTGTCAGCCCAATATCCGCCAGTTTTTCTCATACAGAGAATGCCTTGCCGTTGAAGACGGAGTAATATTCAAAGGGCGACAGGTTATCATCCCCAAAGAGGTCAGAGGCCGGATACTGGACCACCTCCACCGGTCCCACCAAGGGATCACAAAAACACAAGCCCTGGCACGGGAGTGTGTATTCTGGCCCAACATTGCAAAGGATATAGAGGACAAGGTCAGGGCATGTGACATATGCCAGAAGTACCAGCCCCAGCAAAGTCCTAGTGAAACCACGCATCATAACATTCCGCCAATGCCCTGGTTTAAAGTCGTTTCGGACATCTTCCAAATTGGCCACAAGACATATCTGATCACAACTGATTATTTCACAAAATTCCTGATAGTCACCGAACTAAAAAACCTGTCATCTGGAAGTGTGGCCAACCACCTCAAATTCCTGTGTTCGCTGTTCGGATGCCCCAAAACCCTGGTCTCAGACAACGGACCTCAATACACGGGAGCAGCCACGAGGGACTTCACAAAAGCCTGGGGTATTGAGCACATCACATCAAGCCCACATTACCCTCAGTCCAATGGCCTAGCAGAGCGCGCAGTTGGAATATGCAAGGCGATTATAAAAAAATGCCTTGAGACAGGCGGTGATATGCATACTGCATTACTCCACTTACGGGCCACCCCGATCGACAATAAGACAACCAGCCCCGCAGAGCTCATGTTTGGTCGCAATGTGACCACTGACCTACCAGGCCGATACGAACCACATCTCGCACACATCACGACCCGCAACCACCTCCAGGACCGCCTAGGACCAAATCGGACACAGTGGCACTTCACAGACCTCCAACCCGAACAACCAGTCCGAATATTCGACAAGGCTTGCCACACATGGGTGCCAGGCAGAGTGGTACGTAAGTCAGAAGAACCCCAATCATACATTGTGGAAGCCCAAAACGGAGCGTGCCTCAGGAGGAACCGGTCCCACATCCGTCCGACACCGCTCGCGACAAACACAGAACCGTCCAACACCCGGCAGCAGGCTCCAACATCATCAGCACAGCCTCCACCACGACCCGCCGATATATCGCTGCCGCCACCTAGTGAGACCGAAATAACCCACCAAAGATCCGCAACTAGTGATAACACTACAGACCAGACAGCGGTGTATACCAAGTCAGGCCGGCTGGTGAAAATCCCATCCAGATATATTGAAAGTAACGCGGTCACATACCGTAAATTCCCATAAAGTGTTAGGTTAAATAATAATATACAATTAACCCCCTTCGTTTCGTGACCGAAAATTCTGAGGTCGTTACCAGAGTTTGAAACTCAAGATAAGTCATCAGTCTTAGGACTGATAAGTGATTCAGAATAAGGAATTTTATTTGAAAATTTACGAGTCTCGGACTGGAGAACAGGCTCCATTTCAAACACTGTCTTTACATGTGTATCAGGTTTCCATTTAGTTTTAATATATTTTGGGTGTTGTTGTTCTTTGGATCAAAACAAATATATATGTATATAATTTGCCATTTATTTTCATATTTTTGACTGCCCTGCTGTAACCAATACTATTCGGACCAGTCTGCTAAGATAATAGCTATTATGTTTATATTACTATCCACAATCACAAATTGTTTGTTGTGAAGGGAGGAAAACAATGGAATACGTTTTAATATGGAACTTTCATCGTTTATCTCTTTGTACTTATATGCCAGATTAGTATAATCAATTCTTTGTATTTGACAAGGGGGATGTGGTATCATGTAGTCCCATGTAGCTATGAATAAAGGGCAGTCTCTACCTAGCACCCAAGCCATCAAGTCCTGTCATTTAATCACTGCAACCTCTTGCATATTATATCACACAGTAAATGTACATAATGCAATAAATCCTTATTCTATGTCCATAGATTATGCAATCTATCCTTATTCCATGTCCATAGATTATCCAATAAATCCTTATTCCATGTCCATAGATTATGCAATATATCCTTATTCTATGTCCATAGACTATGCAATAAATCTTATTCTATGTCCATAGATTATACAATCTATCCTTATTCTATGTTCATAGATTGTGCAGTACATCCTTATTCTATAGCCATAGATTATGCAATAAATCCTTATTTCATGTCCATAGATTATGCAATATATCCTTATTCTATGTCCATAGATTATGCAAAATATCCTTATTTTTGGGCTGATGGTAGTTCCTCATTGGCAGCTGCTATTTGTGATATTTCTACTAGTGATATACGAGAGAAATTTACCTCAGAGGTTTCAACGGAGTTCCGACCTCTGGAGCAAATATCCTGAGAGATATTGTGTACAAATCAGGGATGTATTAATAACAAGCCAGGGTTATCCTTCCCCAAATAGAGTTATCCTTGTCTCGAAGGAAAGGTGAGGGTAGATATGTGCAGGAGAGCTGTTACAACTCCCGATCTCAATATGCTATAACTGTTAAACTATTCCCCTTTCGCAGCACCATCTCTTTTGGTCGCTGGGAGTGTTTCTGCTAGTTTTTCTTATCTTTCTGATTGAATTTCAATGATGGATGCTTCAGCTTCTTCATTGACTAAGTTGAGTACCCCCTTTTTCGTGTGTTGAAAAATTTTGCGTCTCAACCCAATATTTCTATTGTATTGCATGCTTTTATTGTCCCGAGTCCGGCATGCATTCGGCGCCATTACATCATGTGCCTATCACTTAGGAAGCTGAGCTATTTAGTCATTTTACTGTAAGAATATGTTTTATTTTATTATTCAAAAGTGTGGTATGTTTATGGTATCCCCCTATCCTTCTTTGGTAGTTTCTTGTGTGTGTTTTATCGGCATTGACTTAGGCTAGCCTACCCTACCCGGCAGCCATGCCAGGTAGAATTTTCACTATGCTCCATATCCTTCTTTCACCAAACCTCCTCCCATGCTGTCAATTCGTCACGGCGGGGAGCGGCGGTCTTGAACGTCCTTCTGGAAGTTGGATAGTGTTCTCAGTTGGCCTAGGGTGACTGTTTTCACTTTCCACTCAGCCTATGTGTTTTGCGAGGTCTTGGGATTCTGTTCCCTGTGTCTACTTATGTTTACCCATTGGAATGCCTTATACCCTGTTCTGATGCTGACTAGTAGACCTTGGGTTGCTCTAACCATTATTAGGCTTCTTTCTTTGGTAGGCTATGCCTGGTTGTGAGGACTTGTCCTCTGTGCCCTATCACAGCAGCCCCTTTGGAACACTATTGCTGTTCTAATTATTATTATCATCACTAGCTAAGCTACAACCCTCGTTGGAAAAGGAAGATGCTATAAGCCCAAGGGCTCTAAGATGGAAAAATAGCCAGGTGAAGAAAGGAAATGAGGGAATAAACAGTATGAAAAATAAATGAACAATGATCATAAAATATTTTAAAAGCGTAAACATCAAAACAGATATTTCATTTATAAACTATATAAAGACTTATGTCAGTGTGTTCAACATAAAAACATCTGCTGCAAGTTTGAACTTTTGAAGCTAAATTTTGAGTGGAAAGAAAGCAGAGGAACATGTATGAAAAGGAGAATTATTATGCAGTTATGGGACAGGTATGGGGGGGTGACCAAGACATTACGTATACTATAAAAGGTGGTTTCATAGGAGGCACTCTAGATTTAAGAATTAATCTACATGCAGCAAGAAGTTTCAGGTATCAGAAAAGGGGAAAATATACTAGTTGAGAACTATGAGGTGACAGATAACAAAGTCTTGGATGGGATAAAGCATTTGTACTACAGTGGAACCTCTACATACGATTGTCTTTACATACGATTGTTCCAACATCCGAAGTAAATTTCCATCAAATTTTTGTTTCGACACCCGAAGTAATGCTCCAACATCCGGTGTAGAGTTTACGCCGGTAGATGGCAGCACGTAAGAGGGACGCCATTGAGCATTGAGTGCTCAGTTCTCTGTTCTTGTGTGTATCGTATGGTTGTCCTCTGTTTGGTCTGTTATTAACAGTCCTTATTTTCTTCCTTTTCTCACATTTCCTTTTTGATTTTACCTATAATCATGGTACCTAAGAAGCTAAGTTTCAGTACAGGTAGTGGTGAGAAAAGGAAGAAGGCAATTCTTTCATTAGAAATGAAGCAAAAAATTATAGAAAAACATGAGAGCAGTGTGCATGTGAGTGATATGACTAAACAATATGGCCGGAATAGGCAGCCATTAAAGCAGTCAAACCATCGAAGGGGATCACCAATATTACAATACATCGTAGTAATACCCAAGGGGTCAATTACTGTACTGCAATTTGTTCAGTGTACTTTCCTCTTGGTAAGGGTAGAAGAGACTCTTTAGCTGTGGTAAGCAGCTCTTCTAGGAGAAGGACACTCCAATATTAAACCACTGTTCTCTAGTCTTGGGTAGTGCCATAGCCTCTGTACCATGGTCTTCCACTGTCTTGGGTTGGAGTTCTCTTGCTTGAGGGTACACTCAGGCACACTATTCTATCTTATTTTTTTTTCTTCCTCTTGTTTTTTTGAAATGGTGTGTTGGGCAGGCTTAATAGAAGGGCCATGGATGCCTGGTGGTTTATCAAGAGGTTGTCTTTTCTTTTTTCTGATTCTTTTTCTTCTCAAAACCATCCTTACTGTCCTCCCTTCAGTTGAAGTGGCTATCCTGGAGGGTATTTAGCCTTGCATGGTGTATCGGCTCCTCCATGTTGACCAGTTTTTCCGACTTTTTACTATAGTCTATGGGTATCATCAATCACTTTGTTTATAATTCTGTACGTATTGTTTTTGTTATAATTCTTGTTAATCTAGTTTTTAAGTATGATGCCTCTTTTTTATTTCTATTAATTCTTATGTTGTCTGGAGACATTGAGCGAAATCCGGGACCAGTACGTCCTAGATTTCGTCAATGTCGTCTTCTGTATTGCAATATTCGTGGTCTTCATGCAAATATCCAAGACCTTACAGTTGCGTCCAGACAGTATGATATTCTTTTGTGCTCAGAAACTTTGGTTTCTAATATGAGGCACTCATCTGAGCTCCTTATAACTGGTTTTAACCCTGGATAGGTACGCTCCTCGGACACCCCTTTAAGGGTATACTCGGACGCGAACGACCCCGACGCCAAAAAAAATTCTTGAAAAATCAGTTTTTGCAGTAACCTCTTTTTTTTCTTTTGCCAAAAAAAACTTCAATGAATGCTTAAAACAATTGTAAAGATAAATACTACTCATCTGCAGAAAAACTATTTATTATAAATATTTTGAAAAATTAAGTAAAAAAAAAAAGACCTGACATAAAAATTCATAAAAAAAAGTTTATACATATATACACAAATCCTTTTAGGAATTGATTCTTGAATGTTTAGGACACATCTTGATGTATTTTGGATGAAGTCAGACCCATGGAGGTGAAGATCTGAAACGAGAAAAAAAGGGTAACTTTTTTTGGCCAAAAAAATTTGTCCAAATTTCATGAATTTTTTTGGGTACCCAAATGAAATAGGAAGTGGCTAATTTTTTTAGGGAATAAACATATGTTATCCTAAAATAGAAATATGTAAAAAAATCTTCATTATTTTGTAAATTACATTTATATCAGGGGCCATATCTAAAGGTAATTTTTTGAGTACTTAGAAATTTTGTAAAAAAATACATATATTTAATATATAATATGATATTTATGCAGGTAAAAATATACCAAAATATCACAAATTCTATAGGGAATAAGAATATATATAGATAGGGCAACTTATGCTTCGGATATGTCCACAAAATGGCCGCCAACCACACTGACTCAGACTCCCTAATTTGCCACTTGAAATGTAGGAAGGGTATGTCAATTTCAAGGTGTTATTTACTAATCTAATTATTATTGGATATGCATAAAAATTGTATGGTGGGTTGCTGGATAATTGTCGATTATTTTACGACTATAAAATTAAAATTCTGACCCAAAAAAAAATTTTTTGAAGGGAAATAAAATCGAGAAAAAAACAAAAATGTGAAACAATATGATATTTTAGCTAATAAAATTTGATGATATTCAATCAAAAAAGAAGTAAACAAAATTTTCCGACAAATAAACATCTAGAGGAATCATTACTCTGTGATAGTTCCTTAGTACGTAGTAATTTTGAAAGAAATTGGAAAAAACGAAAAAATGGCAATCACCGGAAAATCGAACACATACCTATATATACGCCATATCTGGCTAAAAAAAGGATAGGCATGGGTAGCCAGATCATCTAGAAACACTTTCCAACACTATAAAAATATAAGTTTTGCGACACTACTTGCCAATTCCTTACGGTAACATGACTAAACAAAAAAATGCAAAACAAATAAAAAGGGGCACTAGCGGAAAAATGGCTAACATTCTAATATACGGCATTTCAGAAAAAAAAATTCAGCCACGTGCTAGGCAAACCATCAAGGCACATTTTCCGGCAAATAAACATCTAAATGAATCATTACTCAGTGATAGTTCCTTAGTACGTAGTAATTTTGAAAGAAATGGGAAAAAATGAAAAAATGGCAATCACAGGAAAATCGAACACATACCTATATATACGCCATATCTGGCTAAAAAAAAAGATAGGCATGGGTAGCCAGATCATCTAGAAACAACTTTCCAACACTATAAAATTATAAGTTTTGCGACACTACTTGCCAATTCCTTACGGTAACATGACTAAGCAAAAAATGCAAAACAAATAAAAAGGGGCACTCGCGGAAAAATGGCCATTCTAATATACGGCATTTCAGAAAAAAAAAAATTCAGCCACGTGCTAGGCAAACCATCAAGGCACATTTTCCGACAAATAAACATATAAATGAATCATTACTCTGTGATAGTTCCTTAGTACGTAGTAATTTTGAAAGAAATGGGAAAAAACGAAACAATGGCAATCACAGGAAAATCGAACACATAGTTATATATGCGCCATATCTGGCTAAAAAAAAAATAGGCATGGGTAGCCAGATCATCTAGAAACACTTTCCAACACTATAAAAATATAAGTTTTGCGACACTACTTGCCAATTCCTTACGGTAACATGACTAAGCAAAAAATGCAAAACAAATAAAAAGGGGCACTCGCGGAAAAATGCCTAACATTCTAATATACGGCATCTCAGTTAAAAAAAAAGACATGCACGTGTTAGCCCAACCATCAAGGCACACTTTCTAACACATAAACCTGAAAAAAAAAATCAATAATATACGGCAATTCCTTACTACGTAGTAAATTTTTACAAATATTGAAAAAAAAAAACAGAAATTGGCAACCGCAGTTAAATACCCAATATACCAATAACTACGTCGTATCTGACAAAAACAAAGTCACGCATGGGTAGCCAGATCATCTAGACACACTTTCCAACACTAAAAAAGCAAAGGTTTTACGACACTATTTGGCAATATCTTACGGAAAAATGACTTGGCAAAAAAATGAAAAAAAATGAAAAAGGGGCACTCGCGGTAAAATGCCCAACATTCTAATATACGGCATCTCAGATAAAAAAAAAGACATGCACGTGTTAGCTCAACCATCATGGCACACTTTCTAACACATAAACATAAAAAAAAAAATGAATAATATACGGCAATTCCTTACTACGTAAAAATTTTTACAAATATTGAAAAAAACAGAAATTGGCAACCGCAGTTAAATACCCAATATACCAATAACTACGTCGTATCTGACAAAAACAAAGTCACGCATGGGTAGCCAGATCATCTAGACACACTTTCCAACACTAAAAAAGCAAAAGTTTTACGACACTATTTGGCAATATCTTACGGAAAAATGACTTGGCAAAAAAATGAAAAAAAATGAAAAAGGGGCACTCGCGGTAAAATGGTCCTCATGGTGATGAACGACATTTTAACTAAAAAAAAAATCATGCACATGGTAGCCAAACAATCCACCAAGACTTTCCACAACTGATAACCTATACAAGTTGCACCATTCTACGACAATTTCATAATACGTAATAACTTTGATAATTATGCAAATTACCTTAGAAGGGTAAACTCGGTCGCGCTCGACCCCGACGCGTCTCAGAAATCGGGGAAGGAGTACAGCTACAGCAATGCACATCTGGACACTACTAGAGCGTGTAGGGGAGACACCTCCTGCAGGTCGATCACCCATAAATTCAGTCACGGGGGTGAGTCACGTGAGAAAAACCTCTTTTTTTTTGACGCTCGGGGTCGCGTCCGACCCATCGTACCTATCCAGGGTTAAGAAGCCAATAATGTTGAAACGTGATGCCATCCCTAGGGCCAGGGGAATGGCGGTGTATATTAGGACCGAGTACCCTGCTTCTCATAAGTCCTGCTATCAATGTGGATGTCATGAGATTCAGGTAATAAAAGTTTGTGGCAGGCATAACAACTTTTATTTATGTTCGATCTACCGGAATCCAGACATGGATGATTCTATCTTCGATTGTCTTCTTACTATTATGGCTAAGATACAAGAAGATGATAGAAAGGCTTCTTTTGTCTTTGTTGGTGATTTTAATGCTCACCATAGGGAGTGGTTAAGTTCTATCTCTCCTACCGATCGGCATGGCTTAAGAGCTTTAGACTTTGCCTCTGAATCAGGCTGTGAGCAAATCATAAATGAAGCTACTCACAGGTCTGGTAATTGCTTGGACCTCGTATACACTGACTCCCCTGGGGTTATAACTGGTAAGGTTGGTTCTCCAATCGGGACATCTGATCATACCTTGATTTCATTATTAGTGAAGACTGAGCAGCCTGTCCCTGATATATCATATTCTTGTAAAATTTATATGAAATCCCAAGCAGACTGGAATGGGATTTTGCATGATCTTTTGTGCTTGAATTGGTCACAATTATATAATAGTGTAGATCCTGTTGTCCCTTTGAATGAGAATATAGTCAACATAATTGATAGGCGTATCCCTTCTCATGTGCTAAGGTACCGAGTGAAGGACAAACCGTGGTTCAATGATGATTGTAGACGTGCTTTTTTGGAGAAGCAGGAGGCCTATCAACTTTGGAAGGGTAACAGATCAGATTTGACCTGGAACAACTATACTCAGCTTCGAGCTTTTGCTCAGAGAGTTTATGCCTCAACTGAAAAGAAGTACAATTTAACCATAAAAGAAACACTTTCTGGTACAACTCAGGAACATAAATGGTGGTCTACCCTTAAATCTGCACTCTTTGGTGTAAATGCAACAGTTCCTCCTTTACTTAAACCAGATGGCTCAGTCACTCACTGTCCAAAGGAAAAGGCAACCCTTTTGGCTGATGTTTTTGACAGCAAACAGAGTAATGAAAAACTTGAACTTCCTCATTCCTGTTTTCCTGAGGCTAAACTAACTAGTTTAGCTTTTCGATCTCGTGAGATTAAAGCTCTGTTGATGGACCTTGATGCTTATGGAGGTGTAGACCCAAATGGTATTTTTCCTTTGTTTTTATAAAGACAGCAGATTTCTTAGCTCCAAAGTTATCTGTTATTTTGCGCAAGTTAGCAAGAAGAGGAGCTTTTAAGCACTTGTTGGAGAATTGGTAATGTTACTCCTCTATGTAAATGTGTTTGTGGTAGCTCAAGTCCCACAGATTACTGCCCAATTTCCATAACTCCCATATTATCTAAAGTTTTTGAACGTCTTGTGGCAAAACATCTTAATAGGTTTGCTGAAGGTAATCATCTATTCCCCAGTTTGCAATTTGGTTTTCGTAAAGGCCTTGGAGCATGTGATGCCCTTCTTACAATCTCCAATGCAGTACAGAAATCCATTGATTGTGGTCGGGAAGTTCGTATGATTGGCCTTGATTTTAGTGCTGCCTTTGACCATGTTAATCATGAGGCCCTTGTTTTCAAACTGAAACAGTTGGGAGTGGGTGGGTCGTTTCTTAGCATTATTATTGATTTTTTAAGTAATAGATCTCAAAGAGTTGTTGTTGATGGGCACCATAGTGATTATAGGAATGTGATATCCGGTGTTCCACAGGGTAGTGTTCTTGGCCCATTACTTTTTATACTATATACACATGACATGTGGTTTGGCCTAGAAAACAAGCTTGTTGCATATGCAGATGATGCTACTCTCTTTGCATCAATTCCATCCCCTGAATGTAGATCTAGGGTTGGTGAATCCCTTAATAGAGATTTAGCTAGAATTAGTGCATGGTGCAAATTATGGGGTATGAAGTTGAATCCTAACAAAACTCAAAGTATGATTGTAAGTAGGTCAAGGACGGTGGTTCCTCAACATCCGGATCTCAGTATTGATAATGTTTCCTTAAATATGTATGACTCTTTAAAAATTTTAGGTGTGATTCTCGACTGTAAATTTACTTTTGAGAAACATATAAGGTCTGTGTCTTCTTCAATTTCACAAAAAATAGGCTTATTGAGAAAGTCTTTCAAGATTTTCGGTGATCAATCTATTCTGAAGAAGTGTTTTAATTCTTTCATTCTACCTTGTTTTGAGTATTGTTCTCCTGTCTGGTCTTCAGCCGCTGATTCTCATCTTAATTTGTTGGACAGAAACTTACGGTCTATTAAATTTCTTATTCCTGATCTAGATATTAATCTCTGGCACCGTCGTTCAATTAGTTCATTATGCATGTTGCATAAGATTTTTCACAACTCTGACCATCCTTTACATTCAGATCTCCCTGGACAATTCTATCCTGTTCGTAATACTAGGCAGGCAGTTAATTCTAATAGCCAGGCCTTCTCCATCACGAGGCTCAATACTACGCAGTACTCTAGAAGTTTTATTCCAGTTGTGACCAAGTTGTGGAATGATCTTCCTAATCAGGTGGTTGAATCAGTAGAACTTCGAAAGTTCAAAGTTGGAGCAAATGCTTTTTTGTTGACGAGGCGGACACGAGTCTTTTTATAGTTTATTTATGACATATTTGTTTTTGATGTTGTTGATAGTTTATTATATGACATGTCTGTTTTGACGTTGTTTCTTATTTTAGAATGATTTATTGTTAATTTGTTCTCTTCATTTATTTATTTCCTTATTTCCTTTCCTCACTGGGCTATTTTTCCCTGTTGGAGCCCCTGGGCTTATAGCATCTTGCTTTTCCAACTAGGGTTGTAGCTTGGATAGTAATAATAATAATAATAATACCCAGGAAGAGATAGAACGCCTTTTGTTGATAGGAATAAAGAATAAAGAGATTGTTGGCAAAAATCATTTGTGAGAAGGGCCAGCGTGATGAACAGAAAGAAAGAAAAAAGTGAAGTAAAGAAAACTAAGATAGCATTAACAATCTCTTAAAAAAGTCCTCTCTCTTTTTCTGTTTCTCTGTAAACATAGCATTAACATGTTCTTTAAATAAAATCTCTCTCTCTCTCTCTCTCTCTCTCTCTCTCTCTCTCTCTTGTTCTTCTTCGCTGTTATAATGTTAGATACGTCTATTATTATTTTTTTTTTCGAGAGAGAGATTAATCAAAAATGTGTTTTTTGGGCCCGAGCCATGACGTCCTGATGGAAGGTTCGTTCAGTAGCTTCCTAATGGTAGGCTATATTTGACAACAGTAGATATTCCCAGAAAATTAAACTAAAGGTTTCACAGAATTCTAACTTCTGGCACGAATACCCATAAGGTTTCCCTTTAGGATATCGTATAATAACAGGGGACATATGCTTGACACGCCACATAGCTATCTGCACCCCACATAGCATTTATGCTTCGAGGGGGAGTGTGGCAAGTATGGGAGGAGCCGTTACTAAACTCTCCTCCTTCGTTACTGTTACGGTACTCAGCGATGTCAACATCCGGCCGCCATAGCTGGCTGTCATCTTGATTGACGTCACCGATGCGCGCCATTTCCCCATTCCTTCGTACATAGCGTTTCTGACTAGGTGTTACTGTATTCCCAATGTTCGCTAAGTATTTTCGCAATGTCGCAATCTTCAGCCTCGCCTTCTTCTGGAAAGTTTAGTACCATATCCTTGTATTGTATAAATAAGCTCCAGCCGTAAAGTAACGCTCTTTTATCTTAAAATAATATGTTTCGTGGTGGAGCTGTGCCCCGACCTGAGGCGTCATGATGCGACGCTGTTGTTCGCCTCGCATGCTTTATTTAGTTAGCCAGAACAACCTTCCCAGTCTTGTAACTAATAATCAACATTAGTTATTTAGTCTTCATTGCTAGAAATTAGTTATATTATGCCGACAGTATTCATTTTTGGCGAACGCAGGTAGCTGAATTCTCATGCTAGTATGCTAGCCTAGCCCGTAGGCTCGATAGCCTAAGTGTTCATGTTTACTTTCTTGCTTGATATAATAAGTGTTCCTAGTGTTAAATTACGAAATGAAGATATAGGCATTTATACATATAAGATTCAGTGATTGCACATATGTTTTTCGCCTTCTAGGAAGTATACAAGGGGTTTCGGTGATCTTGGTAGTCGACTCTCTTGTCCCTAACCTAACGCTAGGGCTCTTGTATACTTTCTTACCTCCCCAGTTACCTTATCTAAGGTAATCTCCTCCCTCTGTGGTAGCCTAGGCTACATCCTAGTCCTCCTTACCTCAAATCGCATTCAGGTAAGGTTAGGCTAGGATTCTCCTTCCCCACTCCTTGCCATAGTACATGCGCTTTGAGTTTGGGACGGAACCTCAGAGTACCTATCGTTTGCCCCCAGCTCCCCATTAGAAGAATGTACTCTCCTTCTGGGCCCTACTGGTGGGTGAAGGTGGAAGGGCTCTGCTCTTCCCCCTGGTCCACACTTGGTTGGGTTAAGACCCTTCCTCCCTGTGGCCTAGCGATTTGTCCTACCCCTGTCTTTCCTAGTTTAGGGGACTAGCTCCCCTACCCTAGGTTAGGCAGTCCAAAGGGATTCTGCTTCCTTATAGTTTAGGACAGGACATTAGTGCTGTACCTTCTCTGTGCTAACCTACCCTTGGCTGGATAATGGATTCTTCCTTCCTGGATAGGCTAGCCCAGAACAGAATCCCCACCCCTGGGAGTGCCGGTGGGAGCTTTGACTCCCCCCTACACTCCCCCTCAGGACCCTTACCCCTACCTCCATCTATCACTTTGTGTTGGCTGAGCCATCACACCCCTGTCCGCCGTCCTACATCTCCACCGCATGCCGGTGGGTTGTGGGTTCGGCTTGGTCCTTTCGTTGGTTTGTCCGATCTGCTACGCTTCCCACATATAGTCGAACTATGGGATAGCATACGACAGGTCGGTCTGCCAGTGGAAGACCTCACTATCTTTGAGTGTTCTTCGGTCCTCCCTTGGGCCGCCACCTGCAACCGTAGCTGACTGCTGGCTCTGTTGCAACTGGATGAAAGGTTGCCACCCTCTCCCTTTCATTTGAACACTCCTTCTGGAGGAAGAAGGGGTACGGGTGTTGAGTACTACCCTTCCCTCTTTTTCCTCCTATTCTATCTCTCTCTCTTTCAGTGCCGGTCCACTGCCGCCTCCAACCTGCCGGCGTCAGCCGTCAGAGCCTTCGGTATCCTCACTGTCTCATTGAATGATGTCAGTGTCGGTATACCTCTGCTGGTCACCTGCCGGCTGCCAGGGGCCGCCGACTTGCCGGCGATCTGCCATCATATAAGGTGTCGCCTTCCTTTTGCCACATAGACTGATGGCTTGGAAAGGTCTCCCCTTGATGAAGATTTGCCGGCGCCCGACGCGCTTCCTGCATTCCGTCACTCTGCCGGCGCCTTCTAACTTACCTATACAGTGGACAGTCACTCCTTCCCCCTGCCAGCCCAGTGCCGGCGGTGATTATTGTACTGCTATAGATAATAGCCAGTACATCTATGGTATATCATATACCCTAGACTGAAAACTATTATATATAGTTGTGCAGTAAAAATTTCCCAGCATACTTTGTGCATCCAGGTGCAGTCTTTTGCCGGGACCTATCCTGATTAGGTGGGGGATTAGAACATCCCTCCCCTTTTCTTTATACTGAATGATTTCAGTTCCCCCTCTCACTGTATCTAATTCCTTGGATGTGGATGTTCTTCCTCCTTCCAGGACTCATGACGGGCTCCTTGAATTAGTTACAGTGTGGGGTCACGGCAATTGTCTTTCCTGCCTCCTTTCTTGCTTATCTATCCTAAGCTTATACATAAAAGGAATCTTATATCATAAGTTTAATAACTTAATACTAATCTAAGATTATTGTAAGTCATACTGTCATTGATTTCCAAAGACTCATTTGCCTCTTTCTTTTACAGGAGGAGTACCTACAGTGTGAGAGCGCCTTCTGTAGTGTTCGTCGCCTCGACTTTTACGGCCACCTGGCATGCCGAACCCACGCCGGCTGTTCAACCTCGAAAGGGAATCTTCGCTATTGGGACCCGCAGGTCTGCCCTGTGTGTAAGAACCTGCTCGATGAAGCGTTTGATAAC
Organism: Palaemon carinicauda; assembly: GCF_036898095.1. Lineage (NCBI taxonomy): Eukaryota > Metazoa > Arthropoda > Malacostraca > Decapoda > Palaemonidae > Palaemon > Palaemon carinicauda. The sequence goes on along the minus strand of NC_090749.1, from coordinate 78,754,880 downwards.
CCTCCGTCAGCGGAGGCCAGGGTGCGTGGTTTCCAAAAGAACGCCACGGGGCCTTATCTCCCAAGCAAAAGGATGAGAGCCTTGCTCTTTCCCAAGGCATCTGCGGATCCTGTCATTCCCAAGGATGGGATCCCCTGCGTCCAACTGACGGTTGAACCTGATGTTTCGGACGCTCTCCATGAATTTTATATAGACGAAGTGGAGAAGATGTTGGATGTGTCGGATAATACCGAAAGGACCCTGATGGCTGAGGGTCAAGAAGAGGAAGACCAAGTGGACTCCTGACTCCGAGGGAGAGATTGCTCGCGCACCCTCTGTTTCTTCCGTTGTAATTTTGGAACCAGTCCCCTCTACATCTGCCACTCCAGTACCTGTAGTGGTGGGCACCCAGGATACCCTCCAAGCGTTGGTGGCACTCCTGGATGAGAAGTTCCGCCATGCGGACCTCAGGAAGGAAATTATGCGCATGTCAAAACAGATGCCAAAGAAGATCATCGTCAAGGATCTTCCCGCCTGCTCGGTGACAAACCCTTGGTGGCAAGCTGAACACATGCCCATTACAAGTGGACACATCGTCATCAACCCCAAGCTAGGCGCCGTCCCCCTTGAAGAGGTGGAGTTCTGGCTTAACTTTGAAACTTATCCGGACTGTTATGTCCGTCTCAAATCTGAACCAGTCTCTGAGGAGGAGACCGAGCCTAAGGAGGTCATAGTGTTTGACCATACTAGGGCTTAAGCTCTTCTGGCTGACTGCCTCAAGAGCAGGGGCTACACCAATTCCAAGGTGCCGGCCCTGAGCAAGAAGCACCCGTCTTGTCCTGCTCCTCCCACCATGGTCTTTCCTTTTGCCGAAAAGGCCTTGCTGGCAGTGTTGAAGGCGGTGGAGGAAGGAAAACCCTGCCCTACATTGTAGGAATGTAGGCCTCTCTCCCTCACCCTCCCTCCCGACGACAAAAGCTGGAAAGATGTCCAGTTAACTTTCGCGGTTGGAAAGTTGGAGGCTGACGTTACGGGACATCAGTTTAACGAAAACCTCCCCAAGCTCACCGAGTACCTTCTGCGTCGGGAGCAAGACACAAAAGAGAGGCTGGCTGCCTCTCTGTCTCTTCAAGTACAACTTGAGACAATGGTCGGGGACATTCCGGTCCCAAGCTTCTACATGGTTCTTGCGAAGACCCACCTTGCCACCTTGCTGAAGGATTTGTATAGCTTCCTCAAGGCCCGGAGAGCCTGTAGAGAATTCATGTTTGCGGATGACACCGTCAAACACGACCTGATTTCCTCCAACATCTGGGGCAAATATCTCTTTCCTGTCGACCTCGTGAAAGAGAATGTGGACAGAGCCGCCACTGAGAACCGGAACCTTCTCAAAAAGTGGGACATGTCCCGAAAGAGGAAATCTTCTCAGGATGACGGCTCCCACCCTAAGAAGAAGTCCAACAAGCCCCGACCCCTACAGCATCAGGCTAAACGCCAGTTTTCGGCACCTGCTACTCCCCAGTTGGTGGCTCAGCCACAGCAGACCTTTCAGTTGGTCCCTCAGCCGGTGGTGGCTCAGTCACCAGTCTTCACACCAGCCTATGAAAGGCAATCCAATACCTTTCACCCCAAAGGTAGAGGTTCCAGCAAAGACTCCTCTCGACGTCCATCTAGAGGGAGAGGAGGAAAGGGAGCAGGTGGCCGAGGTGGTAAATCCTCGGGAAACCAGAAGCAATGAAGTGCTTACGGTGGGAGGAAGACTCCGCCACTTCCAGGATCGCTGGACCTTCGATCCTTGGGCCCAAAGCATCATCAAGAAGGAACTAGGGTGGAGCTGGGTAACACCACCTCCAACCTCCCACCATTTCTTCTAACACTCCACCCCCATCCTGGAAGAATATGGCCTAGAACTCTTGAACAAAAAGGTGATCAAGAGGGTAAAGTCCACCAGGTTCCAGGGAAGACTATTCTGTGTTCCCAAGAAAGACTCGGACAAACTCAGAGTCATTCATAGCGAACAACAAATTCAAGATGGTGACTCTTCAACATATAAGAGCCCTACTACCTCACAAGGCTTACACGGTCTCAATACACCTGGCGGACGCCTACTGGCACATTCCAATGAATCACCAAGCTTCCTCCTACCTAGGATTCAAGCTTCAACGAAGGCAGTACGCTTTTAGGGCCATGCCCTTCGGACTCAACGTAACTCCAAGAATCTTCATGAAGCTCGCAGACACGAGCGTCCAACAGCTACGCCTTCAAGGCGTCCAAGTGATGGCTTACCTAGACGATTGGCTGGTTTGGGCGGCATCCTCAGAAGAATGTTCGTGTGCTTGCAGAAAGGTGACCCAGTTCCTGGAACATCTGGGTTTCAAAATCAACACCAAAAAGTCTCGACTGTCTCCAGCTCAGAAGTTTCAATGGCTGGGAATCCATTCGAACCTTCAGTCACACCGTCTTTCCATCCCTCTGAAGACAAGGAAGGAAATAGCGGGATCTGTCAAGAGACTCCTAAAATCCAAACGGATTTCAAGGCGCCAACAGGAACAAGTGCTCGGCTCCCTCCAGTTTGCCTCAGTGACAGACCCAGTGCTACGAGCACAGCTAAAAGATGCATCGAGAGTCTGGAGAAGAAATGCATCCATCGCTCGAAGAGATCTCAAGAGACCTCTACCAACCAGGTTTCACTCACTCCTCAAGCCATGGTCGGAGGCAAAGAACCTGAAAAGTTGAGTTCCTCTTCAACCACCACCTCCGTCGGTCGCCATCCACACGGATGCCTCGCTAGAAGGAGGGGGGTGTTACTCCCATCAGCGACAAGTTCAAGGAACATGGTCTCCCCTATTCAAGACGTTTCACATCAACATCTTGGAGGCCATGGCGGTTCTTCTTGCTCTGAAGAAACTGTCCCCTCGTCCTTCGATCCACATCCGTCTAACTCTGGACAGCGCTGTTGTGGTCAGATGTCTCAACCGTCAGGGCTCAAGATCGCTCCAACTCAACCAAGTGCTATTGCCCATCTTCCGCCTAGCGGATAAGAAGAGATGGCACCTCTCAACAGTTCACCTACAAGGATTCCGCAATGTGACGGCGGACGCTCTATCGAGAACAAGCCCCATAGAGTCGGAATGGTTCCTAGACGCAAGATCATTCTCCTTCATCTCCCGTCAAGTCCTGGAACTGCAGATCGACCTCTTCGCGAAGAGTGACAATCAACTTCCTCTTTACGTGGCCCCATACGAGGACCCCCAAAATGGAAGCGGTGGACGCCATGTCCCTGGACTGGAACAGATGGCCCAAAGTTTACCTGTTCCCTCCACCCAACCTTCTGCTGAAAGTCCTCACCAAGCTGAGAACTTTCTAGGGAACAGCAGCCCTAGTGGAACCCAAGTGGCCCCGGAGCAACTGGTTCCCTCTAGTCCTGGAGCTACAGCCCAAGCTGATCCCTCTGCTGGATCCAGTTCTCTCCGAGAAGGTTCAGAAGTCGACTGTCTTCGCTTCATCAAGGAAAAGGTTTAGAATTTCGAAGAAATGTTTAGACTTCCTAGAGGAATACAAAACAAAGTCTACCAGAAGGCAATATGAGTCATCCTGGAAGAAGTGGGTGTCTTTCGTCAAGGCAAAAAATCCTACAAAAATCTCCATAGATTTTTGTCTGTCCTTTATTCACCTTCATGGACAAGGCTTAGCAGCCAACACGATTTCCACTTGCAAATCGGCCTTGACAAGACCATTACTTTACGCCTTCAGGATAGACCTGTCCAATGACATGTTTAACAAGCTTCCAAAGGCATGTGCTAGACTCCGTCCTGCACCTCCACCGAGACCCATCTCCTGGTCTCTTGATAAGGGGCTCCATTTTGCCTCTAGTCTGGACAATGAGTCTTGCCCTCTGAAAGATTTGACTCAAAAAGTGATTTTCCTTTTTGCTCTCACCTCGGGAGCCCGAGTCAGTGAGATAGTGGCTTTATCTAGAGAAGAGGGCCAGATACAGTTCGCCGAAACAGGGGAACTTACCCTCTTCCCTGACCCAATGTTTCTCGCTAAGAACGAACTCCCCACTAAGAGGTGGGGTCCCTGGAGAATCTGCCCTCCGAAGGAAGATGTCTCTCTATGCCCAGTCGAGAGTCTAAAGGTCTATCTTCGAAGAACTTCAGACTTTGGTGGAGGACAGCTCTTTAAAGGAGAAACATCGGGATTTGATTTGTCACTCAAACAACTAAGGGCAAAGATCACCTACTTTATTCGCAGAGCGGATCCTGACAATACACCCGCAGGTCATGATCCCAGGAAAGTCGCCTCTTCCCTAAATTTCTTTCAAGCAATGGATTTCGAAATCCTTCGATCCTTCACAGGCTGGAAATCCTCAAGAGTGTTTTTCAAACACTATTCGAAGCAGGTGCACGAACTGAAGAGATACGTGGTGGCAGCAGGTAGTGTGTTAAAGCCTGCTGCCTAATTCTGCGCAGAACAGTGAGTTATTTCGGGACTCTAACTCAACGGGTGCCTGTGTTGACCCTGGTGTGAAACATAGTGATTTTAATTTCCACTTAGTGACACGACGGAGTGTTCTTCTACATGGTGAAGTAACATAGACTTGAACACGTGTGCCACATGTTTATTTGGACATGAAGTGTATTTAAGACTTTAAAAAGACCTTATAGTTCCCTTGGAATGTATGTGTGTAATGGCAAGTTCTTCCTTTTCAGATTCCACACCCATGTCTTATGTAGTCTTTAGTCTATGTTTGTTAACTAAATTTTATTGAAATTTATTTATCTTATTTCATAATAACTCTAATATTTTATTGAATAAAATAGAAATTTGGCTACCATACACATCTTATTTCGCCCTACTATATGAAATAAATTACTGTTAGAGAGTATTATTACCCCTAATTCTGATCATTATTATAGTCAATGTTATAATATTGCTCCTATCTGATGTATACTCACCTAAAGAAAAGTTAAATATTTGTTCCAACACAATTACTTAACTTTCCTGATCTGTATGTGAGACCAGCAAGATCTTCGTCTACAGGTGAGTCTTCTTCATCAGGTTACTTCAAGATGTTCCTTTCGTCCAAATAGGACTTCCCTGCCAGGAGGGCAGGAAGCTATGTCATGTGTGTGTGTTTGTGCATACGCACACGCGTGTGTTTGTATCAATATTTGTTTTAGTTAATAAAGGAATTCAGATTCGCTGATATTGCTTTTTTAGTTACATTTAATTGTCTTTCAACTCGTTGACGGTGTTAAAAATCATATGTACACACATATTTTTTTCAATATCTCTCTCTCTCTCTCTCTCTCTCAGAAAAAATTAATAGACATCTCTGACACTAACAGTGAAGAAGAACAAGAGAGAGAGAGAGAGAGAGAGAGAGAGAGAGAGAGAGAGAGAGAGAGAGAGAGAGAGAGAGAGAGAGAATATTTATTTAAAGAACATGTTAACACCATGTCTACCTTCTCGCCGATCGTCTGTCTCCTCCTGCGTAACAATTTCTACACCTGCGTTGGCCCCTCTCTAAAGTAAAGTGACAATAAAAATACATTTTTTTATTTATTATTTCTTTATAATTATCTTTTTTACACCCCTCTTTCATATTATGCAATTATGTTATTGTTATGTGTAATTATATGTAGTAATTTATTAAGGAGTTATTATAGGTTTTTGGGCTGTGGAACGAATTATACGAATCACTGTGTATTCTTATGGGAATATTTGCTCCAACATACGATTGTTTTAACATACAAAGCAGTTTCTGGAACGAATTAAGATCGTATGTAGAGATTTCACTGTATTGTAATTTGGAGAGACTGGGTTGTGAAATACTCTTGTTGAGAGAAGACCAATACAATGCATGAATGAAATAAAGAGCAATAGCTAACCTTCTGGTAAATTATAAGTTATTTAAGTAAGTATAGAGAGCAAAGATTAACCATGCATAAGATCAGCTTACTGCATACAGTAGAAATGTGGAGATTGACAAGGAATACAAAAAAAGATTTAGAAAAGATTGCTGTTGGGCATTCCTGTCATGCTGTCTCACCATTTTCTGAGTCTCCCATCACCACCCCTTTCTTTCCCTTGTGCCTGTTAGTGTGCCTAACTCGTAGGCTATCATTCCTGGCCTAGGTATGCGAGATTTTCTCCTCCTCAGGTTAAAATCTCTCAGCTGACTTCGAGACCACACTTGGGCATTTTTCTGCCACTTCCCCTTCCTAGTTAGGCCATAAGGTGACTGTACTGGAACTATGTTCCTCTGGTCTAGTCATTTTACCCAAGCTTTTTAGCTTTTCCTCACCGCCTAGGTAGGCTAGGCTTGCCTACACAGTTCTCCCTATGGCCTAACCCTATCTAGGCGTAGAGTTGGTACCCATTGGTGCCCTCCTCTGCTGCCTTGGCAGTACTTGTTCTATGTCTGCTGTCTCTCTTCTTGTGCTATATCCCTCTTGCTATGGAGTATTGACTCCCTTGCCTGGTTAGCCTATCTAGGCAGAGGTGCCGCCATCTGTCTTTGCTTCCTGTCTTGTCAGCTTGAGATATATCTCTTTCTGTGGAGCGTTGACTCCCTTGCCGAGTTAGCCTATCTAGACAGAGATGCCCCCTCCTGTCTCTGCTTCCTGTCTTTTCAGCTTGTGTTCTAGCACTAGCTGTGTGTTGGCTATGGGTCACCCCCTCTGCCACCTCAGCTGCAGCCTTAGACCAGTCATCTGCTCTTTCCTGTCTCACATCTGAGGAATGTTGTTCTCTATAGTTGGTTGATAGGATCCTGACTGGTGGTCAGGACATCCGTTGAATTTATAATTTTTAGTATCCTGGCTGTCTTGTATGGTTTTCATTATCTTAAAAGCTGCACCCCCGCTTTTCATATGCTAATGATAATAATCAGGTCTTGGAAGGTTCACTTATTAACTGCCTTTCATTCCTATACTTCCCCTCTGAGTGTAGACCCTTCCCTATGGGATTGTTCACTCTCCCACTGTTGACTTTACAATGCATCTGCCGCCCTGTGTCGACATGCCTAGGGTATTGACAGGTCAGTCTTTTACTGGCTACTAGAAATAGTTGCCGCCTCGGGAGCAGCTGTTGCTGATCTAAGCAGTATGATGAGTGAACTTGCCTTCTTAGGCTGTTCTGATAGACCTACTCTGGAAGTTCTGGTGTTCCTTTAGTGTGATCTTTCCTTTGATGTGATCATATTCCTACCACACCATCATTATGTTTACTTCATAAATCGCTACAGATTTCTGAGCTGTTTGGCCTATGTTCTAATTATATGTTAGATTTAGCCATTCTTTAGGGGTAGGTTTACTTAGGTTAGGGTTTATCTTATTTAACTAATTTTAAGAAGACAGGATTTTTAATATGTACTCATTGCAATGTCTTATCTTTACAGGTCGCTGATGACATGGAGTGTTCAACGGTCTTATGTACCAGGTGGGTCAAATTACCCTATGGCCACAAGGCCCCCATTGCAATCTGGGAGCCTACCAACTGCCAGGTTTGCACGGATATCCTTCGAACCAGCTTCTATGCCACTGATGTCTCCTTGGACGTTCGAGATCAACTTCGGAGGATGCTCCAACACTGGGGAAGAGGTCTCTAGCAGAGCTCTCAACAAGTTGCCCCATTATCTTCTTCTCTGGAACTGAAGGACCTCCTCTTTCCAAGGCGGAGGAGTCCTCTGTAATTGGTCACCATTTATCGACGGTCCAACGCCCGCTGGTACCAGCAGATCATGGGGATGAGGAAGTCCAGGATGCTCTGCAAGTCATGAACCTGGATACCGACCGGTCTACTACTTCTTCCGTGTCGTCAGAGAGAGGATCCTGCTGACCATGGAAGCCTCGGAAGAGTCATTGAATGTACAATACATCAGGTGAATGCAGCTCCCAGTGACCCTTTACTTTCTACCCAAGCCCCAGCTTCCACCTCCACCCCGGTTCTGACGTTAGACAAACCTTTGCTTCCCAGTTACTTGGAACTAATCGTGTCTATGAAAGCTTTCATGGAGAACCTAACCGCCAAAGATGAACGTTGTCAAGATCTAACAGCGAGGATAGAAGCTTTACACCAGGCACCTGTTTTTAAGGCTACCCCCGCTCTGAGCCTACCAGAATGCAAAGTTAAGAACCCTCGTGTGCTATGCAGACATATGGCCTTAACCGAAGGGTTCCTTCATATTGGGGATGGTTTGAGTTCCAAGCCAGTTTCGGACTTGGAATTCTTTCCATCGATCGATAGCTATCCTTCCTGTTACGTTAGGCTTAACTTGGAACTGTCCATTAGGAACGATACGATCCCCAAGGAAACCATCATTCTGCATCATGGCTACGGAATTAAAGACGGCTAAATTCACCAATACCCAACTTTCTGCTTTTGGCAGGAAACAGGCCATTTTTTGTGGCCCCCAAGGATACTGTCTTCCCTTTTGCCTCTAAAAGTTTAGAGGCCGTGATAAAAGTAGTAATGAAGAACAAGCCATTCCCAGTGCTAGCCCTTCCTTATGATTCGAACATCTGGGAGGACGTCCAACTTACCTTCACTGTTGGAAAACTAGATAAAGACATCGGAGGCAAACAGTTTAATGAAAAACTGCCAAGGATTCCCGAATCCCTATTGAAGGGAGAACATGAAGCTAAAGTGAGACTTTCTGCCTCTTTTTCCTTCCAATCTTATCTAGAAATGCGTATTGGAAACTATTGCAAATCTGATCTCTTCCCTGTATTGGCGAAGACTCACCTAATCATTTTTCATAGGGATCTCCATGCTCTCTTCCTAGCCTGAAGAGCATGTAGAGAACACGTCCTAGCAGCTGCTACGATCAGTCATGAACCTAGAAAACTGATCAACTCCAATATCTGGGGGAAGGATCTCTTTCCTGAGAAATTGGTTAAAGATGTCACGGACAAAGCAGCTCAGGAGAATAAGAGCTTTATTGACAATTGGGGTATTTCCTCTAAACGAAAATCTACCCACAATTAAGGACCTCAACCCAAGGGCAAGAGGCCAAGGAGTCACTTAAAGGGAAGGAAATCCTCTCCTGTCGCGACAGCCTCAGTTGCTACCATCCCTCAGACTGTGTACACGGTTTCCCCGCAGTACATTTCACAGTCTCCAGCCTTCAACTCGGTGTACGAGAGAGCTACCACCACGTTCCACCCTGCCAAACATCATAAGAAGGGCTCTGGTAACAGAGGAAGATCTGGAAGAGGCAATCGAACTAGAGGGCGAGGAATTAGGGACAAGACGACTAAAGACGCAGGTCCTTCACAACAATAAAGAGGAGCTAGCGGTAAGGGGACGACTTTACTTTTTCAGGGATCGATAGGAATTCGATCCCAGCGCTCACAGTATAGTCACAAAAGGGCTATGCTGGAAATGGAGACAGAAACCACCCCAGTTCAAGAGGTTCTTTCAACCCACAAACCCGTTTTTGATCGATTATGTTCAGGACCTTCTCCGGAAGGGAGTCATCCAATGCACAAAATCCATGAGCTTTCAAGGGCGGCTGCTCTGAATGCCCGAGAAAGATTCAAACACTCTTTAAACTATTCTGAACTTGTACCTACTAAACAAATTCATTCTGAACGTCAAATACCAGGTGCTGACTATCTCGTAAATATGGACACTAAACCATCTCCATAGATCTTACAGACACCTATTGGCATCTTCCGATACGTTGGCACTTTTCCCCTACGTTGGTTTCAGACTGTTAAGAAAGGCCAACATATTCAAAACTATGCCCTTCGGGCTCAATATAGTTCCAGGGATTTTCACGAAACCAGTCAAGGCAATTGTCCAACAACTTTGGAAAAGAGGTCTTCTGGTGATGGTGCTCCTGGATGACTGGTTAGTCTGGGCTGCAACAAAGTCGGAATATCTTCAAACAGCCCAAGAGGTCATGAACTTCCTACAATCTCTGGGCTTCCTAATCAACCTTGAGAAGTCCAGGCTATCTCCAGCTGGGAAATTCCATGGGCTAGAACTTCACTGGAATCTACAGTCACACACCCACTCTCTATCACAAGGCACGAAAAAGGAAATTGCAAACTCGGTCAAGTGCCTACTTCGTTCAAAAGTACTAACCAGACGGCAAGAAGAAAGGGTCTTTTGGTGCTTACAGTTCGCTGCCGTGACAGTCCCAATCCTGAAAGCAAGACTCAAAGATGCCAACAGAGTCTGGAGAAGAGTGGAATCCAATGCTCAGAGAGATCTTCGCCACAAAACCCTGGTCTTACTGCGGAAGCTGCTCAAGCTGTGGTTCACTGCCAAGAGTCTATTGAACTACATCCCTCTACAGCACCCTCCTTCCACGACTACTCACACGGACACCTCGGAACAAGGTTTGGGGTGACACTCCTTTTCCAAGAAAGTGCAAGGTCAGCGGACGATTATATTTCAGAAGTTTCACATCAATATTCTGGACGCTATGGCAGTGTTTCTGACTCTGAAAAGACTTTGCCCAAAGACGAAATCACATATCAAATTGGTGAACAACAACAACACAGTAGTACACTGTGTCAACAGACAGGGACTAAGATCTCCTCAGATCAACCATGTAACCCTAGCCATTCTCTCTTCAGCATAAAGGAGGAAATGGCAACTTTCAGCAGTTCAACTCGAAAGTGTTCGTAATGTGACGGTGGGCGCCCTGTCGAGATCCAAGTCTCAGGAAACAGAATAGTCTCTGGACGCAGAATTATTCTGTTTCATCCTAAAGCAAGTACCGGAACTGAAAATCGATCTCGTTGTGATGAGCATCAACAACAAGCTTCCCCGGTATGTAGCACCAAACTTAGATCCGGAAGCGACAGGAGTGGATGCGATGTCTCGAGATTGGAACCAGTGGTCTCACATCTACCTATTTCTACCCTTAAACTTCCTACTGAAAGTATTGAGCAAACAGCAGACTTTTAGGGGAACAGTAGCTCAAGCGGCTCCTAAGTATCCCAAGAGCAATTGGTACCCTCTTGTTCTAGAACTCAAACCCCTCCAGATCCCTCTACCTTCTCTAGCACTGTCCGAAGTTGTTCAACAGACGACTTTCTTCACTTCCTCTTGGGTAATGAAAACCCTTCAACTAATGATTTTCTCACCCTCGTGGCTCATAGAAAATTCGGAGTTGTGAGGGAAAGAATTAACTTCATAGAAGGGTACATGTCCAACACCACAAAACGACAATATTTGTCTTCTTGGAAAAAAATGGGTTGCGTTCATGAAAAGTCATCAGCACTCTTCTATTTCTATGGACTTCTGTATTTCTTTCTTTACTTCACTACACGATCAAGGTCTATCCTCTACAACTATTGCCTCATGTAAGTCAGCACTAACTAGACCGATCATGTATGCTTTTGATGTCAAAGTTAATAGCAAGCTGTTCAATAAGATCCCGAAGCCTTGTGCTAAATTGAAACCTAATGCTCCTCCCTAGCTATTTCATGGTCGTTGGATAAAGTCCAGCACTTTGCCTCTTCGATAGATAACACCTCTGCCTCTCTGAGGAATCTAACTCAAAATTCTATCTTTTTGCTTGCTATGGCTTCTGGTGTTAAAGTCAGTGATATTGTGGCCCTTTCAGGAGATGATGGTCACATTGAATTCCCGGATTTGGGGGATGTAAACCTATATCCAGATCCTGCATTCTTGGTGAAAAACGAACTTCCCACGAAACGCTGGTGGCCCTGGAAGATTGTTCCACTACAGGAGTACCCTTCTCTGTGCCCCGTGGAATGCTTTAAAGCCTACCTATCCAAGAGCCGGGCCTTTAAAGGCAGTCAACTTTTTAAAGAGTAGACGGCCGGATCTAATCTTTCTCTGAAACAGCCAAGGTTCAAACTCACCTACTTCATCAGAAAGGCTGACCCGGAAAGCATTCCAGCAGGTCATGACCCCAGAAAAGTTGCCTCTTCCTTAAATATTTTCCAATCTATGTCCTTTGCAGGCTTACAAAGGATGAAAATCTTCACGAGTGTTCTTCAAACATTACCTACGCCAGTTGGAAGAGATTAAACACTTTGTGGTGGCCGCTGGTAGTGTTATTCAACCAGCTTCTTAAGTGTTGTGCATGGACTCTTTTGGACTGTAAAATTGGGCCTTCTCGATCTACATTGTGCAAGGGAACTATGAGTTTTTGTTCCATATGCCTTTTTAATATTATAACGAGTCACAGATGATATTTTCGTTTTATGTCATGAGGATTACTGTTTTACTTCTTTGCTCCATAATTTGGGGTCTGAAAACTCCAGTTTTGTGTGTGTGTGTATATATATATATATATATATATATATATATATATATATATATATATATATATATATATATATATATATATATATATATATATATATTGCATATTTTTTGTTGTATAATTACTACATGTATTTATTTTTGGAAATATTAAAAGTCTATTATTCCTTTTTGCGTTTCGTTTCTTTGGACCTGCTATCTATATAACATGATAGTAGTGTATCAAAATTTTTAGCCCTCCTTTTATAGACTTCGGTCTTTCCATCTACTGGAGACAAAGTTCTTCACAGTGAGTGGGACTGTGCTATTGATTTACTTGGTTCCTACCTTTGTACAAACTTCTCACTTACTCTCATCGTTCGGTACTATAGTTAACAATACTGTAGGAAGTATTCTTATATCTATGGAGTTTCAGGGTTAAAACTCTTCTGGCCACAACTGAGAATGATAATTCTCTGGTACACTTCCATCAGGATGTCATGGCTCGAGCCCCAAAAATGGATTTTGGCATATGAAAAATTAATCTTGGGTGAGATAACCATATCGTCTTGATGGGCCGCCTGTTACTTTTCCATCCCCACCCTTTTTCAGTGTGGGACTTCGCGTCGTGCAATGGCTGCTCCTGGAATGGTTCAACAGGAAAAGTGTTAGTTGTAGCACATTGAGTTCGGGAATTGTAATGGCTCTCCTGCCCACATATCTTACCCTCACCTTTCCTTTGAGACAAGGTTAACTCTTTTCGAGGAAGGATAACCATGGCTTGTTATTAACACGTCACTGATTTATACACGATACCGCTCAGGATATTCGCTCCGGAGGTTGGATACCTCTTAGGAAAATTTCTCTGGTATATCACTCGCAGAAATATCCCAAGTAGAAGCTGTCAATGAGGAACTTTCATCAGGACGACAGGGCTATTTCACCCAACAATAGATTTTTCCTATGTCAAAATCCGTTTCTATGTCCATACAACTCATACGTTCAAACATTTTCCTTCACTGTTTGATGAAAAATACTTGAACTACAGTCTATGTACTTAGCTGTTTCTTCTTTACCAGTCAATTTAGGTCACCTGTTCTACCATACACGATCCTAGCTGGTATGGTAAGTAATGGAGTATACCTAAATCTTTCACTATCACCTTATTTCTCTTTGTGTGTCTGTGTAATCTGTATTTCAGTATGAAACCCTAACAACTTAAGATTTCTTGATGGACATAAATAGGCCTATCAGATACTGCAAAGAAATTTCATATGACAAATATAACATTTTCTAAATATTCAATGTGTATGCAACGTTGCAAATTCAGTCTATGAGATTCTTATTCTTACTTCAAGTACAGGTATCTGCTGGTAACTTTAGCTAATTCTAGCCAAAGTATAGAGGGGGTATTTCATGTTTATTACTAATTTTAGTATACAAAAGTTTTCTTTTATCTGCGTAGTGTTGATTCATTTATTATATAGATTTTAATGTCACATAGGATTTTTTTTTTTTACTGATTTAAAGTAAAATAGATAATTTTGTCAAACATTTTAAAATCTAAAAAAACAGCCGTATTTTGTACATAATTGCCTAAATATCTAATAGATAGAATTATGATATGTTTATATGTTTAACTTTTTCTGATTCTCATTGTCTTGCAACTTTGAGCCTATTTTGCTAATTTTAGAATTTTCCATTCTATTGTTTGTAGAATTACCTATTATATTGCTTTGCCTATTTGATGTTTCTAAGGCTCTTCCAATAGTCAATACCTTCTCTATTGTTAAATCTTTATCTTGCTGTACTATTTTTCTTAGCTCCTGTGATGTGCAATAACTTGATCTATGATAACATTTTCTAACTCTAGAAATTCACATGAAACAGGTATATTTTCAAGTCTAGTCACAAATGCATCTAGAATCTCGTGGTCTTTCTGATATGCCTGTGCTGTAAATTGATACTCTGCAGGGCAAAATATGTGGTAAGAGCCTTAATCACAGCTTCACTAGTGTCATCGGTAGCTTGTAGTGTCTTAAACACTTCCTGAACCTCTCTACCGGCCGTGTGCAGTAATAACGCCTACTTCTGTGTATCTTTCATACTACCTAAAGCTTCAATGTAAATCTTAAATTCCTCACACCACTGTTGTCATCGTGTTGCATAAGAATTGTATTCAGCAACAATGCTGAACTTCTATGGATGTTCAATGTCAAAAGACATTTTGACTTCTTACCTGAATTAGGTTAGGCAAATGAAATCTACAAAATTAACTGAAGGTTAATTCTAACCTAATTTCTATGTTAATTGCACCTTTTGTGTGTTTTTTCAACCAAATTACGTAGTATTACGATTTCTCTTTATGTAAACTACCATTGCCTTAGGTGAAATTTTACCACCTAATGCCTACTGGTAAAAATTTCAATCCTACCTTACTTGGTACAACCAAATATAACAATATATGATGTTTGCTTCTTTCTTGACATTGAAATTGAATGTAGAAATGGGGTTGTGGCATTCCTCTTGTTTACTGCATTCCTGCTGCATGGGGTTACATTTAGTTGTCTTCCTGCTGCATGGGATTACATCTAGTTGTCCCCCAACTGCTGCTGCATTTTTCTGCCTTAGTGAATGGGTATCGTTTTCTGTCGCCTGCTTGTATTTGTTATCAACAGAAATTAGTGCTTGATTACTGCCCTCAAAGATACCTCGAATAGTAACACAGTCATTAGATGAGAATGAATCCTTTAACCCCAGCATCTTCGCCTACTTGTCTTCTAGGTTGAATGGGATATAACCACAGACTTCTTATTAAAATACTTTTAATTTCTCTCAGGCTAACATATCTGATCTTCTCTAACAACTTGTGGGTTTCGAGTGGGAATATGTAAACAAAACTTCTACACAACAATACAAAAGTAACAAATGAGCATCACTCTATAAAAGATTGAATCCTACTGCAATGCAAAAGTAAGAAGAATCACATCCTAAATATAGGACGATTAATTAACCCTGGATAGGTATGCTACTCGGACACCCCTTTAAGGGTATACTCGGTCGCGAGCGACCCCGACTCCCAAAAAAATTCATGAAAAACTTAGTTTTGCATCAATCTTTATTGTTTGACTTGCTAAAAATACTTCAAAGAATGCTAAAAACTACTGAAGATATAAATGATACCCATCTACAAAATAACTATTTATTGGAAATATATTAAAAATTTAAGTATACAAAAAAAAGACGACGTAAATATTCACAAAAAATAGAAATATACATATACACATAAATCCCTTTAGGGACACCTTCTTAGATGGCAAAGCAACAGCGTGTAATTGCTGGAAATGAGTTTGACCCATAGAAGTCAAGATCTGAAATGAGAAAAAAAGGGTAACTTTTTTTGGCCAAAATAATTTGTCCAAATTTCGTGAATTTTTTTGGGTACCCAAATGAAATAGGAAGAGGCTATTTTTTTATAGAATAAACTCATATTATCCTAGAACAGAAATACATAATAAAATGTGCACTAAGATGTAATTTACTGTTATATCAGGGGCGAAATCTAAAGGTCATTTTTTGACGGCCTAGTTTCACAATGTAAATTTCTTATGAAAATCATTATATCTCCTATAAAATATGATATTTATGCATTAGAATATACCAAATTCTATACAGAACAAGAATATATAGAGATATGCCAACTTACCTTTCGAGTATGTCAACAAAATGGCCGCAGACAGCGACAACTCTTACAGCCCAATCTATCACTTGAAATGAAGAATGGGTATGTAAATTTCAAGGTGTTATTTATTTATCTAATTATTAGTGGATTGGAATAAAACTGATATGATGGCTTTCTGGAGGTTTGACAATTATTTTAATCATATAAAATTTAAATTCTTTGAAATAAATTTTAGATAAAAAATGGGTGATATCTATTTTGTAAAGATTAAAATTTCCAGATTTATACAAACAAGTAGTAAAAAAAGAAAGTTTCATGATTTAACCTAGCTATAACTATCAGGTACAGTTCAGATACAAGACAGTTTGAAGCTATAGACAAACAGGCTTCCTGCTCCTCAAACAAGTGGTGTTTGTCATGTGGTCAGTCTTAGGTGGGCAGCTATGATAGTGAGTCCTTTCAGGAAGCTTGATGTGACCAGCACAAAATTGATACCATACTTACAGCAAGAGAAAATAGAATTAGTAACTAATAAAAGTAAAAAGATATCAAATAGCAAATCGGTAGCCAATCGAAGTAAAATGAAATCAAAATAAGAAACTGCTTATAAAAAGTAAAATAATATCAAATTATTATATATACATAAACTATGATCTATAATAATAATAATAATAATAATAATAATAATAATAATAATAATAATAATAATAATAATAATAATAATAATAATAACAAACTATATAAATCAATTTCAAGTACCTAATACACATAAGAAAAATATTGACAAATACGAAGGAGAAATTATCAGAGAAATAAATATCAAACACATGAGGTTGCAAGCTCCATATTATCATCAATATCTCTTTTTAACTCCATTAGAAGTGTGTTGATGACATCCATCCCCAGGGAATACTGCCTGCTGGCCATTATTGAAGATAAATTCAAAATAAACAGAAAAAAATCAGAAATTTGCAAAAAATAAAAAATTCAGAAATTAGCATTTGAGGGAAAATGGACCTCATGGCAATATATGGCATCTAAGCCAAAACCAATGTCATGCAAGTGGTAGACACACTATTCACTCACACTTTCCAACTATAAAGAACCAAACAAGTATCAACACTGTTCGACAATTTATAATTATGTAATAACTTTGCTGTTTGATCACTTACCCCTATAAAGGTATTTCAGGGTCGAGGTCGACCCCTGGGGGGGGGGGGGGGTGTAAAAAAAACGGGGAAGGAGGGAAGTTAGACGAAAATCAGTCCTAAAGCAGACAATGGCATGTAGATTAGTCACCCCCTGCAGGTCGATCACTACCATACTCGAGACAGCTGATGATTTATAGGGAAAAAACAGGTTTTGAACATGCTGTAGGGGTCGCGTACGACCCAGCATACCTGTCCAGGGTATTAATGATTAAATCCTTCATAACATATGCTACTACACTTATAAACTATGTTAAAACATGTTCTACCAATGCAATACTGTGCAACACTACTCTTAATACCCGTAGCGCATATAGTATTACAGTAAAAATATATAACAGTCTCGCATAGTTTTCTAGTGTAAATTAATTAAAAAACATAAATTTAGACATGGAAAACTCGAATGCAGATTTATCAAAGTCTACCATAACCCGTTTCCTTTGAAGGACGACAGAAGAGAGAGATTAGTGAAAACTGGTATCTCATAAAATAGTCTTTTTGAACAAAAATGTCACCATAATTCGAATATGCCGTAATCTGTAGTAAGTTTAATTGCGTGTTAATACTTCTTTCATCTATTTTACTTTACGGCAGGACAAAATTTCGGTTTTATTATAGTTACGGATGGGGAAAGTTTTCCAACCGAAAAACAACTTTTTCCGACAGATAAACGCCCGTTTTCTTCGAAAATGGCACTTATTTTCACTGCAAATAAATACTTAGTGATATATATATATATATATATATATATATATATATATATATATATATATATATATATATATATATATATATATATATATATATATATATATATATATATATATATATATATATATATATATATATATATATATATATATATATATATATATATATATATATATATATATATATATATATATATATATATATATATATATATATATATATATATATATCTGCCAAATACAGGGGACCTTCCAATGGGAACCCAGGGTTTCGGGTGGGGAAAACATACTGGGAAAATGGTTTATGATGGTAAAACAAACTTTTTTTTCTCTCTACATTATTTTCTTGGACGTATAATAAATCCATGGAAAACTGCACGAATTATCTATATCCTATTTGCTTGTTGACATTCTGCAAAGCGGTTGTATTCGCTCCTATAGTTTGTATGTGCATGCATGTTAACCATAAAGCCCACCCTCTTTATTTTTACCAATAAGATTACTCGTTTTCTTATGAGCCCATCATTTTTACCCACGATATTCAAGTATTGGACCCTTCTAATACTGTATTATTATTATTATTGTTATTAGGCTACTTGCTAAGCTACAACCTTAGTTGGAAAAACAGGATGCTATAAGCACAGGGGCTCCATGAGGGAAAATAGGCTAGTGAGGAAAGGTAACATGGAAAATCAAAATATTTTAAAAACAGTAGCATTAGAGTAAATATCTCCTATGTAAACTATAAAGCCTTTAAAAAAAACAGGAGAAAGAGAAATAAGATAGAATAGTGTGCCCGAGTGTACCCTCCATTAAGAGAACTCTAACCCAAGACAGTGGAAGGCTATGGTACAGAAGCTATGGCACTACCCAAGACTAGAGAACATTGGTTTGATTATGGAGTGTCCTCCTGGAAATTCTGCTCAACATAAATAAAGTCTCTTCTACCATTACTAAGAAGAAAGCGGCCACTGAACAATTATTATTATTATTATTATTATTATTATTATTATTATTATTATTATTATTATTATTATTAGCAGAGCTTCAACCCTAGTTGGAAAAGCAAGATGCTATAAGCCCAAGGGCTCCAATGGGGAAAAATAGCCCAGTGAGGCAAGAAAATAAGGAAATAAATAAATGATGAGAATAAATTAATTAAATTAACAATATATCACTCTAAAAACAGTAACAACGTCAAAACAGATATGTCCTATATAAACTATTACCAACGTCAAAAACATGTCATATATAAACAATAAAAAGACTCATGTCAGCCTGGTCAACATAAAAATATTTGCTCCAACTTTGAACTTTTGAAGTTCTACTGATTCAACTACCGGATTAGGAAGATCATTCCACAACTTAGTAACAGCTGGGATAAAACTTCTAGAATACTGTGTAGTATTGAGCCTCGTGATGGAGAAGGCCTGAGTATTAGAATTAACTGCCTGCCTAGTAATACGAACAGGATAGAATTGTCCATAGATCTGAATGTCAAAGATGGTCAGAGTTATGAAAAATCTTATTCAACATGCATAATGAACTAATTGAACGACGGTGCCAAAGATTAATATCTAGATCAGGAATAAGAAATTTGATAGACCGTAAGTTTCTGTTCAACAAATTAAGATGAGAATCCGCAGTTGAAGACCAGACAGGAGAACAATACTCAAAACAAGGTAGAATGAAAGAATTAAAACACTTCTTCAGAATAGATTGATCACCAAAAATCTTGTAAGACTTTCTCAATAAGCCAATTTTTTGTGCAATTGAAGAAGACACAACCCTAATGTGTTTTTCAAAAGTGAATTTGCGGTCGAGAATCACACCTAAAATTTTAAGTCATAAAAATTTAAAGAAACATTATCAATACTGAGATCTGGATGTTGAGGAGCCACCGTCCTTGACCTACTTACAATCATACTTTGAGTTTTGTTAGGATTCAACTTCATACCCCATAATTTGCACCATGCACTAATTTTAGCTAAATCTCTATTAAGGGATTCACCAACCCCAGATCTACATTCAGGGGATGGAATTGATGCAAAGAGAGTAGCATCATCTGCATATGCAACAAGCTTGTTTTCTAGGCCAAACCACATGTCATGTGTATATAGTATGAAAAGTAATGGGACAAGAACAGTACCCTGTGGAACACCGGATATCACATTCCTATACTCACTATGGTGTCCATCAACAACAACTCTTTGGGATCTATTACTTAAAAAATCAATAATAATGCTGAGAAACGACCCACCCACTCCCAACTGTTTCAGTTCGAAAACAAGGGCCTCATGATTAACATGGTCAAAGGCAGCACTAAAATCAAGGCCAATCATACGAACTTCCTGACCACAATCAAGGGATTTCTGTACAGCATTGGAGATTGTAAGAAGGGCATCACATGCTCCAAGGCCTTTATGAAAACCAAATTACAAACTAGGGAATAGATGATTACCTTCAGCAAACCTATTAAGACATTTGGCCAGAAGACGTTCAAAAACTTTAGATAATATAGGAGTTATGGAAATTGGGCGGTAATCAGTGGGACTTGAGCTACCACAAACACATTTACATAGAGGAGTAACATTACCAATTCTCCAACAAGTGCTAAAAGCTCCTCTTCTTGCTAACTTGCGCAAAATAGCAGATAATTTTGGAGCTAAGAAATATGCTGTCTCCATAAAAAAACAAAGGAAAAATACCATTTTAGGTCTACACCTCCATAAGCATCAAGGTCCATCAACAGAGCTTTAATCTCATGAGATCGAAAAGCTAAACTAGTTAGTTTAGCCTCAGGAAAACATGAATGAGGAAGTTCAAGTTTTTCATTACTCTGTTTACTGTCAAAAACATCAGCCAAAAGGGTTGCCTTTTCCTTTGGACAGTGAGTGACTGAGCCATATGGTTTAAGTAAAGGAGGAACTGTTACATCTACACCAAAGAGTGCAGATTTAAGGGTAGACCACCATTTATGTTCCTGAGTTGCACCAGAAAGTGTTTCTTTTATGGTTAAATTGTACTCTTTTTCAGTTGAGGCATAAACTCTCTGAGCAAAAGCTCGAAGCTGAGTATAGTTGTTCCAGGTCAAATCTGATCTGTTACCCTTTCAAAGATGATAGGCCTCCTGCCTCTCCAAATAAGCACGTCTACAATCATCATTGAACCACGGTTTGTCCTTCACTCGGTACCTTAGCACACAAGAAGGGATACGCCTATCAATTATGTTGACTAGATTCTCATTTAAAGGGACAACAGGATCTACACTACTATGTAATTGTGACCAATTCAAGCACAAAAGATCATGCATAATCCCATTCCAGTCTGCAGTAGTTAACCCCTTGAGAGAAGAAGAATTGTTTGGTAATCTCAGTGTTGTCAGGTGTATGAGGACAGAGGAGATTATGTAAAAAATCGGACAGACTATTCGGTATATGCATAGAAAAAAGGAAAATAAACCGTAACCAGAGAGAAGGATGTAATGTAGTACTGTCTAGCCAGTCAAAGGACCCCATAACTCTCTCGCGGTAGTATCTCAATTGGCTGGTGTCCTGGCCTTTCTACTACTTTTTGTTGTTGTTGTTGTTGTTGCAATACCCACGTGTACATATTTCTTTTTACTTACGATATAGGAAAGAAAGAGTGAAATGAGTATAGGGTTATTTATATTACTGATATAAATATACATGCTTAAAAATATTATTATTTACTATTATTTAAAATAGCTTAGGATATTAAGCTAGAAAAGAAGTAGGAAAGACACATATCTGTGTTTCCTCTCCAGGTAATTGCTGTGACCTCCTACAATATCAATATTTTTTATTTCTTTATCAGGGAAAATACAGAATGGAATAACTCTCGTACGTAGATCCGGAGTCAGTGAATATTTACACTAACTCCTCCACTTGTAGAATATTAATACTGAATGGTAATAATTGGTGTCCCGATGATCTAGGATTTATCAGAATGTTGAAGGAATACTTTACCTCAACAATGGACTGTGAAAGGATACACAGAGTATGTTGGAAATTTTATACTACTGTATCATTATATACTGTAGTTTTCTAACTGCTGTATTGTTATACTGCAGGAATACTGGCTACTGTATTGTCTTATACTGTAGTTTTTACCGGTATACTACCGGGTTAGGCTAGTACCTGGAGGCACTAGTTGACAGGGAGAGAGAAAGAATGGAAAGAAGGACTACCGTATTATTATAGTTTAGTACAATAATTGGGAGTGTAGGGACTATTGCCTCTACTACCTTCTTTCCAAAATGAGAATTCAAATGGAAGGGGAGGAATACATTGATTCTAGCTTCCATCCAGCCACAAATTCTGTTGCTGGCTGTACTACCGGTTACAAGGTTTGTGGATGGCAGTCCAAGAGAGGACTCAACAGTATAATGGGTTTCCGTCAGGGCCGGCTCAACCTTTCTCGGAGCTTTGTTTCCGTTAGGAAGTTGGTCGAAACGGCAACCTAACCACCATTTGTAGGAACCCGGCTGGTAACAAGGTCAGCCCGGCAAGCGGGGATGATTGTAGAATAAAGGCCAAAGGACATTTGTGACGGCTAGGCTGGCACTCAAGGACAGAAGGGGAAGGGAAAGGGTCTTATATTTTACAGAGGAGAAAGGTGGCGGCAAGCATGCCTCCTACTTTTGGCTGTAAATCAAGGAAGCCTAGCTTCCTATACCGGTGCCATCATGGGCAGCAGGGGAATAACAATTCCCTAGCCTGAGACATTGCTGGATATAAGACATGTTTTCTAGTCCACAAGGGAGAAAGGTGGCGGCAATTATACTGCCCACTTTCGGTTATAGAGTGCGGAAGCCTAGCTTCCTTAGCCAACAACGTTGTAACTGGCAGACGAATTACTATTCCTCTGTCGATAACATTGTCGGCTTCAAGACAAAACACCCTGCGTTACTGTCATATTTCAAGGCCGGGATACTTGCCGGAAAATAAGATCGACAGTAAAACACTATCCAAGTCAAGCCGGATTTAACTACTCGAAGGCGATGACCAAAGATAGGGTTGTCGCCAGGGATGGCGGCACTCAGGGGGGAAAAAAGGGTTTATCCTCTTTTCTCTAAAAAAGAAGCTTATCGAATTATACTAATAATTCTAGGGGATATATATGTAATATATAGATATTACTTGTTTAAAACACATGACCTACAGGTCACTGTGGAAGTAAGAGAAGTGTGAGAAATGCCATAGTCATATCATAGGCAGGATGCGAATGCCAAACCTCAGCAATGTAACATTTTTCATTAAGAGTAAACACAACCAAGCCCGGGAGAAAGAGTTGTCTATGAGAACGGAACAAGTACCTTCCGGTAATAATGTTGTGTTTACTATAATCCATTAAGTACTGAGATAACTAAGTAAACTTTAACGTGAATATGGATATTTGTGGCAGTTCACTTTGAGATGTCATACGGAATGGTCATCTGACCAAACCATCTATACTCCTGTGATGGAGATGTTAATACTGTTTTTAAAGAATAAACTATTTTAAAGTTAACTTACCTAGACTTTACTTGAAGATTTAACATATCAAATCTAATCTATAACACATTGAAGATGACATTTGAAGGGAACCCAAATGTGTGTTAGTAACAGTAGCACACCAATAAATGGTGGCAGCGGTAAAACTCTAAGAACCAGAGAAAGATCTTCAAGAACCAGCGAATAAAACTCTAAGAACCAGAGAAAGATCTTCAAGAACTAGTGAATAAAACTCCAAGAACCAGAGAAAGATCTTCAAGAACCAGCGAATAAAACTCTAAGAACCAGAGAAAGATCTTCAAGAACCAGCGAATAAAACTCTGAGAACCAGAGAAAGATCTTCAAGAAATCAACAGTAATGAATCTACAATTTTGATGAAGTATCATAGTCCACCGAAGAAATTAAAACATTTAATACCAACAAATGAATGTTATACAAACTGAGGAACTGGATCTTCAATCAACATCCTAAGAAAACCAAGGACTGACATTCAACATTTACTAAACATTGAAGAAACATATCCAGGAAGCACTACATTCAACGGAAATCGGACCGAAAACATTCACCCAAACATCAATAAGAAGAAACAATCCAGTGAGAGAGAGAGGAAATGACGACATCACCCTTCGCCCATAAAAACCGAAGCTAAGTACATTTTCTTTATTCATTTCAGTTTTGAGCAGTGAAGTGTAGTTATCACGAGTCGATCGTCCATTATTGCTGGGGTGAGTTGTTTGCTAATCTTTAATTTTCTTTCATTTAAGGAAACTGTGTTCAACTTCGAATTCTCGTCTGGAATTTTTTTTTCTCTCTGTGCTAATTCCGTTTTCTTTCAGAAGTTCTCAGGAAATATCTTTGCATTCCGTTTTCTTTCAGAAGTTCTCGGGAAATGTCTTTGTAATAGTATCATTGTTTTGGGGGATTTTGTTATAATCTTTATCATTTAGTGCTTATGCGTTTACGCAGTGGACGTCTGTATTCATATAGATATTTTGATAGGATTGCAAGGAGTCGTAGAGATAGAAAAAGAAATACAGTAAACATGACGCCCCCGGTGAGCCCCACCCCTGGACCGAGTAACACAACCCCAGGACATGGTAACCCCCCTCCCATTGTGACATTAGTAAATGCTCGCTCTGCAATCCTTCCTTTTCAAGGTCGGGTTATTGGGTTCTTGCCTCAGAATGTGGAGTCATGGATTTCATCCGTCGATGCCCATTTAAATGCTAAACAAATTATAGACCCGTTTGTACAATTACAAGAAGCTAAAAGTTTTATAGACTTTTCTAAAGGAGATGCGAGTGCGTATTTGAGGGGTGTTTCATTTCAAGAAGCAGTTACCTGGGATGATTTCAAAGTTAGGCTACATGCGGTCTATGGAGGTGAGGAAGCCTTAGATGTAGTTTTAACATTAAGAAATACACTTAATCAAGCCACTATGACTCGGCTTAATGTTATTGAGAGAGCAACTCTCATAGCCGATAGGCTTAACGAATATCAAGATATTTTAGGTAATTCCACTTGGGTTACTAGAGATAACATCTCCGTGAAAGATTTCTTACGATTAATGTATTTAACTTGCATGCCACTTATGTTGCCTGAAGCTTTAGTGCGGTGTTTTGATAAAAAGTTAACGCTAGCAAGTACGGAATTGGATGTATATAAACAGATAAAGAAACATATCTCTAAGTGTCCTGATCTTGATCCCGTGTTTCTACAAGTTTTTGCAAAAAATGAAACAAAGCCATAACAAGTAAACGTAGTTAATGATAGTCAAGTTGCAGGAATGACGTGTTATAATTGCAAAATCAGAAACAAACAAATAGTTCTTCGAATAACGCTGATCCTGGGTCGTCAAACCAGAATTCGCAAGGTCAGACTAATTTTCAGAATGTGCAGAGCAAAGCAAATACCACATAATTAACTCCAGTGGGGAAGAGAATGATGTTGGGTCAAGGTCATTCATGTCAACATCAGTAGTATTGAATAATCAATATAATGTTTTATCAGATCATTGTGAGGCAATAGATTTTCCTATGAAACACACGGCCAAATTAAATAAATCAGTGCATGCACCCGTAGATTTGCAACGAATTCATACAATAATAAGCCAAAATGAGTTACGACCAACATTATATGCTGTAAATTTAGAACACCGATCCTTTACATTATTTTTTGACTCTGGTAGTCCACGTAATATCATGGATTTGAGGACACATCATTTGTTGTTTTTGAAGTCAGGCTCTCGGGTATAGGAAATAATGAATTAAATGTAATAGGCGTAACTCATGTTCAGTTCAAGGTCGGTAAGCGCACATTTGCCGATACATTTGTTGTTGAACAAAACATTGATATGTATCCAGCTGTAATTATAGGGTACCCATCTATGGGCAATCAAAACATTATCTTAGCCCCTGCCAAGCACGGCATGTATATCAAAGGAAAATTCTATAAGTCTTCTAATACCTTAAAATCTGTTTTGGATAAAAAGGAGACGACAAATATAACAGTAACGTACGTTGAAGAACCAATAACTTGTCTCGCTAATAAAGAAATAATATACACGACCCAACAGAATTCTCGTTTACCCGTAATATCATCTTGCACGCAATCTATCGAGCCGAACGTACCTTCGAATTTAATAGTGCAAGTAAAGAAAACATTACCGGGATCTGAAATATTAATCCTTTCCGACACTTTGAAAACTAACGGATTGTCTGTCACACAAGCTATTTATACAGTAGGCTCACTTCAACAATGTAATATTGAAGTCTATAATCATTTCAATACCACTTTAGTAATTCACAAAAATGAACTTATTTTGGATGTAGAAGTATATAAACATGGTATTCTTACCGTCGCTGAAATAAATCACGCTCAATCAGTTGCGGATGAATCCCTTTTGCAATCTATTAAAAATAAAATCAATAAAGACATTCAAGAGGAAGAAATTCAGCAGAAAATTTTTGGACTTTCAACTGAGTATCATGATGTTTTTTCCACTACGGATGGATCCTTAGGAAAAACAGATGTGATCGAGCATCAAATAAGGTTAAAGGACAAGCAGAAAATTATCTATGTACCCTCGTACAGACTCCCTATGAAATTCCAGAATGAAATAAATGAGGAAGTAGGTAAAATGCTAGAAGAAGGAGTCATTAGGAAATCGAACATCCCTTATAATTTTCCATTAATAGTTGTACCGAAAAAAGATCGAACATGGCGTATCTGCGTAGACTTCCGTCGCCTAAATGAGGAGACAATCCCTGATCGATTCCCAGTGCCATGTACTGACGATATTTTATCTTTGTTAGGTCAGAATAAATATTTTACCAGTTTGGACTTACTTAAAGGCTTTCACCAGATATCATTAGAAGAAAATAGTATCCCATACACAGCCTTCAGCACAGCCAGGGGACATTATGAATTTTTACGGATGCCTTTTGGTTCACGTTGTGCTCCCATAACATTTACAAGAATGATTAACATAGTGTTTGGAGACTTGCTACGGGATATATTGCATGCCTATATGGACGACCTTGTAATCTTTTCCAACACCTTAGAAGAACATCTACGTAAATTAGAACTAGCAATACAGAGACTAAGACAACATAACTTAATGGTAAAGATTAGTAAGTGTGAATTTTTCAAAACAGAATTAGTCTATTTGGGTTTTACGGTGTCAAGCCAAGGTCTCAAATTAGTCCATGATAAGGTGTCGGCTATCCGTAACTTTCTGATTCCTACTAATGTCAAGGGAATACAGCAATTTCTGGGTTGTAGTGGATATTACAGGCG
The DNA here is from genome assembly GCF_036898095.1 of Palaemon carinicauda. Classification (NCBI taxonomy): domain Eukaryota; kingdom Metazoa; phylum Arthropoda; class Malacostraca; order Decapoda; family Palaemonidae; genus Palaemon; species Palaemon carinicauda. The sequence goes on along the minus strand of NC_090749.1, from coordinate 78,727,749 downwards.
TTTTATACACAATTATTCAATAATAGCCCCTCCCTTAACTGATCTTACGAAGAAGGGCGTAGATTTCATATGGTCTGAGCAGCATCAACAGGTGTTTAATACCTTGAAAGATGAACTGTGTAGTTCTCCTATCTTAAAATTTCCTGACTTCGGTAAGGAATTCTTCATTGCAACAGACGCCTCAGACTTAGGAGTAGGTGGGGTATTGCTTAAGCAATATGAAAAACAATTTTTCCCAATAGCTTTTTATTCTCGAAAACTTAGAACTTCCGAAAGTATGTATGCAGTAATAGACATTTTAAATTCATAATATACGGTTATCCCGTTAAGGTTCTTACTGATCATAAACCACTAACCGAGTTCTGTAAAGGTTTCAATCACAGCCCCAAACGAACTCGGTGGTATTTGATCATTCAAGACTTTGGCGCGAGAATCGGGTATTTACCTGGGAAAGCAAATATCACTGCTGATGCATTATCACACAACCCCGTGTCATCTTGTACAGAGCCTTTAGCTGAATAATAGATGTATCAACATCCATGCCTATTGTTAAAACGATATCTGAACAAGAAGATCTGGGCTGGAGTGCTGAATTATTACAGATTAAGCAAAGAAAAGATCAGAAATTAGAAAGAATTATATATGCTTTGAAAGGCAATCATAAGGAAAAGGAATATATAAAGTATAAGCAGCAGAATTATATAATCAAAGACAATATTCTGTGTAGAACCGTTACAAGGAAAACCTGCAATACACCACATGTAACTAACGACCAGGTAGTTGTACCAATCTCACTTATTTCCACTGTCCTAAATTGGTTGCATGCAAATCCATTGCATGGACACCCGGGGTTCTCATTAATGTCACAAAAAGCCAAATCATTGTTTTATTGGCATACGATGCTTACAGATATAAAAAAAAAAACACATAGCTAATTGTCGCACATGTCAGGAAAACAAAGGGCATACGAAAACACCTGTCAGCCTAGGGGCTTATCCCGTGCCCAATCAACCCTTTGAAAGGATACATTTAGATTTATTAACAGGATTTTACGAGTCAGACAGAGGAAATAAGCACCTCTTCGTAATTGTAGATGCTTTAACTCGATATACAGAACTAATAGCCCTTAAAACTAAAACTGCGATTGAATGAACTAGGAAGTTTTATGAGTGTTACATTTGTAAACATGGAATTCCACACATGATAATCTCAGACTCGGGTGGAGAATTTAATAATCACTTTCTTACCTCATTGTGTGAATTCCTTAACATAAAGAAAATAAAAACCATGATATATCACCCAGAGTCGAATGGGCTAGTGGAAAGAGCAAATAGGAAGGTTTTAAATATATTAAGAGTAACACTAGGGGGATCAGACCCCAACTGGGATATTGCAATACCTGCGGTACTGAGTACTCCGAATCATTCATATCATATATCAATTAAAATGTCACCGCACGAGGCATTGTATGGTACCCCAGTTAGAACGCCTAATTTATCAAATCCTTTAAAAGAATGTATAAATGCAACCAAAAGTCGTTTTGATATCCTTCAAAAGAATTTAGAATAATCACAAATCATAATGAAAAGGAATCATGATAAAATAGCGAAGCCAACTGAAACATATACCGTGGGTGATAATGTATACATACAGGTAAATGTACGTTAAGGACTCAATTATAAACTAACACCTAAGTTTGAAGGCCCATTTAACGTTTTGGAAACATTAACGGCCAATAGGTTTAGAGTTCAAAACGTATCCCAACCCACTGATGAGAGAATCGTACCATTGGCTCACATAAGAAATTAAAATAAGAGCGAAAGAAGTGAGGGAAAGATTTTTATTTTTTTTTATTTTTGTGAACATTGTATGTTAAAAGTTTTTTCTTCTTAATACAGGAGTAATTACATATATTTTTCTCATTACAGGTTTCCAAGATGAAGCTTTTATTGTTAGGAGTGATATTGTTCGCTCAGACATTTTTCTCGTGTGGGATGAGCTCTAAAACTAAAAGTATAGATTTTAAATATGGCACTATAGTTGAAAGACAAGATGTTTTTATTACATCAAGTAACGTAGTTGTTGAAGTGCGTATGCAAGCAATTTTTCCCCCAGAGAATGACGTCACTAGCTTAAAGAGTGCCATTTCAAGGTTTGCTGTTTCATTAAATGAAATGCATAGAAGACACTTTCCTTTTAACACAAAGAGTTCGCTTGCATCGACATTAAAAGTTGCAGAGATGCTATCCGACGACTTGCAAAATAAGACTTACGAGGCAGAATCTTTGGCTTTTGACCTTTTGATGTGGACAGTAGGACACGATAATCTTGAGAAACGTAACCCGTTTATTTTTGCTCCACTAAACATCTTTGGTTCTATTGTAAGTTTAGGCTTAGGAATTTCCAATCGTCTTAAGATTAGTAATCAAAATAAGAAAATTGAGTTTTTGACTCATGAAAATGAATTGATTATGTCAGAGCTAAGGAATCAGTTAGCTTCAATCAATCAAATTATGAGTTTGGTAAACGAACATTCTAGTAATATCAGTCAGATTATGGAAGTACAAGATTTGTTGGCAACGTTAACATATTATGATTCAAAAATAGATCACATACATAATAGAATTGTACATTTCATTGAGAAATCAAAAGACTATGTGGAAGCTATCACTTTAGCGACGAAAGGTGTCCTGTCACCACATTTGTTGCCAATAAGAGACTTAACGTTAAATGTTGTAATTTTCACCAGTTTATTAAATCTGCCCGATGTACTGGGCGGATCGCAAGGCCTTGAAGAGGCGAGATTCCCAAAACCTTCCAGGAGTTAACTAAAATACGGCGACAAAATTTACAATTTTATTATAAAAATAAACTCTGATACAAGACAAACAAAACTCTTAAGCATTCACACGACTTAATAAAAAACAAGGCTGACCTGGTAATGTAACACGTGCTCTTCAAGCACAAAGTCCTCACCGGACTCATTTAAAAACTGAAAATAGTGACAATTCCAATTCAATATACAACGAATCACACACCAAATATCTCTATTCTAATTCAACTCAGGATTCAGATCCTCAATCACAAGGATCTCTACATTAAACTGCGACATAAAAAACTACACGTCTTTCACCCAAATTTACACTACAACCAACCTGGTACACGAGGTAGAGAGAGGAGAACAACTTGATAAACAACTTATCTTTAGGGGGGACGATGAAGCAAAGAGGCCAGAATTTGTCCATATCCAAGTCATTGACATTAAACACATACATAAGACATTTTTGTCATGTTGCCTCAATTTTACGTTAGATTCATCATTGATATATTATAAACGGTCAATTTTCATAACACTCGCTCCTTCCCCACCAGGTGGTTAAGATTTAGGTCCCAATACAGTCGTGTATCAAACCTCAGTCTTTCGCCCGTGAGATCCCCCATCCTTCCCTCATTTGACGAAACGTTCTGATGTCAAATGGCGGGACTTTCGAATGGCCAGTTCGAAAATTCCCGACATCCTCCACACCCGAAATAAGGGGCGTCAAAACGTCAGTAAATAAGGCAAGATTGGGCTCGGGGGGGGGGGGAGTAACCACTCCTTAACTCTGTTCGGCTCGTTGCGTAGCGCTCCACAACGACTCTAACAGAGCATACAATGTTCATAAACAACAATGTTACCCCGGGGCAATTAGTTCACAGGTATACAAAAAACAATAAAAAATTTGTACCCAGATAGCAAATGCAATCATGTAAATGTAAAGGCAATTTAGGCAGTGGGCCTAGAAATCAGTTATCATATACATATATACGAACAGAAAGAAAAAATGCATTCACATACAGAATATAATTATGAAAAATTGGAAAAGCAATTAGGTAATGGGCCTAAAATATTCACTTTCGGCATATATGTATACAACAGAGAAAAAATGTATTCATACACAATATAATCATGCATTTCCATCAGAAGGCAACCTGCCCTCTTACATTAATTAAATCACTTTTCACACTGCCACATGTGGGCTACCACCTTAGGGGAACAAGAGGGAGGGGCCTGGCTCTGTACAACGCTCGTTTCGTAAGTACGAGAGACTATCCCGTCCCCGTTCCCCACACCTACGCACTTCTAATCTCCGTGGATTCATGCCACTTACAAACGTTCTCACTTCACCCTCCCTACCTACCAGGGAGACACTCCCTCTCTCACTTACTGTTTTGCAGCTACATTTCATAGACTGTCACCCTTTAGCAGACGGTCCATTATTTCTCATTGCTTCGCGGCCGCCCTTCTCGGTGGGCGTGCAGAACGTTTTTTAACGTTCGTCTGCTTTGATTCCTTTTCACCTTCACTGTTCGCACTGAACGTATTGTTCTCGTCATTAGTGTCACTGTCGAAGGTCTCTGTGGCCAGTTGTTGGGATGTCGCAGCCGGAGCCATTTCCTGGTTGTCCCCAGACGTCTCCACGATCCCTGGCATTCCGTCTGTCGAACTGTACACACCCTCTTTTCCATCGTCGTCGTCTCCGTCTCCATCATCCTCCACAGAGGGGGTAATTTCTAGGGGAACCAGATGGCTAACAGCTCGCTGTGACTCAACACCCTCGAACAACACTTTGGCCGAACGTACGATGCTGTCGTCGTTTGGATACGTTTCTACAACACATCCAAGGGGCCACGTAGCTCTTCTTTGATGTTCTTGTCTTACCAACACAACGTCTCCAGGGTGCAGCTTGGAGGGTTACCCGGACTGACAGTCGTGTCGGGCTCTCAGGGCACTCAATATTCCTTTCTCCATCTCTCGCGGAATGCCTTCAAAGAGTCTGTTAGTTTCAAATAACGGTCATGTAGCCTCCGGGAGGTGAAGGTCGTGTTGAGGTGCTCGTCCGGTAAGAGCGGTGCCATGAGGAGGACTGGGTATCCTCTTAACAAATTTGAAGGGGTGAGGACTTCATCCTCGCATCCGTCGCCGCTGTACATAAGTGGGCGATTATTCACTACGGCTTCTGCTTCTTTCACCAGTGTCAATACGTGGGCGTTCGGTAGATACTTTTGGCCGAGGGCTATTTGGAGGGTTCGCTTCATCACCCCTATCAGCCGCTCGAAGAATCCACCCTTCCAAGGGTGCTCTGGGCATCTGAAACCTCCATTGTATTCCCGTTCTCCTCAGGAACTGCTGAACTTCATCTTCTTTGTAGAGTCCCTGCAGGAGGTGGCTGGCGGTTTTGAATGTCTGGTGATTATCAGAGGTGATGTATTGGGGGGCGCCATGCGTGGCGCAGAATCGCCTTAGGGCCAAGATGAATTCTTCCGCTTCCAGGGAGGGGCAGAAGTCAAGATACACGGCCCTACTGGCCATGCACGTTACAATCAGGATGTACCCTGGCTGAGTTTCAGTTTGTATGGCTGCTGTGTGGTCCACTCCAACTGCTGTAAAGGGTCTCTCGAGGGTCGTTCTTTCCTTCGGTAGGGGGGGTGGTGGTGGCTGTTTCGACGAAGACTGGAAGGCGTGCCAACACTCCATACATTCTTTTACCACCCGCTTGGCAATAGAACGTAGACCCGCCGCCCAACATTTCTGTCGAAAGATACCCATTAGTGTATTCACACCACAATGTAAATGCAAACGGTGTAAATATTTCAAATAAACCCTAACTAAATGCCCTTTGGCTGGCAAGAGAATTAACTGATTAATTTCTTCTAACTTGGACACTCGTCCTCTAGTACAAATGAGGCTATCTTTCATTACTAAATTGAACTGTCTTACTAAATTGACAACTTCACGAGGGGGTCTGACTCCGCCCTCAAAGTAAGCATAAACTGAAGGCAAATAATGTTTCTGCTCTACCAGAACAACAATACTGAACGGATTCCGTTCTATTTTTGCAAACTTTAAAATTAGTCTGACTACTCTCAACAAGAATTGGAATCCTACTTCCCTTTTCAAGATTTCCCAAATCTCGCCTGGGAGGGGATAGGACACATCTCCTCCCTTAACTCTTGTACCGCCGCTACTACGTGAGTTTGATGTAGTGGATCTTCCTCCTAGCAAGGAACAGGCTTTCCCGTGGTCCTGGGGAATTCTGGACCGTTCTTCCACAGGGAATTAACTAGCAGTTGCCGAGTCGTTGCACCTCTGGATAGGATATCGGCAGGGTTCTGATGACTAGGGACATGGTTCAGACTGAAGCTACAAACCTGCTGAATAAAAACAATATCCGCCACTCTGTTAGAAACAAACACATTTTTATGAGACCTGGCATCGGGAGATGCTACCCATGCTGTGAAGAAATATCTTCATGCTTTTCGTATATTTTTGTTTGTATTGAAAAGTACATTATGTCTTTTGTTTACTTTGGTGGTGGTTGGAACTATGGGCATTTGTTTAATGGTAATTTGTTTTATGGCTATAGGATAATTTGCGACTTTGTTTACAATTGAGCCTGAATAGTTCTTTAAACTGACTGTTTGACAGTTAAATATCCACTCACTCTGCCTTTTGAGTATTTATATTCAGCGGTGCAGAATCCAGGGGAAGCAGATTCCAGTAAGACAGATTCCCAGCGGGGTAGAGTCAGAGACCAACACAGAAAGCAATCTGGAAAGGAGATTTTCTGAAAATTTTTTACCCTGAAGTTTTCAAGTGTCATGGAGCGATAAACTCCACCTAGGCCGAGCGATAGGAATTCATGTTCGGAGAGGCAACACGAGCAACTGGACTTATCATCTATCCATGAAAGACCAGGATCTAAAGAAACGTAAGTCAGTTGAGAGACCTTATGCAGGCTCAATAGGATTGGTTTGTTTCTTAGATATAATTTACGCTTATCATAGTTTAAATTATGGTCACCAACACGTCGAAAAAATTAAAGTAAAGGATTTTATCATTGTAATTACTATTATACTTGTGCCTTTGGTTTATAAACCAGTAGAGCGTCATTTTGAATAAGATTGACTACGAACGTAATTCATATATATTTTTTCTTATTTAGTAACGAGTGTTCATTTGCGAAATTTACGTTTTCACGAAGCTAGCTTGCTGAATTTCATTCCCTTCACGTTAAATTTGTCGATTAATTTCTTACGTTAAATTGATTCTTTTCAAGAGGTGTATATTCTTTTTTGTTATTATTCTAGGTCCTTTATATATGGTAGATGAGTTACTGTGGAGAGGAAGTGTTGCATACATCCGAAGACAGCTTTTCGGGTGATTTCCTCTCAAAACGAGAAACGGCAGTTCAACATTTATAATTTCACTTATTAAACTCAATAGTTTTCTTTGTCTTTGGTTTAAATCCTCACTGTCAATTCATAATTTTTATCATATGGCGCCCGAACAGGGACTTGTTGGTTATTTGCTAGTTGTTGCCGTTTCTCCGTCCTTTGTTTTCTTATCCACTCGGCCACTCGAAATTGTTTTGGTAATTTAGGGTTGTTTTTAACAACTGGTTACTTTTACTTATAGGTCTTAACGACTTTTCATTGTGCCCCTTGAGCAGTTCTGTCGGGAGGTCTAGTTCAATTTTTTTTGAGTGAGTCATTTGTGACTTTCTAGATTATATCCATTTCATTATGTTTGTAAGGGGATCGCAGGCATGTCAAAAGACTTGAAATTTCTGATTAGCTCTAGGGCTAACTATCGAGGACAGGTCAACCGTATTCATTCTGAATTAGACAGTTTTGGTAATAACACTCCTCGGGAGAGAGACTGCCTTGTTAGTAAATTGAAAAGACTCCAGGATGAGCTTGAAAAGGCCGACTCGGTCATTCGAACCCAGAAATGGGAATTAAACTCAGAGGATGAGACGAAAGCCATAGCTGAAAATGATAAAGAATTTGAAGAATGTTGTAAGTATGAAGATAGGATCAATGAATGTTTGTCTACTCTGTCTCATCTGGCTACATCCAGTCCAAATCCTTCCAGTCTGGAAGTTTCTGGAAGCACATTGAATAGCATACTCAAGAGCGCAACTGCCCCTTTACCTAAATTCAAAAGTGAAGAGGGAGAGGATCTTATTAGGTTTTTTCAGCAATTTGAAGATACGACGAAACGCTTCAATCATTCTGACTACGATAAATTCTTACTTTTGAAACAGCAAATTTCAGGGCGTGCCTTGTCTTTGATAAATTCCCTGGACAGCAGACAGCATTATTATAACGTAGCAAGAGATCTTTTGTTGAGTGCTTTAGCCTCTCCCGTCAATAGAAAATTCAATGTCATCAAACAAATGTCGAATCTGAAACTTGATTACAATACCGAACCGTTTGAGTACATAGGGAAAATTAATTCTATTTGCGGATCCATTAGCGCTTTGAAAATAACCTCAGAGGATATTTTACAGTATTTTGCCTGGCATGGTTTAAATGAGAACTTCCAATCTCATTTAATTCATATCACCAACGAAACCAGGCCATCTTTGAATCAGATAGCAGATAAATTTTTTGAAGCCACTGAAAGGTATTTAACCAGTCAACGACAGTATAAAATTAAGCAGAAAGCAAGAGAACTTTGTCCTAAGAGAGCTACAAGTTTTGCTGCAAATGTTGATAACCAAACAGGCCTGTCACTGAACGTTTTCAAAGTGTGTCCTTTATGTAATGAGGATGGTGACTCCTCACATCCCATTCACAAATGTGAAAAGTATCCTGAACCTAGGTTAAAAATCAACAAGCTAAGAAATTTGAAGGCTTGTATAAAATGCGGCAGGTTGGATCATAATGAGGATACCTGCAAATTTCACTTCCGGAAACGTTGCGATTGTGGCGCTTGGCACTTCAGATTTCTATGCATGGGCCAAGAAAGCAGTGGAGTCCCGAGGGATAGTGGTCAAAGTAATGTTAAATTGAAAAAGGAATATTCTAAACAAAGTGATCGAGTTGTGAAGGAGAGTAATTCAAGCATGATATTTGTTGAGAAATTTTCTGAGTCGTTCAAAGTCACAGACTGTAGCCACGCAATACTTCCTACCTTTTCTTGCATTCTTCAGGGAGAGACAAAGAATCGTTGCATGAGGGACAGCGGGTGTCAGTCAAACTTCATATTAGAGGAGAGGGCAAAGTATGAAAACTTGCCTGTCATAAATTCTGATCTCAGAATCAAAATCAATGGATTTAACTCTTCCAAAGTTTATCATACTAAGTCTTACAAAGTGCCTTTGACGATTGGAGATCATATTTACGAGATTGAAGCAACGGGTGTGCCATCTATTCACACTTCATTGAAATTGCCTGGCTTGCAGAGAATTGTTCGGGAATTTATGAACAGGGGGTATTCCTTGGCTGATGAGTTCTTGAAGGATGGAAAAGATGAAATTAATACAAAGATTTTATTCTCGGGTCAAATTTTGCTTATTGTCTTCCTGAAACAACAGTTTCATTTGGGGCTAATGAGAATGATGCACCGTCGGTTTATTCCTTGACTGTCGCAGGTGTAATGCTAGTGGGTAACACAGATCAAATTAGGAGCAATTTGAAGCACCTCCCTCCTTGCTTTGGGGAAGAACAGACAAAAGCTGAAATGCCTTTGTATACATGTGAGGATCTTGCCCTTTCAAGTCATAATTCTTTAGATCCTCTCCTAGATTGTGATGATCGGACAGAAAGTGAAGGCAGGATAGCAATAGTGAACGATGCGGGGAGAATCAATTATGCTTCCTTGGAAAGAGCTACTCAAGAGATCCTTGATAAGTGTTGTACAGATACCTTGAATTATGACACGCAAATATTTCCCGGTAAGGTAGTTGAAAACGAACGAATAATAAATTATGTTCTTCAAAATACAAGGTGTAATGAAGACGGCAGGTTAATTATGCCATTAATCTGGAATCACAAAGTGAAACATTTGCTAGGGCAAAATAAAACTCTAGCTACTAAAATTCTAAATTCAAATTTCCAAAGATACTCTAAGGGTGATGGAGTAAAGTTGAAATTAATCGACCAATGCTTTAGAGAGCAATCTGAACAAGGCATTATAGAAAGAATTAACAACCTTGATCAGTACTTGGAGGAAAATCCAAATCACATTTTCTTGGCCCACATGGCAGTATTTAAACCAGAACGTGACACTACAAAATGTCGAGTAGTATTTTTATCTAATTTATGTGAAAATAATCCTTTACAGGGAGTAACCATGAGTCACAATCAAGCCATGTTGAGTAGACCTTGTTTAAACCAAAAGATCCCCACAGCTTTATTACAGCTATTTTTTTATTCCAAACTCCTGTGTTTTGATATTAAAAAAGTCTTTCTCAACATATGCCTCTCTGATCTAGATTTCAGCAAGTTACTTTTTCTATGGCATCGTAATGTACAAAAAGGAGATTACAGTATTGTTGCATATCGTAGCTTAAGACTTCCATTTAGTCTTGTTTGTTTCCCTTGCATATTATTACTTGGACTTTATAAGATTTTGATGATTGACATTGATGATGATGACCAGGTAAATTTGCTTAAAAGAGACATTTATTCATTAATATATATGGATAATGGCAGTATTACTGCAAATAATAGTGAAAATTTGAAGTGGGCCTTTCAAGAGTTAAAAGGAATATTTGAGCCCTATAAATTTTATCTTCAGCAGTTTGTAACAAATGATACTGAAATTCAAGAGGAAATTGATAACAGCTCTGGAGAGAAAACTAGCAGATCAGTCAAATTATTGGGGCTCTTATGGGATCGAGTTGATGATACCCTATCCACTAAGCCTCTAGTTTTAGATGGTGAGGCAAATACAAAGAGGAATGTTTTGAAAACTATTGCCAGTCACTATGATGTATTTGGCTTTACTTTGCCCATTCTAAATCGAGCACGGCTCTTTCTACATAAATTACAATGTGATTCGTCCTGTACCTGGGACTCCAAATTGCCGGATGCAGAAATTAAAGAATGGAAAAACATATGTCGACAGGCAAATTCTTCTCCCAGCCTCGGAATTAGAAGATTTGTTGGCCAGAGAGGTGGAGAATATAAACTGATTGCCTTTACATATAGTAGTAAGGATATTTACGGAACTGTTATCTTTATTCAGGATATCCAGTCATTAGAAGTGAACTTTGTTCTAGCTAAGAACCGTTTTGTGAACAAGCAATTGTCTGGGAAGAGCATGCCTTCCCTTGAGTTTCAGGCCATTACTTTGGGTGCAGAAGTGTTGACAGATATCTATAGGGAATTAACTGGGCCCTCATGTGTTGAAGCAATCAACATCAAAGCACTCCATCTGTTTTCTGATAGCTTGGTGTCCTTATCTTGGATTAATTCCTATTGTTATAAATTAGATAAGATGCATAAACACAGCACCTTTATTCGTAATAGGTTAGAACATTTAAGTACCTTGTGTGAGACGCATCCTATAAGATTTCAATTTGTTTCAGGTTTTGAAAATCCAGCTGACCTTGTCACTCGTGTAGCTTCATATAAAACTACCATTAAGTCTAATTTCCTCTCTGGGCCAGTGTTTTTGAAAGAATCTGCTAATTTCTATTCAAGTCGCAGTGATATAATCAATGTCATTGTACCAAACCCCAGGGCAAAACCAGTGGATGTTTTTCCGGAGAATTATAATCAAATTAATTTCGGCTCCACCGAAGAGGAATGTGCAGAATATTTAGCTTCAACAGGCGGGTGTTCTAGGTCTTTCAAATCCGGCCAAATTACTACTGGTGCAACCGGTAAGGGAGAACCGGAGCACTTGGTGACTGTGAACAAGTTTTCCAGTTTGTCTAGGCTTGTATCTGTTCATAGGTACGTGTTTAAGTTTATTGGGAGCATAAAATGCAAACTTTACTCCAGGTATCCTGAGAGGTATGGAAACATGAGAGTTCTTGACGAAAACTTGTATGCCAGGGCAATGAATTACATAATTAGAACAGAACAGCACGTTTATTTTCCCGAGATATTCAGGTATTTTGACAGTGATTCTAAGTTCGTTAAAGATATCTCAAACATTGTTAATCAACTCAATGTATATCCTGATAATGAGGGAATTCTAAGAGTGAAAAGCAAATTCTCAAGATGGAAAAATGATAAGAATTACAGATTTCCTGTTTTACTTCCTAAGAATAGCTACATCACAAAATTAATTGTTTTAGATTTGCATGAGAAAATGTATCACTCAGGCTGTTACAATGTTTTGTCTGAATTAAGAAGACAATTTTGGATTCCACACTGTTTCTCTGTTGTGAAACACATCCTGCAAGAGTGCATACTTTGTAGAAAACTGAAGCAGAGAGCTATTAAACTAAATCAATCTCCCTACAGGTTATTCAGACAAGAACCACCTAGTATTCCCTTTTGTACAATATTCATAGATCACATAGGCCCTTACTTTGTACTTTACAATGGCAAAAAGGTTAAAGTCTGGATTCTTTGCATAACTTGCCTTTGGTCGAGGGCTATTAATCTAAAAGTTTGTCTTAACATGACCTCAGGTGAGTTCATTAGAGCTTTGCAGCTCCATTCATTTGAATATGGAGTGCCTGAATTATGTTTGTCTGATCTTGGTTCATCCTTAGTTGCAGGAACTAACATAATTACTGACTTTCTAAATGATCCAGAAACTCAGATTTTTTTTGAAGAACAAGGAGTACGTCCATTAAAATTTGAGCAATATTTTAAAGGCCATCATCCTCTTGGGGGATTAGTAGAAGTATGTGTGAAGATGGTCCGTCAGTTGCTTCATTGCTCAATCAAGAAAAATGTTCTTCAATACAGAGATTTTGAGTTTGTGGTTTCACAAACTATTCACCTGGTTAATCGAAGGCCTATTGCTTTCTCGGAAGGTCTAAGAGATACCAGTGATGATGTAATTCCAGACCCTATTACCCCAGAGAAGTTAATACATGGCTTGGACTTATTATCTTTGAATCTTATTCCAGCCATGCAGCCACTTCATATTACCAATGATCATGGTTGGTCTTTAAACCCTGACCGTATTGATACCATAAGAACAAGTTATGAGAAACTGAAGAAAGTGCGCACACATTTGATAGAAGCCTACAATGCAGAATTTTTGAATAATTTAATGACTCAGGCTGTCAATGATAAAAGTAGATATAAGCCGGTTACCCACAAAAAATTACAGGTAGGGGACATTGTACTGATAAAAGAGGAGAATTGTAAACCTACCAATTTCCCGTTGGCAGTTGTTAAAGACGTTAAAACTAACGTACTTGATGAAGTAACTGACGCTGTTCTGCTTAAAGGTAAAAACAGGGAGACGGTTCAACGACACGTCACATCTTTAATCCCTATATTAACGCGCAAGGAAATGTCAAAATCAAATATTAAAACATTGAAAGATCATATTTCTGTTAATACAACCGATCCCACGGCAAACCTGGGGGAAGATAAGCCTCAGAAAAAAAGAGAGGCCCAAGAGGAAAGCTGCTCTGCAAAGCATGCAAAAGACTCGAGGTATGATTAGTGACATTTGAGGAACCTTTCAGGAACATAACTGTACATAGTTGGGTTTATTAATTGTATATTATTTTGCTCATTTCACAATTATATATATATATATATATATATATATATATATATATATATATATATATATATATATATATATATATATATATATATATATATATATATAATTTGGGATTAGTCCTACATTTACTAAGGATAGAAATGTAGAACCCTTGGCCTGGAATGTGAAAGAAAAGGCTGAAATTTTTCTAGTTATTCCAGAGTTCTACATTTAACAAAAAATTAAATGTAGAACCCTTGGTGCGGAGTGTGAAGAAATATCTTTATGCTTTTCGTATATTTTTGTTTGTATTGGAAAGTACATTATGTCTTTTGTTTACTTTGGTGGTGGTTGGAACTATGGGCATTTGTTTAATGGTAATTTGTTTTATGGCTATAGGATAATTTGCGACTTTGTTTACTATTGAGCCTGAATAGTTCTTTAAACTGACTGTTTGACAGTTAAATATCCACTCACTCTGCCTTTTGAGTATTTATATTCAGCAGTGCAGAATCCAGGGGAAGCAGATTCCAGTAAGACAGATTCCCAGCGGGGTAGAGTCAGAGACCAACACAGAAAGCAGTCCGGAAAGGAGATTTTCTGACAACTTTTTACCCTGAAGTTTTCAAGTGTCATGGAGCGATAAACTCCACCTAGGCCGAGCGATAGGAATTCATGTTCGGAGAGGCAACACGAGCAACTGGACTTATCATCTATCCATGAAAGACCAGGATCTAAAGAAACGTAAGTCAGTTGAGAGACCTTATGCAGGCTCAATAGGATTGGTTTGTTTCTTAGATATAATTTACGCTTATCATAGTTTAAATTATGGTCGCCAACACGTCGAAAAAATTAAAGTAAAGGATTTTATCATTGTAATTACTATTATACTTGTGCCTTTGGTTTATAAACCAGTAGAGCGTCATTTTGAATAAGATTGACTACGAACGTAATTTATATATATTTTTTCTTATTTAGTAACGAGTGTTCATTTACGAAATTTACGTTTTCACGAAGCTAGCTTGCTGAATTTCATTCCCTTCACGTTAAATTTGTCGATTAATTTCTTTCGTTAAATTGATTCTTTTCAAGAGGTGTATATTCTTTTTTGTTATTATTCTAGGTCCTTTACATATGGTAGATGAGTTACTGTGGAGAGGAAGTGGTGCATACATCCGAAGACAGCTTTTCAGGTGATTTCCTCTCAAGACGAGAAACGGCAGTTCAACATTTATAATTTCACTTATTAAACTCAATAGTTTTCTTTGTCTTTGGTTTAAATCCTCACTGTCAATTCATAATTTTTACCTTGCTGTCAGTCCACATTACTATTTCTCGTGGCTCGATCAGTTTCTTGAGAGTTCTTGCTAATCTGCTGCCTAGCAACAAGGCTAGCAGCTCTAGCTTGGGGATCGTCAGTTTGCTCATCCCTTTCGGAGTGATCCTCATCTTACTGGTTATTAGGCTTACCCGATTGCAATCATCCCTGGTGTATGCCACTGCTCCGTATGCCTTACTGCTGGCATCGGTGAATACATGTAGTTCTAAACCCTTTTTACCTATCGATCTTTGAAAGGTGATGTCGCTCACAGCTTTCAAATCATTCAACAATTCACTTGCCTCTTTAGCCTTTTCTCCTCCTAACACGTCATCCCAACCTACATTATCCTCCCATAGTTGTTGGAGGAAAAGTTCTCCCTTTACAAATAATGGGCTGATCAAACCTATTGGATCATAAATCGAGACCAACAGGGAAAGTACCCTACGCTTCGTAGGCACCCATCCCTCCCCTAATTCACTAATCCCCTTACTTGCCTTCACACACAATCTGTCTACGTCCCGGGCCCATCGCAGCCCGAGCACGTTCACACTCACAGGCTCACTCCACTGTCTCTCGCTATCGAAGGCCAAGTGATTGGTTGCCCACCCTTCCAAAGGCATACCCGCCCCCTTTAAGATGTTATCAACAGACTCATGCTCTTGCCTCATGTGTTCTAAATCCTCAAATGTGGCCAGATAGTTATCGACATAAAAGGATTTTACTAAATCTGGTCGGCCTTCCTCTTTAAAATGACAATTTAATATCTGTTGTAGCAATAATGGACTTTCTGTGATGCCGAACACCACGACTCTAAAGGCGAAGGTAAGCGCTCGACCAGCTGCCTCGCGCCACAGAAATCATGTGTATTTGGCATCACGAGGATCTAACAAAACACGATGGAATACTTTACTTATGTCGGCTAACATGGCATATCAGTTCAACCTAAACCTTATGATTAAACTATATGCTAACTCTACCAAATTGGGCCCAGGTAAGAGACATTCATTCAATGACTTACAACCCTTTATCTTTGCTGAGGCATTGAACACGATTCTAAGGGGAGTGGTACGGCTGTCTTCCCTGACGCCAAAGTGTGGCATGTAATAACCTTCCAATATGGGATCTTTCACCTCAGATATAAAACCTGCTTCGATATATTTGTCTATCACTCCCTGATATTGTTCAAAATATTTCCTATCCTTTCTAAATTTGGTCTGCAACGAATCTAACTGCGCCAAAGCGTTACGATAATTTGTTTCTGGCCTAGCATCCGACCCGAATGGTAGGCTAACCTGATATCCCTAAGGTTTTCTCACAACGCTTTGCAATACCTTTCGCATAGCCTCAGCCTCGCGAACAGTGTATTGCTCAGATGGGGCGATGCCAACACGGTCTAAACGCCACCACTCGTCTACATCACACAGATATGGCTCGTTCGTGATTCTGCACACTCTCAACGTTCTCACCTGCTCAATCCTCTCCCCTTGCAGTAGTCACTGCGGCACCTTCCCATATGGCGACATGCCATCATGGGTCAGGAAAAGATTGATCCCATCCACTCTCTCTCCTATTACAAAATAACTAAAGTAGTTAGCCCCTACTAATAGGTGGACATTTTTCAACACCTCCGACTTGTTGGCTGGATCGGCTAACGTGACTCCCTTGGTCAACAGATGCTGTCTGACTTTACCATAACCAGCGTTATGTATCGGGACGTCTATGCTCTCATGTGCTACTAGTTTCATACGCACGATTCTTTTGCCCATTTCAACCCTGCAACTTACTACATCGTATTGTCTGCTTATTTCCTCAGAACCAAACGGAGCTATATTTAAGGATACTCATCCTACCACCGGTAGGCCTAATTGACAGGCAATTTTTGCAGAGATGAAGCTCCTCTGGCTTCCTGAGTCGAGGAATAGGCGGACATGCTTACTACCTTGCTTTTGTTGGATACCTGCCATGGCTGTTGGCAAGATAGTGCATGGGAGGTCCACATCAGACCTCTGTGCAATCTTTGCGCTTGTGCATGGTTTAGCCTCTACTTTAGTCTTGGGTGGTCGGGGGGAAGTTTCGGGCTGCTGAGGGGTCGCATTCACTATGGGGCGGGACGTCGTTGTTTGACTACTACTATGACTAGGGATCGATTGCGGTAGTCTACCCGCATCGCAAATTGCAGTGTGGTGCTTAGCATTACAGTTTCTACAGGAATTTGAGACGCGACATTTATCGCTACGATGACCTGATTTCGTACAATTAAAACAAACACCCCTTTTCAGCAAAATGCGACGTCTGGCAGCTACGTCAGTCACTTGGCGACATCTGTAAGGCGGGTGCCGTTCGCTACAAAATGGGCAGGAATTATTGTGGATGGGATGAGTTTTCAGTCTTACACTACTGTCTGGTCTTTTGTCACTCTCAAGACTGTCACCTCTCTGCAACGCATCGTCTTCTAGCATTCTCACAATAAAGTCTATTGCCTCAAAAAACTCGTCCAACGTATAGTCACATTTTCTCAAATGCTCGACCACTTTGCGGTAGAGCTTTCCCTCTGACAATTTTTGATTTATGAGGCTCATGACCATGCCCTGGCCTATGTCATTGGTACTCAGTCTTTTGATTTGTTCGATTATGATGGTCAACTCAAAACGGAACCTTTTGAGTTCTACTGGGTTTAGTGACGGCACATAGATGTTGGCTAATTTACGGTGCAGAATCACGAGTGTCTGGTGCACGTTGCCATATTGCTTATCTAAAAGGTCTAATGCTACACTATAGTTCGCGGCGGTTACACTTACAGATTTTATGATTCTAAGTGGCTCTTTGCCTAACGTCCCCAATAAATACGTAAATTTAGACACTTCGTCTAAATCTGCTCTTCGATCCACATGGATTGTGAAGAGCTCGCAGTACGATGCGTACTCTTGCACTTCCCCTTCAAACGTGGGGAGAGGCATTGGCTTCAACCTGGGGAGGGCAACATTCCCCGTTGAAGTGCTTTTCACTTTGTCTATCCTATTATACAGTAGGGTAGAAGCGTGTGTAGCTTCACCTAACGTGTGCCTGATTCGGGCTTCAATGCTAGATTCTAGTTTCACACGCTGGCTTTTGTATAGCTCTCTTAGCTGTCGGACCTCTACCTGCAACTCCGTTACCAAATTCTGGTAAACGGACTCAGAATAGGTCTCAATTAGCGCTCTTGGCGTTTCGCTAAGTAAGTCGTTTATTAGGCCCATCGACGCCTCGATGTGCACGATCGTGGCCACCGCCATTTTGATTAACTTTACTTTACGTTGGGGGGGGGGTTTGGCAAAGCAAGGAAAGAGAAGTAATTTTATGTTAGGAAGAAGGGACTCAAAAAACTGACCCACGTGGTCGATCGCACATCGATACGTTGAGGACCTTAATTGTCCGTCTCTCTCTCTCTCTCTCTCTCTCTCTCTCTCTCTCTCTCTCTCTCTCTCTCTCTCTCAAAAGCTCATACTTTAAATTAGTCCTGTCCGGCTCTGAGAAGCGCTTGCGATCCGGTTCGAAGGACCAAATGTTGTGATTTTCACCAGTTTATTAAATCTGCCCGATGTACTGGGCGGATCACAAGGCCTTTAAGAGGCGAGATTCCCAAAACCTTCCAGGAGTTAACTAAAATACGGCGACAAAATTTACAATTTTATTATAAAAATAAACTCTGATACAAGACAAACAGAATTCTTAAGCATTCACACGACTTAATGAAAAACAAGGCTGACCTGGTGATGTAACACGTGCTCTTCAAGCACAAAGTCCTCACCGGACTCATTTAAAAACTGAAAATAGTGACAATTCCAATTCAATACACAACGAATCACACACCAAATATCCCTATTCTAATTTAACTCAAGATTCAGATCCCCAATCACAAGGATCTCTACATTAAACTGCGACATAAAAAACTACATGTCTTTCACCCAAATTTACACTACAACCAACCTGGTACACGAGGTAGAGAGAGGAGAACAACTTGATAAACAACTTATCTTTAGGGGGGACGATGAAGCACAGAGGCCGAATGAGGGACGGCAGCGTCAAAGAAAACTTCGATTTCCCGCGTTAACTAAAGTTTCCTTAGGAAATTGGAAGGAAATCTTAGTTTATTTATTTGCAATGGGTTTGACAATGCCTTTTCATTTACTACAAGATCGTAAAACAGTTAAGGTGTTTCTTTAAACACAAGGGAAGGCTTAAGGCTTTGGCTGAGGGCCAGAATTTGTCCATATCCAATGACTTGGAAAGTCATTGACACTAAACACATACATAAGACATTTTTGTCATGTTGCCTCAATTTTACGTTAGATTCATCATTGATATATTATAAACAGTCAATTTCCATAACATTCGCTCCTTCCCCACCAGGTGGTTAAGATTTAGGTCCCAATACAGTCGTGTATCAAACCTCAGTCTTTCGCCCGCGAGATCCCCCATCCTTCCCTTATTTGACGAAACATTCTGATGTCAAATGGCGGGACTTTCGAATGGCCAGTTCGAAAATTCCCGACATTAATTATGGAGAACGGACGGGAGAAATTAGGTTATGTTCCTTTGTTAGACGCACGTAGGTTAGAATTTTATTACAGCCTAATTACAGTAAGCGTTGAAAATCACAGGATTATAATTACAATTCCCTTTGATTCTTCCGATGCCTGGCAATCTTACAGGATATCACCATTTCCGACTTTCATGACGAATCACTCAAATCCAGTAATATCCAGTTTGACAGGACATGTATTGATTTCCCCAGACAAGGAAATATATACGGTCATTAAAAACTTAAATCAATTAACTCTGTTCAGACGCAATGGATGAAAAAAATATGTACAGCTGACTCCTTTGAATTCCATAAAAACTTAATGGACTCATGCGAGTTAGGTATAGTGCTAAACGGTGCTCTCTCCCATACACATGAAAATTGTCTGGAAAAGCTTTATCCCTTTGACGATAATAAGTTCAATTGCAGACTGAACAACGGCTCGTGAATATGATATGACAAGGCCGGCTTCAATGTATCATGCCCGGACAGATCCACGTCCTATTCCCAAATCTTCGTTGCAGCAGATGGTTGTATCGGTACGTCCCCAAATTATATGGTTCATGGAATCAAGACTATCATCAGAGAACGGGCCTACTTCACGAGCTTCACATGGTCGACTACAATTCCATCTTTACCTCTCCCATACAATGCACGTGTGGCTAAGCGGTTGATGAAATTGACTGAGATGGATCACCCGACACCGACTTATGCAGAATGTCGATTCTACTTGTTACTAGCAATAATCAGCGTTAACATTCTTGTTTAGCGTAGGTTAAAGAGAAATAAATTGGAGCTCAAACAGAACGTTTTGTCATGTCCAAACAAAACTCCTTATTCAATCCTATTTAAAGCCGTTTGAAACTGGCCCCTTCATTCGTTCAAAGGAGTAAAATTGTCTTGGAAAAGTGTTGTGCACGAAAAGCAGTTAGTACGCTAGTAATATGTAATTGAAGAGACTATAGAACATTTGCATTAAAAAAAAAACATTTAAAAAATAAATAATTTTTTGGGCACCTAATAAAATATATAAGCCTGAATGTTAAAATAAAGAATCTATGGGCATTTAATAAAATATATAAGCCCTATATATATATATATATATATATATATATATATATATATATATATATATATATATATATATATATATATATATATATATATATATATATATATATATATATATATATATATATATATATATATATATATATATATATATATATATATATATATATATATATATATATATATATATATATACGAAACCGTGGTACGTGTACATACCAGGAATTCGTGTTTGTGCACTAAAATTGTATTTTTACCAAGGTAACAAATATTTTTTATTAGTTACCGTATTATAATAATCTATGTTTTTGACAAAGTTAACAACTATTCTTTAACAAAGTTACCGAATCATATGTATATCAGTATCTTTTTTTTTTGTTGGTACCATATAATCATTTGCTAGCAATGTACCATATATATCATCTGTATTTATCATGCATTTTTTCTTTGTTATGGCAATATTTGTTAAGTATGCATTATTATTTTTTTAATGTGCCAATTTGAACATTCGTCCTCATTTGCTTATGGCTAAAGTTAAAAGAAAAAAAAAATAATATATATATATAGCCAGTCACACTCCTAGTAAACATATTTTGACGTAATGTTAAATTTTCAAAAATTTAGGTAGCTGACCGAGCTAATGTAATATATAGATATTACTTGTTTAAAACATATGACCTACAGGTCACTGTGGAAGTAATTGAAGTGTGAGAAATGCCATAGTCATATCATAAGCAGTATGCAAATGCCAAACCTCAGCAATGTAATATTTTTCATGAAGAGTAAACACAACCAAGCCCGTGAGAAAGAGTTGTCTATGAGAACGGAACAAGTACCTTCCGGTGTTAATGTTGTGTTTACTATAATCCATTAAGTGCTGAGATAACTAAGTAAACTTTAACGTGAATATGGATGTTTGTGGCAGTTCACTTTGAGATGTCATACGGAATGGTCATCTGACCAAACCATCTATACTCCTGTGATGGAGATGTTAATACTGTTTTTAAAGAATAAACTATTTTAAAGTTAACTTACCTAGACTTTACTTGAAGATGTAACATACCAAATCTAATCTATAACACATTGAAGATGACACTTGAAGGGAACCCAAATGTGTGTTAGTAACAGTAGCACACCAATATATATATATATATATATATATATATATATATATATATATATATATATATATATATATATATATATATATATGTATATATATACCCGACCGAATTAATAGAAACGTTACTAGAGGTTAAATGGGGGATAACATTACTAAAGTATACTAAAACGAGTTAGGCTAGCCTAACTCGAGTGGGGATCTCGGCTACGCTTGATACCACCGAGGCTCTATCGTATACGAGAGAGATGTTTATTCAGAAGAGGAAATATTATATATGTAATGCTATCTTCACTAGTATAATTTTGCCTAACTAACTAGAAAATTCTTTATAGCTAAATACCGGGAAAGTCGCACAACTAACAAAATATACTACGAGACTTAATGCTCCTAATACCGTTTGTATGTATTCATTGTTGCAATACCCAGGAGTATATTTCTCATTTTCTCAAGTTTAAAGTCGTTTCCTTCGTTATTACAATATTTTAATGTATTCCCATAAGATAATCTTTATTCTTTCCTTCACTTTATCTTACTAACTGTTTGTCATTTTTTTTCCAATTATTGCCGTATTACATTCAGTTTTCACATAACAAATACTTGCTCTGAACAAATTTACCCTTCATGTTTACTTATCAGATGCCATACTTTTACAATGATGTTTCCGTTAACCAATGATATAGCTGTAAGTATGGAAACCAATATAGGTGTGTTATATTTCTCCCTTCCTTTATTATCATTTCAAGTGGTTCGCTTCAGTCCTTTCCAAATCCTTTTTATGTGTGTCACTAAGTGTAGCTAACCCATTTCTAAAAGGGCATAATGTCATAACACAAAAATTACAGTGCCCGAAGTGTCGTTCTTGTTTATCTCACAGGGAAGAGGAGCACCTTCGACGGCCCTATCATGAAGTAAGTTATAAATTTGTTTTTATTGAATTTTAGGGTCTGATTTCTATATTTGCAAAAATCTGTCGAATAATTACCAAGGCTTGATGTTTTTCTTTTTTCGCGAGCGAAGCAAGAACCATTAGTTATTCTAAAAAAAAAAAAAAAAAACACATACCGGGAATAATTATCGGAAAAAGGATAATCAATCATTGATGTTAGCGTGCAGAGCTCAACATTACCGCTTGCCAGTACATACGGAGCTTGATGTTTTTATTTTTTCGCGAGCAAAGCGAGCACACAGCGAAGCAAGAACCAATAGATTTAGGGTAAAACATTTTGAACAGAAAATATATGTTTTCCTGTAGTAATTAATATGATTTACCCGATTTTGACTTCATTTCAATTATACAAGTTTTAGTGAGTGTGTAGTGGAGAATGAAGCAGTCGAACTGGTTGTACTGTTTGTTTGTGGTTGAAATGAAGGTCAAATTCGGTTAAATCACATTATTTACTATAGGAAAACATATATTTCCTGTTTCCCCATCCGTAAATATGATTTTACCAAAAATTCTAGAAGAAAAAAAACAGTTTTTCTTTGATAAATAATTTGCTTTCAATGAATTTGACCTTTATTTCTTTTGCAAATAAACAAAACTATATATTTTTTTTTTTTTTATTATTGAAAAGCTTCTGTTATAAACTATAATACTACTGATAGGGGCATATATGTTCATAATCCTATTAACCCCAGCTTATGCCTTATAGTAATATTTCAAGCATTATCCTAATCCGTGGCTGAAGCCTATAGTGTGCTTTGTTGGGCTCAGCCATGTCCTCCTGATGGAAAGTTCCTTTAGGTAGCTTTCTAAGGGGTATTTGCTACAGTGATACTCCCAGAGAATTAACCGTAGGTCTCCAGAATTCCAACTCCTGGCGTAAGTGTCCTTAATATAGCTTTAAGGATATCGGGTAATATCAGGGGACGTATTTTTAGATACGACACATAGCAATCGCCACCCTGAATAGATTTAACTCTTTGAGGGGGAAGAGTGGCGAACAAAAGGGGAGCCATTATCAAGGTAACTGGTGGACCTCCTCTCCGTACTACTACGGGCCATCATTCCTTGTTCTGTAGCATTTAAGTTAAGTGCGCTCCCAAGCTTTTCCCGATGTTTGTTACGGATTTTTGGAATATAATCATGCAATCTCCAGCATCTTCATCCTCTGGAAAGTTGAGTATTTAATCTTTCCTGTGTATAATTTTAAGGCTCCCTTCCCACAGTTAAATTCGTATAATTTAAGTGTGTTTGGTTGGGCGTAGCCAACACCGGAGGCGGCCATTTTAAGACCGCTGTCGTACATTATAAAACGGATTTTGAGCGAAGCAAAAAATCTAGTTTTGGGTGAGGTAGCCATGTCGTCCTGATGGAAGTTCCTTCAAAGGTAGCTTCCTAGGTATATTTGACTACAGTGATATATCCCAGAGAATTTACCAACGGTATCCAGAATTCTAACTCCTGGAGCAAATATCCCTTAAAATTTTAAAAGGGATATCGCGTAATATCAGAGTACATATTCTTGACACCTCTTATGGCTATCTACACCCCAATAGCGCTTTCGCTTCGATGGGAAAGAGTGGCAAGAATCAGGAGAGTCGTTAAAGAGACAACGCTCTCGACTCCCCTACTGTACTGTAAATAGTGCGCTAGATTGCCACCGTGAGGCGCCACCAAACCATTCTTTGTAGCTTTGTAGGTGTTGCAGGTACAGTACCATAGGGAGGGATTCATTATCCTTTTGTCAAAAAGAGGGTGGGTCCATCAGGACGATAAGGCTACCTCACCCAAAAATAGATTTTTCGCTTCGCTCAAAATCCGTTTTTTGGGCTGAGGCCATGTCGTCGTGATGGAAGTTTACCAGAGCATTAATGTATCTCTGGATTTTCAATAGTGCCGTTCACCTCGAGATAAAACTTTCCTTTTGGCCTTCTAGACCTAGAGACACTTTATGTTACTGTTATACATCAACCAGCTGATCATGAAATATGTCAATGCTTCCTACACCCTACAGGGAAGAGTCTCGGTAGACTCGAGGAAAAAACTCGAGGAATTGTGAGTTCAAGGAAACAATCTAGCAAACAGTTTGTATAATAGTGTCATCATATACATAAAGCATAGTTTGTACTTGGATGGTATTGATCTGTGCAGGTTACTGTACCTCCTGGGTCTGTTGTTAAAGAGACGGACAGGTTTATATACGTGTAGGAAACCTTAAACAGTAAAATGAACAGTCTAGTACAATAAATTCTTACCTGTTTGCTTGGAACAATAGGAATCTTAGTTCCGATATTTTCATAAATATCAAAGGAATCAAAGATGCTCTGACTTATACATAAAATGGAATATTTGGGGCGAAAGAGACGCAAAGATTTGTTCTATTGTTTATTACAATAAAATTTAGAAATCATAGATGTAATGAATTACATATTACACTGAACAATTCTGTACAGAGGCATAAACAGTAGTAACAGAAAATAAAATCAGTTTCCTGAAAAGAAAACCCAGCCACTCTAAGGGAAATATAAGAATTTCACTAAGCATTCTGTTGTTACTAGGGACACTGTGCATATAGGTATGCCTGGCACTTGTGTCAGTCTGTTATGCTTAAAGTCACCCATGTGAATAGAACAGTCTATAGTGTCATCAATGAACACAATATCCAACATGATATGACTTGAAAGTTTATCATGTACACCCTTCACTATAAGTCCCAAATAGTGCACTGTTCTTCGCAGTGATCAAGCAGTAGGTTTTATTACACTGCCCGCCGCCACTACAAGAAATTTAATTTCTTGTAATTACTTCCCGTAGTGCTTGAAGAAAACTCTGGAAGACTTCCATCCAGTATAAGCACGAAGTCTTTCAAACAACATCATCTGAAAGAAATTCAGAGACGAGGCAACTTTTCTCGGATCATGACCTGCGGGTGTACTGTCTAGATCCGCTCTGCGTATAAAGTAGGGGATTTTCGCCCTCATCTGTTTCAAGGATAACGTTGAACCGGAAGTCTCTCCCTTGAAAAGCTGACCTCCCTTAAAGTCTGAAGTTCTACGAAGATAGACCTTTAGGCATTCCACTGGGCAGAGGGATGCTTCTTCCTTCAGAGGGCAGATTCTCCAGGGACCCCATCTCTTAGTGGGCAGCTCGTTCTTGGTGAGAAAAGTTGGGTCCGGAAAGAGGTTCAGTACTCCGTTGTCTGTGAACTGAATGTGGCCATCATCCCTCGAGAGGGCCACTATTTCGCTAACTCTGGCTCTCCCGAGGCTAGTGCAAATAAGAATATCACCTTTTGAGTCAAGTCTTTCAGCGAACAATCCTCATTGTTCAGGGTTGATGCTAAGTGAAGAACCTTATCCAAAGACCATGAAATGGGCTTAGGAGGAGCTGTGGGCCAAAGTTTAGCGCAGGCTTTAGGAATCTTGTTGAAGATCTCATTGGAAAAGTCTACCTGGAAGGCGTAAAGCATAGGTCTAGCTAGGGCAGATTTACATGTAGTAATCGTAAGGCGAGAAAATCATGAGATGAAGGTTCTGGGTTTTCACTGATGAAGCTGAGAGTCAATTTCTGCACTTGCTGAGTCAGAACTGGGTCCGGCAACGGGATCGGCTTCAGGCGTAGTTCCGTTACTAGAGGGAACCAAACGCTGTTGGGCCACTTGCTGTACCTCGAAAGGATCTGAGTTTGTCGAGGACTTTCAGCAGAAGGTTGGTTGGAGGGAATAGGTAGATCTTGGACCATCTGTTCCAATCTATGGACATTGCATCCATTGCTTCCGCTAAAGGATCCTCGTACGGGGCTACGGACCGAGGTAGCTTCTTGTTGTCGCTCGTTGTGAAGAGGTCTATTTGCAGTCCTGGGACTTTGCGTAAGATGAAGGAGAATGATCTTGCGTCTAGGGACCATTCTGACTATAGGTTTGGTCCTGGATAGAGCGTCCGCTGTCACATTGCGGAACCCTTGAAGGTGGACTGCTGACAAGTGCCATCTCTTCTTCTCTGCTAGGCGGAGGATGGCTAGTATCACTTGGTTTATGTGAGGCGATCTCGAGCCCTGTCGGTTTAGGCATCTCATTATGACTTCGCTGTCTAGAACCAGACGGATGTGGATTGAGCAGCGGAGTTTCAGTTTCTTCAGAGAAAGAAAAACTGCCATGGCTTCCAGGAAATTGATGTGGAAGGTTTTGAAGAGGGGAGACCAGGTTCCTTGGACTTTCCGATGATGAGAGTGACCTCCCCACCCTTCTTTCGAGACATCCGTGTGAACGGTGACTGACGGTGGAGGCGGTTGTAAGGGAACCTTGTTCCTTAGGTTCTTAGCCTCCGACCATGGCTTGAGTAGGGATCGCAGACGATTTGGTATCGGTCTTTGTAGATCTCTTCGAGTGTTTAATGCGTATTTTCTCCAAACTCCTGATGCATCTTTCAATTGTGCTCTCAATACTGGATCTGTCACTGAGGCGAACTGGAGGGACCCCAACACTTTCTCCTGTTGCCTTCTTGATATCCTTCCTTTTCTTTGATGGAATGGAAAGGCACTGTGACCGCAAGTTCCAGTGGACGCCCAGCCACTGAAACTTTTGAGCTGGAGACAGTCGAGATTTTTCCAAGTTGATCTTCAATCCCAAGTGTTCCAGGAACCGGATCACTTCCTTGGAGGCTTGCCTGCACTCTTCTTCGGATGCTGCCCACACCGGCCAGTCGTCCAGGTAGGCTACCACCTGGATTCCTTTTAGGCGTAGTTGATGAATGACTGCATTCGCAAGCTTGGTGAATACCCTTGGAGCTATGTTCAGACCAAAGGGCATGGCTCTGAAAACGTACTGTCTTTTTTGTAGTTTGAATCCCAGGTAGGGGGAAACTTGACGGCTGATTGGAATGTGTCATTACGCATCCGTCATGTCTATGGAGACTGTGTATGCCCGTTTGGGCAACAGGGTCCTAGTGTGTTGAAGCGTCAGCATTTTGAACTTGTAGTTCACTTTGAACTTGTTGAGTGGTGACAAGTCCAGAATGGCTCTGAGCTTTTCCGAGTCCTTCTTCGGAACACAAAATAGCCTTCCTTGGAATCTGACAGACTTCACCTTTCTTATAACTCTTTTGTTCAAGAGTTCCTGAACATATTCTTCCAATATGGGGGTTGAGTGTTGGAAGAACTGAGGGAAGGTCGGTAGAGTTGAGCTCCAACTCCACCCTAGTCCGTTCTTGATTAGGCTATGGGCCCAGGGATCGAAGGTCCAACGATCCTGGAAGAGGTAGAGTCTCCCTCCTACCGGTATCATCTCACTTTGAGTGCTGGGTGGAGGATTTACCTCCTTGGCCACGTCCACCTTTGTTGCCCCTACCTCTGAAGGGGCGTCTGGAGGATCCTCGAAAGGAACCTTGAAAGGAACCTCGAGACTCCGGCCGAAAGGACGTCGATTGCCTTTCAAAAACTGGGGTGAACACTGGTGACTGGGTCGCCAGCATTTGGGGCACCAGTTGGGAGGTGGTGGGTGGTTGTGCCACTGTCTGGGACACCGTGGCCACGGGAAGCTGTTGCTGTTGTTTAGGCTGAGAGGGCACTCTAGGTCGTTTCGACTTATTCTTCGGCTTGGGACCCTCATCAGCTAAAGATTTTCTTTTAGAGGACAAGCCCCATTTAGAGAGAAGGTTTCTATTCTCTGTAGCGGCTTTGTTCATGACCTCTTTGACCACTTTGCTTGGGAAGAGGTCTTTTCCCCAGATGTTGGAAGCTATCAGCTTCCTTGGTTCGTGTCTCACCGCAGCCGAGGCGAACATGAACTCTTTGCAAGTCCTTTGGGCTTTAATAAAGTTGTGCAGATCCTTGGTGACTTGGTGAGATTTGGCGAAGACCATGTACATGTCTGGGGTATCCGGGATGTTTGCCATTGTCTCCAGGCCAGTCTGCAGAGACAAGGAAGCAGCAAGACGTTCTTTTGTCTCCTGTTCTCTGCGCAGGAGAAAGTCTGACAGCTTTGGGAGGTCTTCGCTGAACTGTCGTCCGGCAATATCTGCCTCCAGCTTCCCAACTGTGAAGGTGTTGTGAACATCCTTCCAGTCCGCATCGTCTGATGGGAAGGCAAGGGAGAAGGGTCTACACTCTTCCAGTGTAGGGCATGGTTTCCCTGCCTCAACTGCCTTTAACGCCTTAAGCCATATGTCCATAAAGGGGAAGGCACGTTTGGGGTCAACAATGAAGGACAGGTGCTTCTTGCTGAGAGCCGGCACCTTAGAGCTAGTAAAGGTGGTGGTATATAAGGCCTGAGCCTTAGAGAGTTCAAGGACAATAGTTTCCTTCGGCTCTGTCTCCTCTTTGGATGCAGGTTCCGTCTTTAGATGGACATAGCAATTCGGGTAGGCCCCTTTGCTGGGCCAGAACTCAATTTCCTCCACTGGGACAGTGCCCAGTTTTTCTGAGAGGAAGATCTTTCCCCCCGACATAGGCATATGCTCTGTGTACCTCCAGGGGTTAACGTCAGAGAAGGCAGGGAGATCCTTGATGTTTAGCTCCTTTGGGGCCAAACGTGTTGCAATTAGCTGATGCATTTCCGTCCGAAGAGATGGCTCTTTCTCGAGCGATTTCTTCTGAATGTCCTGCACCATGGACAACAGCGAGTGCAACGTACTCATGATGGAATTTAGTTGGGATGCAGCGGAATAAGTCGAAGGTACCGGCTCAGTCACCGTGGCTGATGATACCGAAATCGTTTCGGCTTTCTCGACTTCGGCCTCAGGTGGAACGTCATCCGCCTGATCCAGTTCTTCCACTAGGAGATTGTTCTCAGTCTCCTCAGAGACAACTGAAATGTTGTCCTCTAATTGGATGCTCTCCAAGGCATCCGAAACTTCAGATTCTACCGGAATCTGAACCAGGGGAATCTCAGGTTGAGCCTAGGGAATAACCGCATCCGAAGATGCCCTAGGAAAAAGACAAGCCCTTATCTTTTTATTAGGAAGGTATGGGCCAGAAGTGTTCTTCTGGAAGCCCCTGACCCATTTTCACAGCATCTCCCTTGCTGTGTCCCTTGACTCAGTGGACTTTTGATCGTCAAAAGCCTCTCTTACCAGTTTTTCGCAAACGGTACATACCTGTGGGTCCCAATACTTAAGACCTCCCTTGGTGATTGCGCAGCGAGCATGGGCCCTGCACATGTCATGTCCGTAGAAGTTCTTACTACAGACCCTGCAAAAGTTATTCCCGCACTCGGGATGCTCCTCCTGTAAAGAAAGAAAAGCATATAAGTATTCGGTGAAATTCTCAGATTTCAGCATACATATTATTAATAATATTAGCTTGGATAGGGTAAGCTAGAGATAGGAAAGACACTTACATGTGTTTCCTGTCCAGCCAATTGCTATAACATCCTCCAATATTGAAAGCAGAATTCTTAAGAATTTTTAGGGGAAGATGATATCCTTTGATATAGAGTGTCTTCCTGACACAATCTTCCAGGTTCAATATTGGGGATTAAAGACAATAATGGATAATAACCATTAATGGAAGAGAAAATCGCTCTCTTATATGTGATTGTCTCATAATAGGCTGCCCATGAGGCACCATGTATGTTGGAAAAAATTTTTGGGCTACAGCACTGACTGTTGGTAACAAGCTGCCAGTCCTGTCAGGCCTGCTGGCACATGCCTGGCCTGCTGGCGTCTGCCGGGCAAGCCGGCACATGCCGGGCAAGCCGGCACATGCCGGTCTATTCTGGGCTATTGAAGGCAATTACTGTCTTCAAAATAATGGGCGGCAGCTGTGCCGGCCGGCAGCCGAGGATCCTTCCATTAAGTAGGTCCCGGCGGCAGATGTCCAAGTATGGGTGGCCAGCTGCCGGCCGGCAACTCAACAGCCGGCAGCCAGTCCCAGTATGTCTATTGTCTTTGGATTGTTGATCAGCGACGCCCACAGTAAGCGGCGGCAGAGCAACTGCCGGCCGGCAGACAATTGACATGGCCCAGTAAAACGAAAGGTAGAGAAAAAGAGAGGATGGAGGAAGACAAGAGCTCAGCCTTGCCGGCTTGCATCCAGAATGAGGGTTCAAGTGGAAGGGGGAATTTAATTCGGGCTTCCACCCAACCATATCCCAATCATAAGGGCTTTGGAAGGCAGTCCAAGGGAGGACTGAAGAACACTTTAAAGAATATGAGGGTACCTGCCGGAAGGCGGCTCAGCCGGTGGCAGACAGGGAACCTCAGGCCAGTATTGTAAAACCCTTAGGGTCAAATGTAAAACGACGGCCAGGAGGGTGTTGGCTCATCCAACACGAAAGAGACAGAGGGGAGGGGGTAGGTGTCCTACAAGTAAGGTAATGCCCGAAGGCACCACCTAACCTAAGGGATTCTGGTCTCATGGAGTAACCTCAGGTAGGAGAAATCATTTTCCCAGGTTGGGTTAGTCAAGTGAGAGAGCGGTCCATAGGACACAATCTCACAAGAGAACAGAATCTCGTGCCAGAGACCTTAGGCAGTGAAGAAGTCATTTCTTCGGTCTAAGATCTACCAGCACAGGACTGTCTGCTAGGCTAAGGAATTGGGAATTGTCATACAAAAACCCTCCATGTATGGTCTAGGGAGGTCTAGCCTCCAGTAAAAGCAGCTTAACCTGACATGGGAAATCATTTCACTAAGACAGGAAGATGCCTAACACAAACTTATACTCTGATGTCCCGTTCTAAACTCAAAACCGACTCAGTGGTTAGGAGAATGAAAACGGAACGTCTCAGTAAAACTTTGCCAGAAGTTGGTTCGCAGCAAAGAAAACTGAGAATATCCTACGCTAATCAGAGGGAAGGGGGATTGCTATTAAATCTCCTAGGAGATTGACATTGACTTAAAAGGTATAGGAGGTGTCAGTCTCCTCTTAAAAGACAATACAAGAGCAATGGGGACATATATGAAAGTATACTAAAGCCCCTAGGCTAGTAGCCTAGGATCATTGAGAATTGTTCACCGAAACTCTGTATACTATCATGGAAGAGGAAAGCATAATGCAGTAATATCATAAAAGTGTAAAATATTGCCTGAGCTTCAATAAAACTTTACCAGGAATGTTATATCATGCATGAAGTGTGTAGGTGCCTAGGCTAAGAAGCCTAGCACTCGTGAGGCTCGAAATAAATAGCCAAATCCACGACAACAAAGACATAATATAAGAATCCCTGGCTAAAATTCTAAATAGCTAAAGTTTTTAAAGCGAGTAATGCCGGGAAAGGGTCGTTCTGGCTAACTAAACATACAGAAAGAACGACTGCGTCCATAACGCCATCCGGCTGGCAACAGCTCTTGTTACGTTAATTATGATCTCAATCGAAAAGCAAAACTGGCAAGAGCTTACATTTACACAATTCAAAGATATTACTTAACTTTCCAGAAGCTGATGAGGCTGATGAAGACATCATAGCGACCAAAAACCTCCAAAATAGCGAGAGATAACACGGGATAACACCGGTTAACGAAGCTACGAGAGAAAGAATAGTTTAGTGGCGCTTCGCAGTGGCAATCTGGCGCACTATTTACAGTACAGTAGGGGAGTCGAG
Source organism: Palaemon carinicauda (assembly GCF_036898095.1). Classification (NCBI taxonomy): domain Eukaryota; kingdom Metazoa; phylum Arthropoda; class Malacostraca; order Decapoda; family Palaemonidae; genus Palaemon; species Palaemon carinicauda. The sequence goes on along the minus strand of NC_090749.1, from coordinate 78,695,733 downwards.
AGCGTTGTCCCTTTAACGACTCTCCTGATTCATGCCACTCTTTCCCCTCGAAGCGAAAGCGCTATTGGGGTGTAGATAGCTTTTAAGTGTGTTTGGTTGAGCGTAGCCAACACCGGAGGCGGCCATTTTAAGACTGCTGTCGTACATTTTAAAACCGATTTTGAGCGAAGCGAAAAATCTATTTTTGGGTGAGATAGCCATGGCGTCCTGATGGAAGGTTCCTTTTTGGTAGCTTCCTTGGGTATATCACTACTAAATATTCCCAGAGAATTTAACCACAGGTTATCACATAATTCTAACTTCTGGAGCGAGTATCCTAAAGGTTTCCCTTTTAAGACATCGTATATCAACAGGGGACGCATGTATTAACGCGCCACATAGCTATCTACACCCCAAACAGAGTTAACACTTCGGTGTGTAGGGGCAGAGAATAGCTGGGAGCCGTTCCACAGCTAATCTCGTTCGTAGCAACTTTTGGTACTCAAGACGTAAACAAACGGGCGCCATTGCTAAATGACGTCACGTCCGTCGTCATCCTGAAGCCAGTTGCTTGCCGATCGCCATGATACAGCAGAGCAGGGTGGGACCTGAAAAAACTGGACAAAGTAGCAGGGAGGGTCCATCAGGACGCCATGGCTATCTCACCCAAAAATAGATTTTTCGCTTCGCTCAAAATCCGTTTTTTGGGCTCAAGCCATGGCGTCCTGATGGAAGAATACCAGAGAATCAATGTATCGTGGTAGATTTTCCCCTATTGGGTAAGTGCCAGAGGCTTTGAACAAGGTAGCATAGTAATCTTAATAAAAGAACCGTAGGGAAGAAACCTTCCTGCCCCCTTGGCAGTGAAGTTACCACGGGCCAAGCCGAGATCAAAGTGGTTATCGAAGGGCTATTCACCCTGCTAGAAGAACCTGAAGAACTTGAAGACAAGACTGAATGGTTGGCATTCGTATAGGAACATTCTCGAAGGCAGACGAGTGGGGGTTGGACACTGTAGGTAGAGGAGAATAGTCTCGTCTCTAAGGTATAAAGAGTAAGTATTCGTATTGGAATATTACATTGCAAAGGTGAATATATAATAAGGGTTAAGACCTTATTATCTTCATTAACCATAAGGAAGGGGATAATAAAACTATGACAGACATGTATTTCATAGTCTAAGTAGGAGCGGATTGAGACGCACAAGTAAGAAAATAAGAATTTTATTTCACAATTGCAGAAAAAATAAATGAATTGCAATAATATGTAAAGTTAATTTACAACAAATTATAATGTACATAGTAATAAAGACTTTCAAATTTATTAGTAGGCACTCGTTCTCAAGGAACGTCAGTCTTTAATTAAAACACATCATGCTTTAGGCATGCGGCACTCGTGTGACAACTATGACATTTCACCTGGGATAAGAACAGTTATAAGAAAGCACTAAGTGTTTTCCACATCACTACGTATCGCTCGAGGGTCAACATAGGCACCCGAAGAGTTAGAGTCCCAAGTAACTCGCTGTTCTATGCAGAGTTAGGTGCAGGTTTCATAACACTACCTGCGGCTACCACAAAATGTTTGACTTCGTGCACTTGTTTCGCATAATGTTTGAAGAAAACACGCGAGGACTTCCAGCCTGTGAAACTTTTAAGGCTTTCGAAATCCATACTCTGAAAAAAATTCAGAGACGATGCAACTTTTCTAGGATTGTGAGCGGCGGGTGTACTGTCAGGATCCGCTCTGCGAATGAAGTAGGTGATTTTCGCTCTTAGTTGTTTCAGTGACAGGTCGCTGCCCGATGTTTCTCCTTTGAAGAGTTGGCCTCCGCCAAAGTCCGAAGTTCTTCGAAGATAGACCTTGAGGCTCTCTACTGGGCATAGAGAGGCATCTTCTTTCAGGGGGCATATTCTCCAGGGGCCCCATCTTTTGGTGGGTAATTCGTTTTTGGCGAGAAACGTCGGATCCGGGGAGAGGGTAATGTCTCCTGAATCAGTAAATAGGATATGACCCTCTTCTCTTGATAATGCCACTATTTCGCTGAGTCGGGCTCCTGAAGCAAGAGCAAAGAGAAATATAACTTTCTGAGTCAGATCCTTGAGAGAGCATGAATCATTATCCAAGTTGGAGGCGAAATGGAGCACCTTGTCCAATGACCAGGAGATCGGTTTCGGTGGGGGTGCTGGGCGTAGACGAGCGCATGCTTTCGGCAGTTTATTGAAGATGTCGCTGGACAGATCTGGAAGGCATACATCAGTGGTCTAGTCAAGGCCGATTTGCAAGTAGAAATCGTGTTGGCTGCCAAGCCCTGTCCATGAAGGTGAATGAAGAAGGACAAGCAAAATTCGATGGTGATTTCCGTAGGATTTTTTGCCTTGACGAATGAGACCCATTTTCTCCAGGATGATTCGTATTGCCGTCTTGTGGATTCGGTCTTGTATTCCTCGAGGAAGTCTAGACTTTTCTTCGAGATCCCAAACCTTTTCTTCGTGGCTAGGGAGAGAAAATCATGAGATGAAGGTCCTTGATTTTCGATGATGAAGCGAAGACAGTCGACTTCTGTACTTGCTGGGAGAGAACTGGGCCCGGGAGAGGGATCAGCGTGGTCTGAAGCTCCAGGACCAGGGGGTACCAATTGCTCCGGGGCCACTTGGGAGCCACTAGGGCCGCTGTCCCTTTGAAGGTTCTCAGCTTGGAGAGAACTTTCAGCAGTAGGTTGGTGGGAGGGAACAGGTAGATCTTGGACCATCTGTTCCAGTCCAGTTACATGGCGTCCACTGCCTCTGCCTTGGGGTCCTCGTACGGGGCCACATATCGAGGAAGTTGATTGTTGTCGCTCGTTGCGAAGAGATCGATCTGAAGTTCTGGGACTTGGTGGGAGATGAAGGAGAATGATCTTGCGTCTAGAGACCATTCCGACTCTATCGGGCTTGTCCGGGATAGAGCGTCCGCCGTCACGTTGCGGAATCCTTGTAGGTGAACTGCAGACAGGTGCCACTTCTTCTTCTCTGCCAGACGGAAGATTGTCAGAAGCACTTGATTTATCTGGGGCGATCTTGAGCCTTGGCGATTGAGACATCGAACTACCACCGAGTTGTCTAGGGCTAGACGAATATGGATCGAGGGCGGCGGGGAGAGTTTCTTCAGTGTTAGAAGGACCGCCATGGCCTCCAAGATGTTGATGTGAAACGTCTTGAATAGGGGAGACCATGTGCCTTGAGCCTGTTTTTGATGGGAGTGACCTCCCCAACCCTCCAGCAAAGCGTCCGTGTGGATGTTGAGTGATGGAGGTGGATGTTGAAGAGGGCTGGACCTTTTCAGGGCCGTTGCTTCTGACCACGGCTTGAGGAGAAGCCGAAGTCTGTTTGGGAGCCGTCTCTTGAGGTCTCTTCGAGCGATGGATGCAGAACGTCTCCAGACTCCCGCGGCATCCTTTAGCTATGCACGAAGCACTGGGTTTGTCACTGAGGCGAACTGTAGAGAGCCTAGAACTCGTTCCTGCTGACGTCTTGAGATCCGTTTGGATTTCAGCAGTTGCTTGACAGACCCTGCTATTTCCTTCCTTTTCTTCTGGGGGATGGAAAGGCGGTGTGACTGAAGGTTCCACTGGATTCCTAACCATTGGAACTTCTGAGCTGGAGAGAGGCGAGATTTCTTCGCGTTTATCTTGAATCCCATGTGTTCTAGGAACTGGGTGACTTTGCTGCAGGATCTTAAACAATCCTCGGGCGATGGAGCCCAGACTAGCCAGTCGTCGAGGTAGGCTATCACCTGGACGTCTTGGAGGCGGAGCTGTTGTACTATGGCGTCCGCCAGCTTTGTGAAGATCCGGGGAGCCACGTTGAGGCCAAAGGGCATGGCCCTGAAGGCGTAGCTTTTCCTTTGGAGTCGAAATCCTAGGTAGGAGGAAGCGTGGTGGTTCATTGAAACGTGCCAGTAGGCATCCGCCAGGTCTATGGAGACCGTGAAAGAACCTCGAGGCAGAAGGGTCCTTATCTGTTGGAGAGTCAGCATCTTGAACTTGCTGTTTGCTATGAACTTGTTGAGGGGGGATAAGTCTAGAATGACTCTGAGCTTGTTGGAGTCCTTCTTGGGAACGCAAAACAGTCTCCCTTGGAACCTGGTTGACTTTACCCTCCTTATCACCTTCTTGTTCAAGAGATCTAGGACATATTCTTCCAGAAGGGGGGTTGATTGTTGGAAGAATTGCTGGAAGGTTGGGGGTGGTTGAGTCCAACTCCAGCCTAGACCCTTCTTGACGATGCTGTGTGCCCAGGGATCGAAGGTCCAACGATCCGTGAATTGGCGGAGTCTTCCTCCCACCGGAAGCACTTCATTGCTTCTGGTGTCCCGAGGGTTTACTGCCTCGGCCGCTAGCTCCCTTTCCTCCTCTGCCTCTGGAGGGACGGCGAGATGCGTCTCTGCCTGCACCTCTGCTTGGGCCTCTACCTTTGGGACGAAAGGTAGTCGTCTGTTGCTCAAAGGCAGGGGTGAAAACCGGTGACTGGGACAAAACTGGTTGGGTGACCAGCTGAAAGGTCTGCTGTGGCTGAGCAGCCACTTGGGGAGTAGCGGGTCCCGGAAACTGCCGTCTCTGTTGACGTTGCTGGGGTTTTGGCTTGGAGAATTTCCTCTTAGGTTGAGGGCCATCGTCCTGAGAGGATTTCCTCTTCTTCGACATGCCCCACTTGTTGAGAAGGTTCCTATTCTCAGTGGCGGCCTTGTCGGTGATCTCTTTCACAAGATCTGAGGGAAAGAGGAATTTACCCCAGATGTTGGAGGAAATCAGCCTCCGGGGTTCGTGTCTCACTGTGGCACTTGAGAACACGAATTCACGACAGGCTCTCCGAGCCTTCATGAAACTGTACAGGTCCTTAACCAGAGTCGTCATATGCGATTTAGCGAGCACCATGTAGTGGCCGGGGACTCTGGTGTCGCCAGCCATGACGTCAAGCTGTACTTGGAGGGATATGGATGCTGCAAGCCTTTCCTTCGTGTCCTGTTCCCGACGAAGGAGATGGTCATTAAGTTTCGGGAGGTCTTCATTAAACTGACGTCCAGCCACGTCAGGATCTAGTTTTCCCACCACGAAGGTATGCTGGATATCTTTCCAGTGTCGAACATCGGGGGGAGTCACCAGGGAGAAGGGTCTGCACTCCTCCAGTGCAGGGCAAGGCTTCCCCTCTTCCACTGCCTTGTGACACGCAGCGAAGGCCTTTTTCGTAAAGGGGAGGACCGCGTCATCAGGTGCGACGTAGGTAGGGTGCTTCTTGCTCAGCGCCGGAAGCTTTGAGCAGGTAAAGCCCCTACTTTTAACAGCGTTGGCCAACATAGCCTGGGCCTTCGGGAGATCGAAAACTATCACCTCCTTAGGTTCGGTCTCCTCTTTAGAGGCAGGTTCGGATCGAAGCCGGACGTAACAGTCCGGATAAGCCTCAAAACTCGGGAAGAACTCCACTTCTTCCAGGGCAATCGAGCCAACCTTCTCGCTGATGAAGATCCTGCCCGTTGCGATGGGCATATGCTCGGCATACCTCCAGGGGTTGGAGTGCGAGCATATCGGGAGGTCTTTAACCGAAATCCTTTTCGGCTATTTGGAAACTCCCATGGACCTGATGTACTCGTGTGTCACTTGAAGCTTCTTGTCCATAAGCGCTTCGATCATACGGAATATCTCCTGGGCGGATGGGATGGGGTCCGGGGTGGTGGAGGTAGACGGGAAAGACACTTCCGTTGGTGTAGGAGTTCGGGCGGGGGTGGAAGGCGGAGCAACCTCCTGCTCCGACTCGGTGTATTCCACCTGGTCTTCTTCATCGTCCAGCTCTTGGGCCATGAGGTTCCTCTCCGTAGTCTCCGAAATCTCCGACATGCGCTCCGCGTTGTCGGTATCCAGGTGACACTCGTGCATGGACTGGGCCATGACAACATCGGGTTCCACCGTTATCTGGACGGTGGGGATCTGATCCTTGGGGACCACAGAATCTGGGGATGCCTTTGGGAACAGTAAGGCCCTCATGTCTTCAGTGGCAAGGTACGGTCCAGTGGCGTTCTTCTGGAAGCCACGCACCCATTTGCGTAGCTTCTCTCGAGAAGCGTCCCTAACCTCCGCTGAAGGAGGGTTACTGAACGCGTCGACCAGGTGTTCCTGGCAGACCGTACAGTTCTGCGGGTCCCAGAACTTCAGATATCCTTTCTTGTTGGCACAAGGGGCGTGGGTCCTACACGCCGTGTGCCCATAAAAGTGCGGGCGCTTCACTGCACAGAAGCCGTGGTCGCACTTCAGTTGCTCCTCCTGTAAGAGAAAGAGAACATGAGTATGGGGGAGTCATAAGGATGACTTCTAAACTGAAGTTAAATATTAATTGATTAATCTTTAACTTAACATTAAGTGTGATGATCAGAGAATGGGCGGAAAAGAAGGAGATAGACACATACTCCGTGTAACCCGCCCGGCTGGTTACCGTGACCTTTATCCATAGACAATTTGTTGTGACCGAAGGCACAGGACAGAATTCGACATGGAATGCCCGGAACGCAGTGGGAATTCTATTGGGAATTGTCAAGGGTATAAAAGCTAGGACTGAGGCCACTCAGATTCTAGAATTGGGAACGTAGAAGATCCCATAGGGTAACGGTTTCCGGCAACCAGCCGTGCTAAGATACACACAGCATGCTGGAAATCTGTTATAGCCTAGATTTTAACCTTGAACTATACTTCAGTTTCCATTTTATTTCTTCCATCTTGCTGTCCAATCATTTGAATTAATTTCTTACAGCAGCTGCAGAGGTTTCCTTCAGTTTCGCGGAGCTATTGAGTGGCCTCCTAGGCCCCTGTGCCTGACTTAAGTGTCTCCCTGAAAGGCCAACAAATTTTTGCAGATTTTGTCATGAGGTTTAGGTCAATAGAATAGGTATCAGATGTTCAGATATTCTCATTTTTGGAGGTGTATTATGCATAGATTGGTCAGAAACTGTCCAAGGACACTGCAGCCTTAATACGTTATTATTATTATTATTATTATTATTATTATTATTATTATTATTATTATTATTATTATTATTATTATTATTATTACTAGCTAAGCTACAAACCCAGTTGGAAAAGCAGGATGCTATAAGCTAAAGGGCTCCAACAGGGAAGAATAGCCCAGTGATGAAAGGAAATAAAGAAATAAGTAAATTATATAAGAAGTAATGACCAATTGAAATAAAATACTTTAAAAACATTAACAACATTAGGATAGATATTTCATATATAAGCTATATTATAAAAAGACTTATGTCAGCCTGTTCAACATAAAAACATTTGCTGCAAGTTTGAACTTTTGAAATAGTTTATTATACTGTTTATTATACATACCTTTGAATCTATTCGTATTGACTTTTTAATTTCCTCCAACAACTATTCATATCTGAGTTATTTCTATTTATATATTATTATCCTGTGTATATGATATAATACCGATTTTCACATGGTTTTAGTAATTCATTTCATATATACCACATTTGGCTATCATATGAACTTTGGATATTTTGTATATTTGTAATAAAATCATTAGAATAATCTTATCTTTTCTCTTTCAACGGAACAAGCGAGCCGTTACAGCTTCATGCAATTGGGTGGTGAGTACAGGATAAGTATTATTTTGTAGTGTTTTGTGATAACTCTTACCTTTAGACCTTTAATTGAACATTGCATTTTCTCTTATACTTCTCAATGTAGGTGGTTGCAGAATGTGAGTCGTTGTATTTGAAGTGTTGAAATATAAAGGTTAGAGAGAGAGAGAGAGAGAGAGAGAGAGAGAGAGAGAGAGAGAGAGAGAGAGAGAGAGAGAGAGAGAGAGAAGAGTGCCATTGGTAAGAAGCAGATAAGGTTTGAGGTAAAGAAAAGATGGTTTGATTTATTAAAAAGGCATATGTCACTTCAAACAGACTCAAGAAAGCCAACTTATTGCTCCTTATCATAAGAACCATTACAGCTTGGAGATTAAAATATCTGGTTTGTGCATTATAACTAACTCATTAAGCAATCTACTAAAGTATGATTCTCTCTCTCTCTCTCTCTCTCTCTCTCTCTCTCTCTCTCTCTCTCTCTCTCTCTCTCTCTCTCTCTCTCTAGTGGCAGAAATATTATAGCTTCAATAAAGATGGTCGCTGAATTCCAAAATATATATAAATATATTTTTTTTTAACATACGAGAATTGACAAAGAATGTTTTTTTCATGTAGGAATTTAAATCTATGAAGATTTCTCGTCACTTAGAAATGTTACTTTGGAGAAAATTAAAATATTAATTTCGATACAATTTCATTCATTATTATTTTAATCTTCATTATTGTCATGGTTAGAAATAATACTTTTAAAGGAGATGTTTGAAAGACAAAAATATCTATTCCCAAAGTGTGAGCAGCGAGGCAAGACGAGATTAAACAACGGCCCGGTTTATCAAACCTTTCATCACTCAACTATCGCCAGCATTGTGAAAGAAACCAAGCATTGCCGAGAGCGCCTGCCATGATAAAGGAACTGTCCTGCTTTGACCAAGATGTCATCATCTTAATTAGTAGAGTCAGCATATTTTCAGAAACCGAGCCTGAGGGAAATTCTTGTTTAGGATATATGTCTTCATGGAAGGGCACGTGTTTCCCTTTTATTACGACACGTGGTCCAGATTGCATTAGAAATTTCTTCTAGAAGCTTCCATGGCGTGACCGAAGTGGGTGTTTTTGAGAAAGCCAATAGAGATGCAGAATTGTTTAAAAGAACGCTTTCTATGGAGATGACCACTGTCCACTGTAATTAACTCCGCTCATACATGGGTATATAAACTTCAAGAAGAGATTATCCAAGAGAGATAGGACAGGACATAAGACAAGAGAGGAACTATGTCCGAAGCAAATAAGATCCAATGTTCTAGTGAGATAAGAAACATAGAAGACCAGAAGTCTAATAGAGCCAGATTATAACCTTCCCTTCAGACAACAAAAGCCTATCTCCTAAAGATCCTTCTATGACCGAGAAGAAGAGAAAAATTGAAGAAGCCAGCCTTCGTTCAACAGTATTATCGAATCCTTGGAAGAAAACCTCTGATGTCCCAACTTCATGTCACCCCTTTTTTTGACGTCTTCGATTCCGGTCATCGTGCCAGTTTCATCTGAACTTCAGCCGCCCTTCTGCAACGTTCTCAAGCCTGAAGTCTCCGTACCAGCATCGTCTCAGCAGCTGCAGAAAACTATTCCTTAAGTATTTCTATCTAACTGACTGTTCCCCTTTCTGTTGATGTTTGATTGGTTTGAATAGTCAGGTAAAGTAACCGAAGAAGTAACATTAGTTTTCTTCGTAAGTTTGTGAATAAACGTGTTGTGTTTTTTCGTGTGTTTCTTTTTATATTCATTTCCCATATTTCACTCGGTGTTGTTGATATTTATTTTACTTATTAAAAGAACCTGTAACGATTTTAGATCGTAACAGTTGGCGACCTTGTCAGGATTTTCAACAACGTAACCAATTGAAACAGGGAGAATATGGAAAGAAGCAGAATGAGTGAGATTACGAAAGATTTGATAGCTTCAGGTAAACTTCTTGGTCTAGATGGCGATGCTCTCCGTGAGTATGTTTTTAAAAGAGAGCAGGAAGTGTTTGAGAGAGATGAAAGAGCAGTTGAAAGAGAAGAAAATGAAAGACAGAAAGAAGAAAATGAGAAACATCGTAAGCATGAGTTAGAAATCGCTCGTTTAAGGCAAAATCTTCAAAATGGTCCGCCAGGTAGCAGACCAGGAAGTAATGAGCCAGGTAGCAGATGGGGTAGTAATTCATCATTGAACGATGATTCTGGTCATTTGGGTGCGGTGTTGAAATTAATTCCGAAGTTTGATGAGGAAGATGTAACAAAATATTTCATGTCTTTTGAAAAGTTGATAAACAGTAGGTTGTCCCAGAAACAAGTAGACTTTGTATTTGCAGTCAGTCTTAAGTGGTAGGGCACTTTCTGTGTATAGTTGTATGTCTGAGGATGAAAGTGAAGACTATGATATTGTGGAAGAAACTGTTCTTAGTGCATACAGGTTAGTACCAGAGGCATACCATAAGAAATTTAGAGGTTTGAAAAGGGATGAAAGCAGTACTTATGTAGAATACGGAAAGAGGTTAGAAAGATCTTTTTGTGATTGGTTAACTTCCGCTGAAGTAGATAGTTTTGATAATCTCAAGAACTTAGTTTTGTTAGAAAACTTCAAAGATAACATATCTCCAGACATTAAGCTATATATAGAAGATAGGCGTGAAAAGTCTTTTACAGATGCAACAAGGTTGGCAGATGAGTAAAGTCTTACTTATAGTTTAAGTGATAGTAAGAAGAAAAATAATCCTTCTTCTAGTAAGATGCAATATAGTAAGAGCATTTATAGCAATAGTAATACAGGGAAAAATGATTATCATTACTATTGTTATACATGTGGAAAACCAGGTCATACTGCCAGGTTTTGTAAGAGGAAATGGGAAGGTAGTGGTTCAGAGATAATTTGTTATCGTTGTAATAAGAAAGGGGATAGAGCAAGGAATTGTATAGTAGAGGAGAAGAATGTCACGAAACCAGTGTCTCTAGTTTATAATCTTTCGTCAAGCAAGAATGACCTTTTGAAAGAAACTAGGAAATTTTACGGAGATTTTTTTGTCTGGAGGCGTAGTTTCTTCGCTTGAAGGAAGGGACTCGAGAGAAGTTATCTTGCTTAGGGACACCGGAGCAGCTGTTTCCCTTATTAGGAGAGGGTGTGTGCCAACAAGGGCAAAAATCAGTATGAAAGAAAAAGTTATGTTTGGTGGGTTCCGAATACTTGCGTTGTTTGTCCTTTGTTGAAAATGAGCTTGAAAAGTCAGGGAGTGTCAAGAGATGTAAAACTAGCAGTTGTAGACTATTTGCCACTTGACAGCATTGACATTATTGTCGGTAATGATTTAACTACATCCAGATGTGTGAATCCTATTTTAAGTGAGCTTCCAGTGCCTAAAATGGTAGTAACTAGATCAGGTTTAGATACAGATATAGACTACAGTCATAATTTGTTCGAGGATTCGAACGTGTGTAATGGAGGCGGTGAGGTTGATCTTAGCAAGTGTGGGGCTGAGAAGACCGACTCCATCGGTGTTGACAGTATTAGCCAAGTTGATGATGTAGCTGTTGAAAGTAGTCACGTAGACGTAGTCGATGGAGTGTATTCAAGTAATAGTTACTGCAATGGTTTAGGCACTAACATTTTGAATAGAGATGAGCTAATTAAGTTGCAGAGAGATGATGAGATACTGTCTCGAATTTTTGAAAGTGAGTTGGATGATGAGCCCGATAATGTTTGTAAGGAAACCTTTTCTTTAAAGGATTAAATTTTGTGTCGCTATGTTCGTCCCAAGTCAGCTAGCAAGGAGAGTAGAGAGGATTGCATAAAAAATTCAGAGAATTAAAAGGGAAATTACCAATAAAAAACGAGAGCAACAATCAAGGGTAAACTAAAAGAAGATACGATCTTAAGGCAAAGGAGAGAAATTTCTGTGTGGGAGATATGTCCTAGTATTAATTCAGAAAGAAGGTCCCTCATTATCTTATAAGTTCGAAGGTCCTTATCCTATTTCAGGAAAAAGAGGCGATTTGAATTACTTAATTTATATGGGTAGACGTAGAGCTAAGTGGCTGCACATAAACTTGTTAAAGAAATACAGCGAACGCCCTGTACCAGTAATAACTGAGTCACAGCGAGAAATTAGTTTTGAGAAAAACTCTGATGTGCTTAAGAATTTCAAGTCATTTAACTCTAGCTTAGAAGAAAAACTGAGTGAATTATGTAATGTTTCTCTAAATTATTCAGAAACTGTTAGTGATAAATTAGGTTTAACTAATCTTTTAGAACATGATATTTAGTTACAGGACACTAAACCCATTAGACAAAGTCCGTATCATTTGAGTCCAGAGAAGGCCAATTCAGTATAAAAGGAAATTAAGTTTATGTTAAATAATGATTTGATAGTTCCTAGCGAGAGTGATTGGTGTTCTCCGATATTTCTAGTAAAAAAGGAAGATGGAACAGACAGGTTGTGCATTGATTTCAGAAAAGTAAACAGTGTTATTAAGCAAAGTAATTTTCACCTTCCCAGGATCGACGATTGCTTAGATAGGATTGGGAATGCTAAATTCCTCTTCAAGCTTGATTTGGCCAAAGGTTATTGGCAAGTACTTCTAAGTAGACGAGCAAGGAAAATACCCGCTTTTATAACACCATTCGGTAGTTATGAACCTAAAGTAGTGCCTTTTGGGTTAAGAAATACAGCCAGTACTTTCCAAAGATTAATTAATAAAGTTTTAAATGGTATTGAAAACTGTGTCGTGTATATAGATGATCTTGTTATATTTTCAGAAACTTGGGAAGAGCATTTACGAATTTCAGCTGAAGTAATGACAGCCCTTGAAAAAGCAAACCTTGTATTGAATTTAAAGAAATGTGAATTTGGGAAAACCTATATCACTTATTTAGAACATAAATTAGGTCTCGGTAAGATTTGTCCTAAAAATGGGAACACAGAGGCTATCATCAATTTCCCTATCCCAACAACTGAAAAGCAGGCCATGAGATTTCTCGGGAGGGCTTAATATTTCCGTAGATTTGTACCTAATTTTTTCAGAAATAAGCGATCCCATAACTAATCTTTTTAAGAAGGGTCGAAGTTTTGTATTTGATGAGGAATGTGTAGAGGCTTTTAATAAATTAAAGGCCGTAATGCTTCACGAGCCAGTATTATTGTTACCTGATTTTAGCAAGGAATTTAATTTAGCGATCGATGCTAGTGACATTGGTATAGGAGGAGTCTTGTTGCAAGAAGTGAATGGAACGAAGCTCCCAGTCGTATATTATCCAAAGAAACTAAATAAACCTCAACAAAATTCTTCAACTATTGAGAAGGAATTGTTCAGTTTAGTTTCAGCCTTGCAGCACTTAGAGATTTATGTACGCAGTAGTCGTGTTTTAACTGTGTATACAGATCACAATCCATTAGTTTATTTGAAAAGAGTTAAGAATAAGAATAAGCGTCTCATGCGTTGGAGTTTATAGCTACAAGATTATAATCTGAAGATAGTCCATATAAAAGGAAAGAATAATTTCATAGCTGATAGCCTTTCCAGAGATTTTTCAAAATAAGATAAAAAGCTTGTTTTGTTTTAATTTTTCATCAATGAATTAGTTTTTTTTTTTTTTTTGGCTGAAGCTTTGTGTTTTCTGAATGGAATGCAAAAGAAGAATATTTTCCTGAAGTTAAGTTGGAGTTTCATGCAGATGTTGCTGAGTTCGAGGATGAATGAGTTTTTTCGTTGCAAACTTTAAAAAAAAAAAAAAAAAAAATCTGTAGATTTTCTTCTTCTTTCTTTTATGGGTAGACACAATACTTTTCAAAGGATATAGTAAAAAACAAAAATATCTATTCGCAAAGAGTGAGCGCGAGGCGAGACGAGATTCGACTAGGGATCCGTGATAAGGGAACTGTCCTGTTTTGATCAAGATGGCATCGTCTTAATTAGCGGAGTCAGCATATTTTGAGAAACCGAGCCTGAGGGAAATCCTTGTTTAGGATATATGTCGTCATGGAAGGACACGTGCTGCCCTGCTGTTACTACTTAATACGTGGTCCAGATTGCATTAGAAATTTCTTCTAGAAGCTTCCATGGCGTGACCGAAGTGGGTGTTTTTGAGAAAGCCAATAGAGATGCAGAATTGTTTAAAAGAACGCCTTCTATGGATATGACCACTGCCCACTGTAATTAACTCCGCTCATACATGGGTATATAAACTTCAAGAAGAGATTGTCCAAGGGAGATAGGACAGGACATAAGACAAGAGAGGAACTATGTCCGAAGCAGATAAGATACAAGTCCTAGCGAGATAAGAAACATAGAAGGCCAGAAGTCTGATAGAGCCAGATTATAACCTTCCCTTCAGACAACAAAAGCCTATCTCCTAAAGATCTTGCTATGGCCGAGAAGAAGAGAAAAATTGAAGAAGCCAGCTCTCCCTGCTTGTGACGAGAAGTAGCCAACACTGCCAGCATACTGCCTTAGTTCAACAGTATCATCGAATTCTTGGATGAAGACCTCCGATGTCCCATCTTGATACCATCCCTTTTGTGAAGTCTTCGAATCCGGTCATCGTGCCAGTTTCATCTGAACTTCAGCCGCCCTTCTCCTACGTTCTCAAGCCTGAAGTCTCCGTACCAGTATCGTCTCAGCAGCTGTAGAAAACTACTCCTAAAGTATTTCTACCTTACTGACTGTTCCCCTTTTCTGTTGATGTTTTGATCGATTTGGTTTGTCAGTTAAAGTAACCGAAGTAGAATTGATTATCTTTTAAGTTTGTGAATAAACGTGTTGTGTTTTTTTTTTTTTGTGTGTGTTTGTTTTTATATTCATTTCTATTATTATTATTATTATTATTATTATTATTATTATTATTATTATTATTATTATTATTATTATTATTATTATTATTATTATTATTACTTGCTAAGCTATAACCCTTGTTGGAAAAGTAGGATGCTATATGCCCATGTTTTAGTCGGTTGTTGTTGGAAAGTTTATATTGATTATTAAAAGAACCAGTAACGATTCTGAGATCATAACATATACTGTATATATATATATATATATATATATATATATATATATATATATATATATATATATATATATATATATATATATATATATATATATATATATATATTTGAGCTCAGGCCATGTCGTCGTGATGGAAGTTCCTATAAGGTAGCTTCCTTGGGTATATTTGGGTGATATTTCCAGAGAATTTTACCTTGATTAAGGTATCCAGAATTCTAACTCCTGGAGCGAATATCCCTAAATAATTCTCATAGGGATATCCCATAATATCCCATAATAGCCACATAGCTATCTTCACCCCGAATAGCGTTAATGTAGCAAGAAAACGAAAAACAAAAGGAGAGTCGTTATTAAGGTATCTCTCCTTCCCGTTTCAGTCAGTATCTGACGTTATCAACGGTGCCATGATCTTATTCCTTTCAGCGTAGCTCTATCGCTCGGTGATTCCCTTGTGTTCTCTCGCAATTTTGGATTATATTCAACGCTATGATGTTTTCTCCAGCCTCTTCTGCCTCTGGAAAGTTGAGTATTATCTTTATTATGTATAAATGTAAGCTCTTGTTGTTTTTGAATTAAATCAAAAGTGATATTAACGTAAACAAGAGCTGTTGCCTACCGGAGGCGTCATGGATGCTGTCGCTTGCTTATGCATGTGTCATTTAGTTAGCCAGAGCGACGTTCCCGGTCCCAATGCTTTAATAAATTTAGCTATTTAGCCTTCCTACTAGAATTCTTTTTATTATGCCGTTAGTATTTATCAGTTTCGGCGATTTAGGTAACCGATCCTAACTTACGCTAGGCTTAGTAGCCTAGGCGTTTTGCTTTCAGTACTTTCATGCATGATATAAAAGTTTTCCTAGTGTGATAATTTTATTGAAGCTATAGGCATATTTTATACATATAAGATATTGTAGAGTATTTCCTCTTCCAAGATTGTATACGAGAGAGATTCGGTGATTAAGGTAATCGATTCTCACCGTGCCTAGGCTAGTAGCCTATGAGGCTTCAGTATACTTTCGCACACTCCCCGATTGTTCTTTCTTCTCTAGACATCTAAGATTAATCCCTTTTTCCCCTCTGATTTAGCCTAGGCTTAACCCTACTGAGTTTTGACTGAATAATATTCAGGTAAAACTTTACTGGGGTGGTACTGTCTTGATCCTGCAACCAGAGTGTCTGGCTTAGGCTCAGTCAAAACATCAGAGTATTTTGTCTGGGGTCTGTAGCTGACTGGCAGAGCGAATTAGATTCCTGTGCTAGGTTAGGCTACAGATATAGTATGCTAGACCTCCCTTGGCCACATCTGAAGGTTTCTGTACGAGATGATTCCTTCTTTGTGTGGTTTAGCAGACAAGTCCCGTGCTGTTATCATTAGGATGGAGAATGAGATTTTCCATTGCTTGGGGAGTAATAGCACCAAACTTCGTTCTTGTATTACTGGAGATGGCAAGTGCTGCCATTCTCCCTGTTATCTTGGACGTCCCTAGGCTAGGATGAGCTTTCTTAGCCACTGGGGATAGTCCCATACGGGAACGGAGTTTGTAGGACCCTTACCCATCCCCCTCTGTCCTTTAGTGTTGGCCTAGCCATCACAAATTCTTTGGCCATCGTTCTACATTCGACCCTAGTGTAGGTTAGGATGTAGGACTGGCCTAGACTTCTGCCAGGCGGCAGGAATGTGCCGGCCGGCAGAAGCTTATTCTCTGTTGAGTGAACTTCAGGGTCGCTGGTAGAGCCCGGCACGTTGGGGATGAAGGGAAGCTTGAATTTTATATTATCCTCTTCCAATTGTTCACTCTTTCTGGATGGAAGGCAGTAGGGCAGTGCCGGCTACAGACTTGCAT
Source organism: Palaemon carinicauda (assembly GCF_036898095.1). Taxonomy (NCBI): domain Eukaryota; kingdom Metazoa; phylum Arthropoda; class Malacostraca; order Decapoda; family Palaemonidae; genus Palaemon; species Palaemon carinicauda. Next base: position 78,679,256 of record NC_090749.1, on the reverse strand, counting down.
CCATGCTGTTTATCTCTTGTTAGTGTTAGTACCTTATAGTTCCGACTGCCGGCAGCCGGGTGGGTGGTGGTTCTCTGGTTATAAATATATGCCGGCCGGCACAGGGTGTTGCCTGCCACGGCCGGACGGCAGATGGCGACATACCTTCAGCTCTGCCGGCCACTACGATTAGTGGCAGGCAACCGGGATGCAGTTGGCTGCCAGTATATATTATGAACTGCCGCCCATTAATTCAAAGGTGGTATACCTTCGAACTGAATCCAGGTACTTGCAGGCCGGCATATGCCTGCCGGCACGGCAGTATATGATATACAGTAGCCAGTATTTTGCAGTATAGTATATAATTCAAGTAGAAAACTACAGTACAGAGTATACTGTAACACTAAGATTCTTCCAACATACATTGTGTTGTCATGTACAGCCTATTGTGAGACCACTCACCCTAAAGAAAGTGAGTTCTTTCTTTAAATTAATTTAAAAATCCCTTGTATCAAAACTTCTGATTGCTAGTGCGAGTTACACAGGAATATCCTTAAAGGATAATATTTTTAAAGGTTTTTCTAGAATTAGAATTAACATTAATTTTAATATATGGGGAGTTCACAGCAATTGGCTGCACGGGAAATACAAGTATGTGTCTTTCCTTCTTTCCTTTCTAGCTTAACTATCTTAAGCTATGGAAAAATAATAATGATAAGTTTTAGAGATAATCTTTTGATAAGTTTTCACTGGATACTCATTGGACTCTCTGCTCTTTACAGGAGGACCACCCGAAGTGCGGGAGTATGTTTTGCTACGTCCGCAGCAAGAACTTTTGCGGACATGAGTTGTGTAGGAGGCATGCACCCTGTGCAATCTCCAAAGGCGATCTAAGGTATTGGGACCCTCAGGTATGTAGCATTTGTACTAACCTGATTACTGAGGCTTTTGACCCCCCCCCCCCCAGTCAAGGGATGCAGCTAGGGAAAAGCTGCGAAATTGGGTACGGGGTTTTCAGAAGAACACCATGGGGCCTTATCTTCCAAGTGAGAAGATGCGGCCTTATCTTTTTCCCAGGGCATCTGAAGATGCAGTGATCCCACAGTATCATGCAGAGATCCCCTTAGTCCAGATTCCGGTAGATGCGGAAGTCTCGGACGCTTTACAGGTCACCAACTGGACGATAGGATGTCTGAAGTGTCAGAGTACACAGAGAAGGATCTTCTTGCGGAAGGTCAGGAGGAGGCGCAGACCCAAGCTCCCAAAACTGAAGAGGAAGTGGTTGACGAGGTTGTCAGTCACATCGGTTCCGGCCCCAGAACCGGTCCCCTCGACTTCGTCTGCTATCCCAGAGGCACTGGGAAGGACTCTTTCTTGTATTGTAGAGATGATTCAACAAATGCAGAAGAAAAATTATGAAAAGGAAGCTGCGATAAAGCTGGAGATGCGCAGACTCGCATCACGTGGGCCCCAGAAGAAGCTCAGCATGAAGGATCTCCCCTTGTGTTCAGATGCAAACCCTTGGAAATATGCTGAACACATGCCGATGACTACTGGAAAAATTGTCATTTCGGAGAAGCTGGGATCAATTCCCCTTGAAGAGGTGGAATCCTGGCCCAGCCAGGAGACTTACCCGGACTGTTATGTCCGTCTCAGGAAAGAGCCAGCCTCAAAGGAGGAAACGGAACCAAAGGAGGTCATAGTCTTTGACCATAATAAAGCACAGGCTTTACTCTCTAGTTCAATGAAAGAGAGGGACTTCTCTAACTCAAAAGTTCCTGCATTGAGTAAGAAGCCCCCCTCCTTTGTGGATTCTCCAACTAGAGCCTTCCCCTTTATGGAGAAAGGGTACAAGGCAGCCTTAAAGGCAGTTGAGGCAGGGACGCCATGCCCGTCTTTGGACGAGTGCAAGCCTTCATCCCTTACCTTGTCAATGGACCAAAAAGACTGGAAGGACGTCCACCTTAACTTCTCAGTCTGGAAGTTGGAAGCAGATATTGCTGGACGTCAGTTCGGTGAGGACCTTCCAAAGCTGCCTGTTTCTCTTGCGTAGGGAGCAAGAGACGAAAGAAAGACTTGCAGCATCTATGTCCCTGCAGACGACTCTGGAAACGATGGCAAGCGACCCCAAGAATCAGGAGATGTTTCTGGTAGTGGCCAAAACCCATTTGGCCACTGTGACCAAAGACCTGTACAGTTTCATCAAAGCTAGGAAAGCTTGTAGAGAGTTCGTGTTTGCCTCGGCTGCAGTGAGACACGAACCAAGGAAACTGATCTCATCCAATATTTGGGGTAAAGACCTCTTCCCGAGTGAAGTGGTCAAGGAAGTAGTAGACAAGGCCGCCACAGAGAATAGGAACCTTCTTCAGAAGTGGGGCCTGTCTCTCAAGAGAAAGTCTTCCCCAGATGAGGGTCCTCAACCAAAGAGGAAGACGAAGAAGCCTAGGCTACCCTCTCGGCCGGCCAAGCCTTACAGACAGCAACAGCAACAACAACTTCCTACGACCGCTGTGCCTCAGATAGGTGGCACAACCTCCTACTACATAGCAGTTGGTACCTCAGCCAGTAGCGACTCAGTCGCCTGCCTTCAACCCAGCTTTCGAAAGGCAGTCAAAGACCTTTCATGCAAGACCTAAAGGAGCAGCCAGAGGTTCCTCTAGACACCCCTCAAGAGGAAGGGATTTCAAAGGAGGACGCGGTCAAGGAGGCAAGGCCTCAGGTCCACAACAGAAGTGAGATGCTTCCGGTAGGAGGGAGACTGCATTTATTTCGGGATCGCTGGACCTTCGATCCCTGGGCCCACAGCCTATTCCCACAATTCTTCCAACACTCCACCCCCGTCCTGGAAGAATATGTACGGGAACTCTTGGAGAAAAAAGTAATTCGGAGAGTAAAGTCCATCAAGTTCCAAAGAAGGCTGTTTTGTGTTCCCAAGAAAGACTCAGAAAAACTCAGTCATTCTGGACTTGTCACCACTCAACAAGTTCATAGTAAACCCCAAGTTCAGGATGTTAACACTTCACCACATAAGGACCCTGTTGCCCAGACGGGCTTACACTGTCTCCATAGACTTTTCAGACGCCTATTGGCACGTTCCAGCCAATCGTCAACTCTCCTCCTTCCTAGGGTTCAAGCTAAAACGAAGACTTTATGCCTTCAGAGTCATGCCCTTCGGGCTAAACATAGCCCCAAGGATATTTACGAAGCTTGCAAATGCAGTTGTTTATCAATTATGCCTAAAAGGTGTCCAAGTAGTGGCCTACCTGGACGATTGGCTGGTGTGGGCAGCATCCGAGACGGAGTGCATGCAGGCTTCCGAGAAAGTAATCCAGTTCCTGGAACATCTAGGATTCAAGATCAATGCCAAAATGTCTCGACTATCTCCGGCTCAAGAGTTTCAGTGGTTGGGAATCCACTGGGACGTAAAGTTACATCAACTTTCCATTCCTCTAAAGAAAAAGAAAGAGATAGCGGGATCTGTCAAGAGACTTCTGGAATCCAAACGGATATCAAGACGCGAACAGGAGAGAGTGCTTGGTTCTCAATAGTTTGCTTCAGTGACAGACCCAGTGCTACGAGCACAGCTAAAGGATGTAACAGGAGTTTGGAGAAGATACGTATCAAACGCTCGAAGAGATCTGAAAAGACCATTACCGACTCGATTGCGAACGCTTCTCAAGCCGTGGTCCAAAGCCAAGTAGTTGAAGAAATCAATACTTCTTCAACCACCACCACCTTCAGTCATCATTCACACAGACGCTTCAAAGGAAGGATGGGGAGGTCACTCTCACCAAAGGAAAGTTCAAGGAGCTTGGTCCAGCTTATTCAAGACATTTCACATCAACTTTGTGGAGGCCATGGCAGTTCTTCTTACACTGAAGAAATTATCTCCTCGCCAATCGACCCACATAAGACTGGTTCTTGATAGTGAGGTGATAGTGAGATATCTGAATCGCTAAGGTTCGAGATCACCTCAAATCAACCAAGTGATGTTGGCCATCTTCCGTTTGGCGGAAAAGAAGAGATGGCACTTGTCAGTAGTTCACCTCCAAGGGTTCTGCAACGTGACGGCCGATGCTCTATCCAGGTTCACACAGATAGAGTCAGAATGGTCCCTAGAAGCAAGATCGTTCTCCTTCATCTTACGTCAAGTCCCGGAACTGCAGATAGACCTCTTTGCGACGAACGACAACAAGAAGATAGATTGTTATTTGGCCCCGTACGAGGATCTCCTAGCGGAAGCAGTGGACGCAATGTCCCTTGATTGGAACAGATGGTCCAGGATTTACCTGTTCCCTCCATCCAACCTTCTACTGGAGGTCCTCGACAAACTGAGATCATTCAAGGGGACGGCTGCGATAGTGGCTCATAAGTGGCCAAACAGCGTATGGCTCCCTCTGGCGTTGGAACTACGACTGAAGTTTGTGCCGTTGCTGGATCCAGTTCTGACTCAGCTAGTGCAGAAGTTGACTGTCTTCGCTTCATCACAGAAAACCCGCAACCTTCATCTCATGATTTTCTCTCCTTAGCGGTAAAGAAAAGATTCGGTATTTCGAAGGACAGTATACACTTTTTGGAAGAATATAAATCCAAATCTACTAAGAGACAATATGAGTCGGCATGGAAGAAGTGGGTGTCTTTTGTCAAGGCAAAGAAGCCAAAAGAAATATCGACGGACTTCTGTTTATCTTTCTTTATTAACCTGCATGAACAAGGGTTAACAGCCAACACAATAACAACATGTAAATCTGCCTTGACAAGACCTTTACTCTATGCCTTTCAGGTCAATTTTTCTAACGAAATCTTTAACAAGATCCCTGAGGCCTGTGCTAGACTCAGGCCGGCAGTGCCTCCGAAACCTATATCATGGTCTCTGGATAAGGTTCTTCACTTTGCTTCTATGATGAACAACGACGAGTGTGCTTTGAAGGACTTAACCCAAAAAGTCATATTTCTATTTGCACTAGCCTTAGGGGCCAGAGTTAGTGAAATAGTGGGCCCTTCGAGAGATGAAGGCCATATTCAGTTCTTGGAAGGGGGAGAACTGAATTTTTTTCCGCACCCGTTTCTTGCCAAAATTGAGCTACCCACCAAAAGGTGGGGTCCCTGGAGAATCTGCCCTCTGAAGGAAGAGGTCTCTCTATGTCCAGTAGAGAGCTTAAAGGTCTATCTTCGTAGAACTTAGGACTTTAGGGGGGACAGCTTTTTAGAGAAGAAACTTCAGGTTCAAACTTGTCTCTGAAACAACTAAGGGTGAAGATCCCCTACTTTATTCGCAGAGCAGATCCGGACAGTACACCCGCAGATCATGATCCGAGGAAAATTACCTCATCCCTGAATTTCTTCAATAATATAAATATTGAACACCTTCGCTCATACACTGGCTGGAAGTCATCCAGGGTATTTTTTAAGCAATATGCGAAGCAGGTGAAGGAATTAAAGAGGTCTGTGGTAGCAGCAGGTAGTGTCCTTAAACCTGTTGCTTAATTCTGCGAGGAACAGTGAAATTAATTGGGACGATTAATTGAGGGTGGGTGTGTATTCCCTGCGCGGTACTACATACTATGTGAAAAGCCACTAAGGTGCCTTTATAGACTGTTCCATAAACAAAGGTGAAATATACATAATGAGTGACACATGTGCCATGCATTTTACGCAAGTGTAATTAGACACTAATGACAGATTACTAATGAAAATTTATTAATATTTTCGTTTTCAGTGGCATGCCTTTGTTTCCTTTTCAGATGAAACAAGTTTTTTCTGGTATTACTGTTTTTCTTTATGCTGTAACTTTACATCATCCACATTTTATATATTTCTATAAATGTTGATTGATCTATTTATTTATTGTTTGTCAATAAACTAGTTCTCTATGAACTTTGTGTCTTATTCACCCAAGTTCATTCTTATGAAAAATTATATTGAGCATTGCAACTACTATGGATATTAGTTGATAATATAGAAAATCTTAAAAGATTGTTCCTACGTGTAAGACAAACACTCATCAAGCTGGTCAACCCTTATTTAGGATAGACCATAGCTTTCTGGATGGAATGATAGCTGATATAATATCTGTTCCTAAACGGATATAAACCTTTGATCAATACTCAAATCACATAGGTATACCGGGGAGGTGTCAGTATTTCATACGGACATTGGTAAGTTCCAATACAATCTTTGCTTTAGAAGGTATAGATCGAGACCACTATACCGGTTTGTCTGCTGGACATCCATAGATAATATGTATTCCTCGAGAATTTTCCAGAGCCTAGCATGACTCTTCCCTGTAGGGGGCAAGAAGTTCTAACATGAGTGATGTTTAGAAATAATGATGCATGACGGTAACATCATAGGTCTTTAGGTCTAGATAGACCAAGGAAAATGTTATCTTGAGGTTAAGATACGAATGAGAGTCCACAAATACAGTAATGCTCTGGTAATCTTCCATCACGACGACATGGCCTGAGCCCAAAAAACGGATTTTGAGCAAATCGAAAAATCTATTTTTGGGTGAGATAACCATATCGTCCTGATGGACCCACCCTGCCTTTTGGTAAAGGGCTAAGAACCCCTCCCAATAGTACAGTATCTGTAGCACCTCGCATATTGCTACAAGGAATAAGATGGGGCCGTTGATGACGTCAGATACTGACTCGAAACGGGAAGGAGAGGTACCTTAATAACGGCTCTCCTTTTGTTTTTCGTTTTCTTGCTACATTTCCCTCTCGAAGCGTTAACGTTATTTGGGGTGAAGATAGCTGTGGCGTGTCAATACTTCCTCTGATATTATGCGCCTATAAGAATTATTTAGGAATATTCGCTCCAGGAGTTAGAATTCTTGATACCTTAATGTAAAATTCTCTGGGAATATGACCGAAGTCAAATATACCCAAGGAAGCTACCTTATAGGAACTTCCATCAGGACGACATGGCTATCTCACTCAAAAATAGATTTTTCGCTTCGTTCAAAATCCGTATATATATATATATATATATATATATATATATATATATATATATATATATATATATATATTGTATGTATTTAATTTCAGGGTCACATATGATAATCTCATCCCTAGCACTCGGGATTTTCAATTATTCAAATAGGTTACAGTTGCCCTATGATTGCTAGAGATGGAAATTAAAGTTAGTCTGGTCAAAAGAGTGAAAAGTTTATCCTTATTTCTCTCGTCATAAGTTCGAGTTTGGCCGGGCAGAAATATTTATCATTAAAGACCTTTCCCTAAACCTTTGATTTTCAAAGGCAGATTAAATTTGATGTTAAGTGACATTTGTAACTTATTAGAAAAAGTATATATATATATATATATATATATATATATATATATATATATATATATATATATATATATATATATATATATATATATATATATATATATATATACATATACAAATGCGTGTGTGTGTGCGTGTGTGTGTTAACAGCACTGAATTCAATAAATGAGACTGAAGCAAGGATTGGTCATTTTTAGGGTTTTAAATGGAAACTCTTATTCATGTATCATCAAATTAAATAGAATATATTGCCAAAGTATTTCTTAAACCCTTTTCAAATCCTATTGCACTCAAGTAATAAGAATAAAAACAAGCAGAGTTATGATTAGTTGGCTGCTAGTATTTGTTTCTTAGAATTTAGTCAATGGAGAATAATAAATATGTTTTAAATTATCACTAAATAAAAGATGCATCACATTGAGATTTGGAATTGAGTGAGCATCTAATGTCTGTCTTTTTGTCCCTCTTGCAACATTCATCTGGGACTCTAAAGTTTACTGATTGCACAAAGGATATATATATATATATATATATATATATATATATATATATATATATATATATATATATATATATATATATATATTGTATGTATTTAATTTCAGGGTCACATATGATAATCTCATCCCTAGCACTCGGGATTTTCAATTATTCAAATAGGTTACAGTTGCCCTATGATTGCTAGAGATGGAAATTAAAGTTAGTCTGGTCAAAAGAGTCAAAAGTTTATCCTTATTTCTCTCGTCATAAGTTCGAGTTTGGCCAGGCAGAAATATTTATCATTAAAGACCTTTCCCTAAACCTTTGATTTTCAAAGGCAGATTGAATTTGATGTTAAGTGACATTTGTAACTTATTAGAAAAAGTTATATATATATATATATATATATATATATATATATATATATATATATATATATATATATATATATATATATATATATACATATACAAATGCGTGTGTGTGTGCGTGTGTGTGTTAACAGCACTGAATTCAATAAATGAGACTGAAGCAAAGATTGGTCATTTTTAGGGTTTTAAATGGAAACTCTTATTCATGTATCATCAAATTAAATAGAATATATTGCCAAAGTATTTCTTAAACCCTTTTCAAATCCTATTGCACTCAAGTAATAAGAATAAAAACAAGCAGAGTTATGATTAGTTGGCTGCTAGTATTTGTTTCTTAGAATTTAGTCAATGGAGAATAATAAATATGTTTTAAATTATCACTAAATAAAAGATGCATCACATTGAGATTTGGAATTGAGTGAGCATCTAATGTCTGTCTTTTTGTCCCTCTTGCAACATTCATCTGGGACTCTAAAGTTTACTGATTGCACAAAGGATATAATATTACAGGGTCGCCTTAACTTTCCTCATTATAAAACTACCTTCTTTTACAAGTCTTATGCAAATACTACTGTTATTTTCTGGTTTGTTTACAAAATTCTTTTGGATTCGTTTCCTAGTCAACAACTTCAGCCTTATATGTCATTTTAGAGAACACTTCAAAAATAATTTGTGAAACGAACGGACGGATTAATAACTCTTAGAAAATTACTCAAATTACCTTAATACTTGCTGAAGTTCATAATGACCTAAGAGCAGAATGTTTCCACACTCAGGAAAACTATCCTCAAACTTCAAACTTAGGAGGAAACACTTTTTGGAATGTCTCTGCGATTTATTACCAGATAAAGGCTGGGAGACAAAATGACTTGTGGGGTGGTCAAAGAGGCTTAATAAAGCCAGCTAAACTCGATCTACAACTTAAGCGTAAATAACTGCCATGTAGAATCTTTAGCGTTATATTCAATGCAGCGACTATTTTCATTAGCAATGGGATTCAAAACATAATAAATTAACCTTATTTATCTTACCTGGTGACTCATCTGGTATTAGAGAACATTGTTTGTTAGAATATTAAACTTTTATTTATGATGCATTGGTAATGTTGATTATGCACTTGGGTGCAATCATTTGTTTTTACCCATAATTCTTGTCATGATGTGAGTGGGGCGACGCCGCTTTCTTTTGTCCGTGTAGTGTAACCGGCAAGTTTATGGCCGAAGGAACTGTGTACTGCTGCCTCCCACATTCTCCATTAAAGTGACTCTTTTAGTGATAATCTTTTATTATAACCCACCATCATGTCCTTCGAGCTCACAGGTTATGGGCCCAGCTCAAGCAAGAGAAAGTTGTATTTTGATGGTGATGAGGAGAAATATGAAATGTGGGAGATAAAATTTCTAGCCCATCTGAGACTTTGAAAACTTACCCTAGACGAAAGTGAAGATCAAACTTCAGCGGAATTCAGTGCTAAAAATGCTGACATTTTTGCCGAGATCGTTCAAGTTCTAGATGATAAGAGCCTCCAATTAATAATGAGAGATGCAGTCAACGATGGAAGAAAGGCATTGGAGATTCTACGGGACCATTACCGAGGTACTAGGAAACCAAGAATCATCTCCCTCTACACGGAGCTGACATCACTGAAAATGAGAGGGAAAGAATGTGTAACGGATTATTTTCTTCGAGCAGAGGCAGCCTCTACTTAGTTAAAGTCAGCTGGTGAGACGATCAGTGACAGCCTTCTTATTGCTATGGTGTTGAAGGGTCTTCCAGAGGAATTTACTCCATTTAATACTGTTGTTATGCAGAAGGATAGTTAGTCTACGTTTCCGGAATTCAAATCTCTGCTACGGAGTTATGAAGAAAGCCTGAGGAGTCGAGAGGCACACAGGCCTGATGTGAAGAGTGAGAACGTCCTTAAGGTGAATTTTCAGTGTGGTTGATCTGCCAGTGGCTCATCAGTAAGATGTTATTCATGTGGTAAGACTTGACATAAGTCTTTCGAGTGTAAGTTGAAGAAAGACAGAGGTAAGTGGTGCAAAGAATGCAAAACCATTACACACAATTTTGATGAATGTAAAAAGGCTAATAGGCCTACTAGATTTTCTAGTGCAACTGTGAATGTTTGTAAGCCTAGATCCACTAATAATTATAATGATGAAAAATGTTGTTTGAAAATAAGTTGCTCTGTTGATAACATATCTACAGATGTATGTAATGTTCTTGTTGATTGTGGTGCTACTACCCACATCATTACTGACAAATCCAAGTTTAAGTGTTATGATGAAGACTTTGATGAATCAAAACATATGGTTGAACTTGCAGATGGTGCAAGATGCAAGAATATTGTTAAAGGTAAAGGTAAGGCTAAAATTATACTTTATGATACAAATGGTATAAAACAAAATGTTGTTCTTGATAATGCCTTGTATATTCCTACTTTTAAGCAGAATATATTTTCTGTACAATCAGCTGTTAGTAATGGAGCTACAATAAGCTTTAATCCTAATCATTCTGAGTTGATAAGCCCAAATGGTGTGTCTTTTGAAATAAATAAGAAAGGTAAGCTATATTATCTAAATAATGTAAGCTCATGTAAATCTCGTTCACTAGAGGAGTGGCATAAGGTTTTGGGACACTGCAATGTTAAAGACATTTTGAAGTTAGAAGATAAAGCTGAAGGTATGAAAATTAGTGACAAAAGTAATTTTGATTGCATAACTTGTCATGAAGGTAAGATGTATTTATCTAGGAACAGATTACCAGGTGAGAGAGCAAAGAGTAAAATGGAATTTGGACATTATGATCTTGCTGGACCAATGAGTATTGAATCAAGGGAAAAATCTAAATATTGTATTGTTTTTGTAGATGATTATTCAGGATCTGTTTTTGTTTATTTCTTGAAGCAGAAAAGTGATGCACTTAATGCTACTAAGAAATTCCTTGCTGACACTAGTTCTTATGGTGTTGTTAAAAGATTAAGGTGTGATAATGGAGGAGAATTTACTTCTTCAGAATTTAAAGAATTTCTGGTAAGTAATAAGGTTAAGCAAGATTTTTCTTCACCAAATTCACCACACCAAAATGGTACTGCTGAGAGAATGTGGCGTACATTGTTCGAAATGGCTAGATGTCTCTTAATTGAAGCAAAGCTACCAAAATTCATGTGGAATTATGCTATTAGGGCAGCTGCTTATATAAGGAATAGATGCTACAATTCTAGACTAGATAAAACCCCATATGAAGTGTTAACGTCTAAGAAGACTAAACTTGAAAATATGCATATTTTTGGTTCCCTGTGTTATGCTTATGTAGAAAAGAAAGCTAAGCTAGACCCAAGATGTGAAAAGGGAATATTTGTTGGCTATGATTCATACAGTCCTGCTTATCTTGTATATTATCCAGGAACTGACAGTTTGAGAAAGGTTAGGTTAGTACATTTTACTGATAAATTCAATTTTGATAAATCCCAAAGTCTAAAGGAAGATGGTGAAGCAGAAGATAGTGAATCTGATTCTGATAATGAGAATGTCATTTGCAATGAAAAGAAAACAATTGTTAATGATAATCAAAGTGATCCTGTTTCTAAACATATCCTTGTTGAAGATGAGCATAGTGAAATTAATACAGATTTGACTGAAACTGAAAGGGAAGGAGAGTCCCGTTACCCAAGTAGGGAGCGAACTACTCCCAAATATCTTGAAGAATATGTTGATCCTGATAATGTTGATTTACTGGGCTATTCTGTTCATTATTGTTGTAAAGTAACTGAAATTCCTGAAATCTATAGAGAGGCATTAAATTCACATGTGGCTCACAAATGGATAGCTGCAATGGATGATGAAATTCAATCTTTGAGAGATAACACTTATGAATTGTGTAGTTTACCAAACAACCGTTGTATTGTAGGTGGACGATGGGTATATGCCATTAAAGAAGGGTTAAATGGTGAAGAGCAATATAAAGCTCGCTATGTTGCAAAAGGGTATTCCCAAATTGAAGGTGTTGATTATACTGATACTTTTTCTCCTACAGTGCGTGTGACCTCAATTAGAATGCTTATGCAATTGGCAGTACAATATGATTTTAATTGTGCATTGTATGGATTTTAAAACTGCCTATCTTAATTCTGATATTGATTGTGAAATATTTGTTCAACAGCCTGAAGGTTACATTGAGACAGGTAGTAATAATGAACAATTGGTTTGGAAACTGAATAAATCTCTGTATGGTTTAAAGCAACCAGGCAGAAATTGGAATAATATGCTCCATGATTTCTTAATTCAAAATTATTTTGAGCAGTCATTAAGTGATCATTGTGTGTATGTCAATAAAAGACATAACTTTCATGTAATTATTTTGGTTTGGGTTGATGATATGATCATTGCCAGTAGTAATGAGAAAGCTCTGTTTGACACTAAACGTGTATTATGTCATAGATTTGAGATGAAAGATTTAGGGAAACTTTCATGGTTTTTGGGTAATGAGTTTGCTTTTGATGGAGATTGTATAAAAATGAACCAGAGTAAGTTCCTTGAGAAAGTTCAAACTGGATGAATGCAACCCAAAGTCAATTCCTTGTGATCTAAGTGTTAATAAGTGTACTTTTGAGGAAAGTCCTGAACTAGTTGATAGTACTCTTTACAGAAACATTGTTGGAAGCTTGATATATATCATGACTTGTACTAGGCCTGATTTAAGTTTTGTTGTGTCTAAACTTTCACAGTATATGGCTAGGCCAACTCAAAGTCATTTGGATATGTGTAAATATGTTCTAAAATTTCTTAAAGGTAATAAACAACATTGCCTTGTTTTTAAGAGGTCTTACGATACTATTGAGATTTCTGGTTACTGCGACTCAGACTGGGGTAGTTCTGAAGATCGTAAAAGTATTTCAGGTTATTGTTACCAAATGAATGCTGATAGTGCTCTTATTTCTTGGAAGAGTAAGAAACAAAGCAATGTAGCTTTAAGTTCTTGTGAAGCTGAGTATGTTTCATTGACTTTTGCTATCCAAGAAGCAAAATTTTTGCAGCAGTTGTTAACTGATATGATTAATGTTGAAGTCAAACCCATCATATTATTTGTTGATAACCAAGGGGCAATTAAACTTGCTAAGAACCCTGTTTACCATCAAAGGTCTAAACATATAAACATACGCTATCATTTTATCCGTAATGAAGTTATGAGTAAAAACGTTGATTTAGTGTATGTCCCCTCAAGTGAAAATAAAGCCGATATGTTTACAAAACCAGTAACTAAAGCAAAGTTGATTTATTTTAATTTGTGTCATTAATGGTTTTGTAATATTGACCTTTGATAGCTATGTATTTTTTTCATTACCATGATGCATATATTTGTTTGATGTGTAGTAATTTGCAGATTGATGAGAATAAAAGTTTATGAGGGGGTGTTAGAATATTAAACTTTTATTTATGATGCATTGGTAATGTTGATTATGCGCTTGGGTGCAATCATTTGTTTTTACCCATAATTCTTGTCATGATGTGCGTGGCGTGACGCCGCTTTCTTTTGTCCGTGTAGTGTAACCGGCAAGTTCATGGCCGAAGGAACTGTGTACTGCTGCCTCTCACATTCTCCATTAAAGTGACTCTTTTAGTGATAATCTTTTATTATAACCCACCATCATGTCCTTCGAGCTCACATTGCTACATTATATATGGATGAAATGATCTAGTGGTGCTCAAAAGGAAGACAAAATTTTAACAAAACTTTCTTTAAACAGAGAGAGAGAGAGAGAGAGAGAGAGAGAGAGAGAGAGAGAGAGAGAGAGAGAGAGAGAGAGGCACTTATTATTGTTATTACATGCTAAGCAAAAACACTAGTTGGAAAAGCAGGATGCTATAAACCCACGGGTTCCAACGGGGAAAATAGGCCAGTAAAGAAAGGAAAAAACACAAGAGAAGTTTAAGAACAATAATAACATTAAAATATATCTTTCCTATACAAAATATGAAAACTTGAAAATAACAAGAGGATAAAAACTTTAAAAACAAGAGGAAGATAAATAGGATAGAATTGTGTGCCCGAGTGCACCCTCAAGTAAGGGAATTCTAATCCAAGACAGTGGAAGACCATGGTACAGAGGCTATGGCACTACCCAAGACTAGAGAACAATGGTTTGATTTTGGAGTTTCCTTCTCCTAGAAGACCTGCTTACCTAAGCTAAAGAGTCTCTTCTACCCTTACGAAGAGGAAAGTAGCCACTGAACAATTACAATGCAGTAGCTAACCTTTTGAGAGAAGGGGTGTTTGGTAATTTCAGCGTTGTTAAGTGTGTGAGGAAAGAGGAGAATGTGACTAGAATAAGCCATGTTATTCTATGTACGTGTTGGTAAAGATGAAACGAGCCGTAAGCAGAGAGAGGATCGAAGGTAGTACTGTTTGGCAAGTCAAAGTACCCAATAACTCTCTAGCAGTAGTATCTCAACAGGTGGCTGGTGCCTTGGCCAACCTGCTGACTTACAAGAAACGAAAATTAATGAGAGAGAGAGAGAGTTCACGACCAAAGCTGAACAATCACAAATTGGTTTTAAAGCTGTTTCCAATATTTGGCAATTCAATAAAGTAAATGCTCGAATTAGGGGAAGGCATAACTTAATAATTCACTTGTGTTTAATTGATGTGGAATAACGTTGGTGGCAACAAAACTTCACCCCAGGCTTCAAGGCTTCTCTCCCCTTTACCTTGCTCGTCTGGGCTACCAACGTAAATCCTGCCGCAAAATCTTCTTTTCATGTGCCCCTGTTGCATTTGTCTTAGCCGATATATATGAATTTTGCGATTATATATTTGTATACATTCAAATGTTGAACAAAAGACAGTGCTTAATGTCAATTTCACGAGATGTTTAGACTGAAATGAACGCGCAGCAAGCAACTCGCACACAAATAAAGAAGTATGCCTTATCCACGTTTTTTCTACACTGCAACTACCAGCGGACTCCACTTAAAAATAAAGTTAAATTAAAAAGCTAATTTCAACTCTTATAATTTCATTACTATATCGTTCAATTTTATACCATAGTCAACCATAATGTCAAAATCCATTGAATTTATGAATGCAGTTATCACGCTTATGTCATCCTTTGGGTGTTTATAAATGCCTGTTTTGTCTTTAAATAAAGTTAATTGTGTAGGAGCTGTCCTTATACCTCTTCCATTCCCATCACATTGGTGTCCCATACAGAGTACCTCAAACAACAAGCTCCCCTTCCACCTCACTGCTTCGTCTGCTATATCCTCCAGCGATGCCCACCACTGACCCCAACTAATCTCTTCATGATGCCACAGTGAGGTACCAACCCTCTGTTGCTAGTAGAGATTTATTTACCTGGTTTCAGCCGGCCGAGGTTCAGCTCCATATCAATAGTGTAACCAGCTCAGGCAGTAAAGCCGACTGCATCATCGCTGTGATCCCCAATGAAACCCTCCCAGAAATCCCAGACTGGCTATGTGAGCAAAGGGACATCCCCATATAGTGTAATGCTCTCATATCATACCTCCTGGAGCGTTACTTACCATCACTGGCCACCGGTGTACCCAAGATTTTTCAGCTCTTTCAACAACTGTTGGGAATGCAGGTTTGGATGGCTCTTGGGGAAATAATCATTATTGTTGGACCTCAAACTGCTGCAGAATGTTCTCCGCATGAAATGAACCTACTTCATGCCTTGTGGGTAGAACACCTGTCGTAGCCAGTGCGAGCTGTCCTCTCTGTCACCTTACCCATGAAGGATCTCATGACTAAAGTTATTGTCTTTATGGACAGCCACTTATACACTGTTGAGAACTCCATCAGCTACTACACTCACAATGAAGGGGACAACCATACAACACTGACTGATTCTAAGGAAAATGCTGTAGGCCACCTCGTGACATGCCTGGGAAACGACAAAGTCAATTATCACCCATCTATGTCATACTACACCCTCGCCACAGCCTTCAACAACTAATAGATGATGTCTCTCGTTCTCATTTGTGCTACTACAATATTCCATGCTGCTGAGAAATATGCTACGGGATGTCGATGATAAAAAAAAAAATAGGTAGACCATCCCCTGTGGCGATAGCTTTTCCATTGAATAATCTGCTTCTCTTACATGGATCGTAATCTAATGTGTGCTTTCTGGTAGATACTAACGTCTGTTTCATCCTAGCTGGCAACTGGAGCTAAACCACGGATTGAAAGCTTGTCGCTTATTTTGTCCGCTGTACAGGATGTTCATTTTTCCTTTATACCTCACTTACTTTGCGTAACATCTACCTGGTTATTAGGTTACACAAAGATTAAAAGAAGATGATAAGTATTACCATGAAAAAAATATCCATATCCTAAAAAATATACAAAACATTACGAATTGAAGTGAAACAAGCACTGAAAAATTTTATACAACTTTTTTAACACCCTTTTTTTACCTACAAATGTCATGCAAACGTGAATGAAAATACAGTGAGCCCTCACTACTTCGCGGTTCGACCATCGCAGATTCACCATTTCGCGGGTTTTTTTCATAACCCATATATATAAACATATCGCGGGTTTTCTGGAAATTTCGAAAATACCGCGATATCTGAAGACCCCAAATACGATATTTCGTTACCTGTAATTCCATTAATACTGTAATTAGTAATATCTGCTCTTACTGATTGTTCATTACATTACATATGACATATAATTCAGTACAGAAAGAAATAAAACACGAAAAGAGAATATGATCATACGATAATTCAGTATACAGTACGTAGTACAATTAAATCGAACATGAAACGCAAATCAGATGCAGTCATACCATATTAGAATGGTGTAAGGCTGCTGATGGCTACTACTGTACTACAAATGTAATGGATGTGCATCTTTTCCATGAATCTTTTGTATGTATACGTACGTAGTACTGCATCCAATAATATTCTTTGTTGCAAAAATCACATCTCGAATAAGCGTACGAGAGAGAGAGAGAGAGAGAGAGAGACATATCCTACAACAAAATAAGCGTAAAATAACGTACGTAAAGCTGTACTATATACGTAGGGTACCTTGTACATTGAATTGGTAACTACTACGTAGCATATAAGACGGATTGTGATTGGTTCAAGCGCTGATAGATGACGAATCAGAACCCAAGTTTTGTAATCTAGCCTGTGATTGGTGTTTTGACCGCTTCTCCAACCTGCAGCATCTTTCCGCGGCCACTTTGTCTCCCGCCGTATCGCTGTGTAGATGTTGCTAAGTTATTGTGAACTTTAATCTGTGCTGTGCGTGACTGTTTTAAGTTGAACATTTTGTTGAACTTTCTGTTAAACCCTAGTGTACAATGGCTCCCAAACGTTCTGCTTCTACTAAGGCTGGTAGTGAGCCTAAACGCCACCGAAAGATGATGACGAATGCTGAGAAGGTGATGCTTCTCGATATGTTAAAAGACGGTACAAGTTACGCGGCCGCAGCCCGCCATTTTGGAGTCAACGAATCCACCATTCCCTATATCAAGAAGGACGAGGCGAAAATTAGAAAGACGGCTACCATCACCCATTACTACGGTAATAAAACGATCATACGCATGGAAGGTGCTTTAGCAGTGTGGATTGCTGACTGCCGGAAGAAGAACATAGCCTTGGATAAGAACACCATCCGAACCAAGGCTTTGAGCTTGTATGAGAATATTGCGGCAAAGGAACCTCAAGACGACGATGGCGACCATGCTGAAGAAGATGATGATGTAGATGAACCTCAACCAGGGACATCCACTGATTCCCAGCGTCAGAAACAACGTTTTTTCCGCCAGCAAAGGATGGTTCGCGAAGTTTCAGAAACGCTTCGCCCTGAAAAGCGTTTCCCCGCATGGCGAGGCTGCTTCCGCTGACATGGCCGCTGCTGAAACTTACGCGAACGAGACGTTCAAGAATATTATCGCTGAAGGTGGATACAAGCCGGAACAAGTGTTTAATATGGATGAGACTGGCTTGTTTTGGAAGAGAATGCCGTCACGAACTTTCCTGTTCAAAGAAGCCAAAGCCTCTGGCTTTAAAGCATTCAAGGATCGCATTACCCTCGGCGATATGGGGTATTACACCCAATGCCTGTTTTTGGACACTTGAGAATACTATTTTTTTTTTTAATTTGATATATATTAATTCAATATGAAATATGAAGATACTTTCACCATAGTTAATTTAACCTTTTACCCCCAGGCTATTTGGAAATTTCCATCACTTAACCCCCAGGGGGTTATTTTTTTCCCAGCACATTTTGCAGTATTTTTTTTTAAATTGCTCTAACAGCCTTAATTTTTGTCATTAGAGGTGTCAGGTTGGTCTCATTCTCTTGGAAAATGCCTGAATTTTCTCAATAAATTATCAAAAATATGAAAAAATACATTTTTATAGCAGTTTTTTGCAAGGACGTACCGGTACGTCCATGGGGGTAAAGGGATGGCTTTGTGAAACGTACCAGTACGTCCTTTGGGGGTAAAAGGGTTAATATTTAGTAGCAAGAGAGAAAGGCTGAAAGAGAAAAAAAAAGGTGTTAATGAGGTGATAAATATTCGAAATAAAGAGAGAGAGAGAGAGAGAGAGAGAGAGAGAGAGAGAGAGAGAGAGAGAGAGAGAGAGAGAGAGAGAGAGAGAGAGTGGCTTCTTAGTTTCTGTTCTACATTAACATCCTAAAACAAGCCTCATGTTACTACTTTCATATTAGCAAAGCAGATATAACGTTATTAGTTTCAAGAATAGCTTGACATTTTTTTACGATGCTTTGTTGTCGGAAATTTGTGGCAAAGTAGTTTTCCAGTGTTCTTGTATGAAGAGCTAATGGGAATGCGTTAACGACCTTTTTTATTGACATTTCATATGCTATTGTAGAAATTCAATTTTTCTATTACGGAAAGTCAGTGGCAGGGGTTTTTGCCATTCCCAGACTCATTCTTGTCATATGGGAAGAGTTACTAAACACTAGTGGAAACCTTTGCGAGTTAGGTTGACTAGTATATAACCCATCTAAGGTGCATATTTCAACTCAAACTAATTCTATCAGTGTTTATTTTTACTTCATGGGTCCTATTTTAGATAACAGATATTGTGTCTAAAGTGTTGTACTCCTGGTCTGTGAACTTTATTACTATCTTACTTTATTACTTAATATGTTTTCTTCTTTTCTTAGAATTAGCGTATTCTTTGAATTCCCTCTTTCTATTCCACAAAAACATCTTTTAGTAATATTTAAAATGTCTTTTATTTACAAAATCTAAAGATAACTCTGACTATTCTCAAAACCTCTTTATTGTTTTCACACAGTGTGTTAGATAATTCCTTAGCAATTCACCAAGTTCATTGTTTTAATGTCATTAATTTGATTTTGACATTATCACTTTCATTGAAGAACGTAAAATTATTTTTGCACTGAGCTTTGTATCATGCACGTTCTTCCAGAACATTTTGTATTAATCAGTAGTGAAGTAAAAGGGAGTTTACTAAAAATCATACATCCCTCCTTCTGTCTCTTTCACTATCCTGGTGCCGGTCCCTTGCCGCCTCCACTGTCGGTGATACCCAACTCCTACCTTGGTGACTTATCTCTTACCCTCTGGGCCGCCAGTCCTCCGTGTGCCGGGGGACTGCCGCCTGCCGCCGGCTTCCAGCCGATGGCTTTCCCTCCTTCCTCATAGCTTGGTTGTCCGTCCTCCGGCCGGCCCCCGGAGTGCCGGCATCCGCCGCCGGCAGTCCGGTTCTGCTATAACCATCCTTGTTCCTGTCACCAAGCCGGCAACCTCCGGCTGCCGGAGCCGCCGCTCCCCCCGCTGGCGTGACGGCGCTGTGCCGGCGGCCGCCACCCTGGTATTACTCTTGACTTCTATATTGTCTTCCCTAATGCCAGAAACTCTGCTGGAGCGGCCTCCGGCGGGCCGGCGGTCTGCTGGAGCCTTCCGGAGGCGTCAAGGCGACTTGCACCCCCTTCTACTAGCTATCATCTGATATTGATAGCCCTACACTGCAGCCAGATGACTTGTTTACGTAAATGGATCGGTATTTTATTACCGTTCTATTAGTAATCATGCTGTCTTCTTGCATATCACAGATTTCCAGCATGCTGTGTGTATCTTAGCACGGCTGGTTGCCGGAAACCGTTACCCTATTGGATCTTTTAGTCCCCTATTCTGGAACTGAGTGGCCTCAGTCCCAACCTTATA
This sequence comes from Palaemon carinicauda, assembly GCF_036898095.1. Classification (NCBI taxonomy): domain Eukaryota; kingdom Metazoa; phylum Arthropoda; class Malacostraca; order Decapoda; family Palaemonidae; genus Palaemon; species Palaemon carinicauda. The sequence goes on along the minus strand of NC_090749.1, from coordinate 78,658,919 downwards.
TCCTTGACAATTCCCAATAGAATTTTCTCTGCCCTACGGGCATTCTATATTGAATTCTATCCTGTGCCTTTGGTCACTTAGGATTGTCCATGGATGAAGGTTACGGTAACCAGCCGGGCGAGATGCACGGAGTATGTACCTATCCTATCTCAGCCCTTCCTCTGTGCATCACACCTATTGTCAAGTTAAAATTAATGATTAATATTTAACTTTAGTTTAAGAGTCATTCTTATGACCCCCCCCCCATACTCATATTCTCTTTCTTTTACAGGAGGAGCAGATGAAGTGTGATCACGACTTCTGTGCCGTGAAACGCCCGCACTTCTACGGGCATACGGCGTGTAGGACCCACGCCCCTTGTGCCAACAAGAAAGGGGATCTGAAGTTCTGGGACCCGCAGAACTGTATGGTCTGCCAGGATCGCCTAGTCGATGCCTTTCATAACCCTCCCTCAGCGAAGGTCAGGGACGCTTCTCGGGATAAGCTACGCAAGTGGGTGCGTGGCTTCCAAAAGAACGCCACTGGACCATACCTGGCCACTGAAGAAATGAGGGCCCTTCTGTTCCCAAAGGCCTCCCCTGATTCTGTGGTACCCAAAGACCTGATCCCCACCGTCCAGATCACAGTGGAACCAGACGTAGTCATGGCCCAGTCCATGCACGAGTGACACCTGGATTCCGAGAACGACGAACATATGTCGGATATTTCGGAGGCACGGAGAAGACCCTTATGGCCCAAGGCGCGGAAGATGAAGAGGACCAGGTGGAATACACCGAGTCGGAGCAGGAGGTCGCTCCGCCTTCCATCACCGCCCCTACTCCTACACCGACGGAAGTGTCTCTCCCGTCTACCTCCGCTACCCCGGAACCCATCCCATCCGCCTAAGAGATGTTCCGGATGATTAAAGCCATTATGGACGACAGACTTAAAGAAACTCACGAGTTCATCAGGTCCATGATGGGATCCAAAGAACCGAAGAAGATCTCGGTTAAGGATCTCCCTGCATGCTCACATGCCAACCCTTGGAGGTATGCCGAGCATATGGTTATCGGGACCGGCTGGATCTTTATCAGCGATAAGATCGGCACGGTCCCCCGGAAGATGTAGAGTTCTTCCCGAACTTTGAGGCTTACCCGGACTGTTACGTCCGGCTTCGTTCTGAACCTGCCTCTAAAGAAGAGACCGAACCCAAGGAGGCGATAGTGTTCGATCTCTCGAAGGCCCAGGCTATGCTAGCCACCGCATTTAAAAGTAGGGGTTTTACCTGCTCTAAGCTTCCGGCCCTGAGCAAGAAGCACCCTACTTACGTCGCACCCGACGATGCAGTCCTTCCCTTCATGGAAAAGGCCTTCGCTGCGTGCCGCAAGGCTGTGGAAGGAGGAAAACCCTGCCCTGCACTGGAGGAGTGCAGACCCTTCTCCATAGTAACTCCCCCCGACACTCGACACTGGAAGGATATCCAGCATACATTCGTGGTGGGAAAGCTAGATCCTGACGTAGCCGGACGTCAGTTTAACGAAGACCTCCCGAAACTCAACGACCACCTCCTTCGTCGGGAACAAGATACGAAGGAAAGGCTTGCAGCATCCATGTCCCACCAGGTACAACTTGATGTCATGGCTGGTGACACCAGAGTCCCAGACCACTACATGGTACTCGCCAAATCCCACATGGCAACTCTGGTGAAGGACTTGTACCACTTCATGAAGGCTCGGAGAGCCTGTCGAGAATTCGTGTTCTCAGGTGCCACTGTGAAACACGAACCCCGGAGGCTGATTTCCTCCAACATCTGGGGTAAGCACCTTTTTCCCTCTGACCTTGTGAAAGAGATCACCGACAAGGCCGCCATGGAGTACAGGAACCTTCTCCACAAGTGGGGCATGTCGAAGAAGAGGAAATCCTCTCAGGACGACGGCCCTCAACCTAAGAGGAAATCCTCCAAGCAGAAACCCCAGCAACGTCAACAGAGACGACAGTTTCCGGGACCCGCTACTCCCCAAGTGGCAGCTCAGCCACAGCAGACCTTTCAGCTGGTCACCCAACCGGTCTTGTCACAGTCACCGGTTTTCACCCCTGCTTTCGAGCAACAGACAACTACCTTTCGTCCCAAAGGTAGAGGCTCAAACAGAGGTGCAGGCAGAGAAGCATCTCGCCGTCCCTCCAGAGGCAGAGGAGGAAGGGGAGCTAGCGTCCGAGGCAGTAAACCCTCGGGACACCAGAAGCAATGAAGTGCTTCCGGTGGGAAGAAGACTCCGCCAATTCCAGGATCGTTGGACCTTCGATCCCTGGGCACACAGCATCGTCAAGAAGGGTCTAGGCTGGAGTTGGACTCAACCACCCCCAACCTTCCAGCAATTCTTCCAACAATCAACCCCCCTTCTGGAAGAATATGTCCTAGATCTCTTGAACAAGAAGGTGATAAGGAGGGTAAAGTCCACCAGGTTCCAAGGGAGACTGTTTTGCGTCCCCAAGAAAGACTCCGACAAACTCAGAGTCATTCTGGACTTATCCCCCCTCAACAAGTTCATAGCGAACGACAAGTTCAAGATGCTGACTCTTCAACAGATAAGGACCCTTCTGCCTCGAGGTTCTTACACGGTCTCCATAGACCTGGCGGATGCCTACTGGCACGTTCCAATGAACCATCACGCTTCCTCCTACCTAGGATTTCGACTCCAAAGGAAAAGCTACGCCTTCAGGGCCATGCCCTTCGGCCTCAATGTGGCCCCTCGGATCTTCACAAAGCTGGCGGACGCCATAGTACAACAGCTCCGCCTCCGAGACGTCCAGGTGATGGCCTACCTCGACGATTGGCTAGTCTGGGCTCCATCGCCCGAGGATTGTTTAAAATCCTGCAGCAAAGTCACCCAGTACCTAGAACACCTGGGATTCAAGATAAACGTGAAGAAATCTCGCCTCTCTCCAGCTCAGAAGTTCCAATGGTTAGGAATCCAGTGGAACCTTCAGTCACACCGCCTTTCCATACCCCAGAAAAAAAGGAAGGAAATAGCAGGGTCTGTCAAGCGACTACTGAAATCCAAGCGGATCTCAAGACGCCAGCAGGAACGAGTTCTAGGCTCTCTACAGTTCGCCTCAGTGACAAACCCGGTGCTTCGTGCACAGCTAAATGATGCCGCGGGAGTCTGGAGACGTTCTGCATCCATCGCTCGAAGAGACCTCAAGACACGGCTCCCAAACAGACTTCGACTTCTCCTCAAGCCGTGGTCGGAAGCAAAGGCCCTGAAAAGGTCCATTCCTCTTCAACACCCACCTCCATGACTCAACATCCACACGGACGCTTCTCTGGAGGGTTGGGGAGGTCACTCCCACCAAAAACAGGCTCAAGGCACATGGTCTCCCCTATTCAAGACGTTTCACATCAACATCTTGGAGGCCATGGCGGTCCTTCTAACTCTGAAGAAACTCTCCCCGCCTCCCTCGATCCATATTCGTCTAACCCTAGACAACTCGGTGGTAGTTCGATGTCTCAATCGCCAAGGCTCAAGATCGCCCCAGATAAATCAGGTGCTTCTAACAATCTTCCGTCTGGCAGAGAAGAAGAAATGGCACCTGTCTGCAGTTCACCTACAAGGATTCCGCAACGTGACGGCGGACGCTCTATCTCGGACAAGCCCGATAGAGTCGGAATGGTCTCTAGACGCAAGATCATTCTCCTTCATCTCTCACCAAGTCCCAGAACTTCAGATCGATCTCTTCGCAACGAGCGACAACAATCAGCTTCCTCGATATGTGGCCCCGTACGAGGACCCCGAAAGTCTTCTCCAAGCTGAGAACCTTCAAAGGGACAGCGGCCCTAGTGGCTCCCAAGTGGCCCCGGAGCAACTGGTACCCCCTGGTCCTGGAGCTGCAGCCCACGCTGATCCCTCTCCCGGGCCCAGTTCTCTCCCAACAAGTACAGAAGTCGACTGTCTTCGCTTCATCATCGAAAATCAAGGTCCTTCATCTCATGATTTTCTCTCCCTAGCCGCAAAGAAGAGGTTTGGGATCTCGAAGAAAAGTCTAGACTTCCTCGAGGAATACCAGACCGAATCCACAAGACGGCAATACGAATCATCTTGGAGAAAATGGGTTTCATTCGTCAAGGCAAAAAATCCTACGGAAATCACCATTGATTTTTGCATGTCCTTCTTTATTCACCTTCATGGACAAGGATTAGCAGCCAATACGATTTCTACTTGCAAATCGGCCTTGAATAGACCACTGTTGTATGCCTTCCAAATTGATCTGTCCAGCGACATCTTCAATAAACTGCCGAAATCATGCGCTCTTCTGCGCCCAGCACCCCCACCGAAACCGATCTCCTGGTCATTGGACAAGGTGCTCCAATTCGCCTCCAACTTGGATAATGATTCATGCCCTCTCAAGGATCTGACTCAGAAAGTTATATTTCACTTTGCTCTTGCTTCAGGAGCCCGAGTCAGCAAAATAGTGGCATTATCAAGAGAAGAGGGTCACATCCTGTTTACTGATTCAGGAGACCTTACCCTCTCCCCGGATCCGACGTTTCTCGCCAAAAACGAATTACCCACCAAAAGATGGGGCCCCTGGAGAATATGCCCCCTGAAAGAAGATGCCTCTCTATGCCCAGTAGAGAGCCTCAAGGTCTATCTTCGCAGAACTTCGAACTTTGGTGGAGGCCAACTCTTCAAAGGAGAAACATCGGGCAGCGACCTGTCACTGAAACAACTAAGAGCGGATCCCGACAGTACACCCGCCGGTCACGATCCTAGAAAAGTTGCATTGTCTCTGAATTTCTTTCAGAGTATGGACTTCGAAAGCCTTAAAAGCTTCACAGGCTGGAAGTCCTCGCGTGTTTTCTTCAAACATTATGCGAAACTAGTGCACGAAGTCAAACATTTTGTGGTAGCCGCAGGTAGTGTTATGAAACCTGCACCTAACTCTGCATAGAACAGCGAGTTACTTGGGACTCTAACTCTTCGGGTGCCTATGTTGACCCTCGAGCGATACGTAGTGATGTCGAAAACACTTAGTGCTTTCTTATAACTGTTCTTATCCCAGGTGAAATGTCATAGTCGTCACACGAGTGCCGCATGCCTAGAGCATGATGTGTTTTAATTAAAGACTGACGTTCCTCGAGAACGAGTGCCTACTAATAAATTTGAAATTCCCTTTCAGATTCAAGAGCAAGTCTTTATTACTATGTACATTATAATTTGCTGTAAATTAACTTTACTTATTACTGCAATTCATTTATTTTTTCTGCAATTGTGAAATAAAATTCTCATTTTCTTACTTGTGCGTCTCAATCCGCTCCTACTTAGACTATGAAATACATGTCTGTCATAGTTTTATTATCCCCTTCCATATGGTTAATGAAGATACTAAGGTCTTAACCCTTATTATATATTCACCTTTGCAATGTAATATTCCAATACGAATACTTACTCTTCATACCTTAGAGACGAGACTATTCTTCTCTACATACAGTGTCCAACCACCACTTGTCTGCCTTCGAGAATGTTCTGATACGAATGCCAACCATTCAGTCTTGTCTCCAAGTTCTTCAGGTTCTTCTAGCAGGGTGAATAGCCCTTCGATAACCACTCTGATCTCGGCATGGCCCGTGGGAACTTCACTGCCAAGGGGAGCAGGAAGGTTTCTTCCCTACGGTTCTTTTATTAAGATTACTATGCTACCTTGTTCAAAGTCTTTGGCACTTACCCAATAGGGGAAAATCTACCACGATACATTGATTCTCTGGTATTCTTCCATCAGGACGCCATGGCTTGAGCCCAAAAAACGGATTTTGAGCGAAGCGAAAAATCTATTTTTGGGTGAGATAGCCATGGCGTCCTGATGGACCCTCCCTGCTACTTCGTCCAGTTTTTGGGTCCCACCCTGCTCTGCTGTATCATGGTGATCAGCAAGCAACTGGCTTCAGGATGAGGACGGACGTGACGTCATTTAGCAATGGCGCCCATTTGTTTACGTCTCGAGTACCAAAAGTAGCCACGAACGAGATTAGCTGTGGAACGGCTCCCAGCTATTCTCCGCCCCTACACACCGAAGTGTTAACTCTGTTTAGGGTGTAGATAGCTATGTGGCGCGTTAATACATGTGTCCCCTGTTGATATACGATGTCTTAAAAGGGAAACCTTTAGGATACTTGCTCCAGAAGTTAGAA
>NC_090749.1:78645253-78650253 GCF_036898095.1 Palaemon carinicauda | reverse complement strand
AGGGAAACCATCTGGGATACAATATGAACGTTAGCAAATGAACGAAATCTAATCTGTTAAATGGTAAGATCTAATTTATGTTGCAAGAATCCTTATAATCAAGATAAATACAATAATAGAACTCTGCTACTTTTTATTCCTTATCAAATTCTATTATAAAGAAATAAAAAAGTAGCTGAGCGTTCAACATCAGATTGGTTACTTGGCAATAAGCAGATCAGCCGTGAAGATGATGAGGTTATATGGGAAGGAACAGAGGCAGTTGAGGGAGAAAAGTGACTCGTGGGAAAGGAGGGAGTAGGTTATTTGACTAAATTCTCAAAATGAAAAAAATCAGTAAGTCGCTTGCATGCATAAGCATGGTTACAGATAGAGGGAAATTCCTTTTTATTCAATCTACATCTAATGCGATGGCTGACATTTGCGGGAATCAATGCTGACACTCAAGAGTCGGTGGGAGAAAATGACACAAGTTCTATATTACCTGGAACATTTCTCCTCCCCATCTATCTCACCTAGTACGTTAACATATAATATTTCTATAAAGCTATACACAGTAAATGGTATAGACATCTACCTGCTGCTATGAAAAATTAGTAATGTGGCTTTTAGTATTAAAAACTAATTTCCAAGTTTTTCAAACTAGTTAAATGGATAACAGTTTCTGGCGAAATGTGATTTTAGACATTTCAATTTCCTAGTGGAACCTGTGCCAGTCTGAAGATAGATAGATATATTAGAAGCTCTAAAAACCAAATATTTTGTAAGAGGTCACTTTAAATTTAAACTATCAAAGTCCTTCCTGTGCATGGTAATGCACTGCCCTTGAAGCAATGAGGAGATTATTTCTTTGTTATTTTCTTGTCTTGTTGGATTCCTTGTTCTTGGAGACCACGCAACACTTTAACCCCAGAAATGTCATTTTGTAAAACTAAAGCAGAATGCTATTCATTCTACTTCCATCCAATTCTTATATTAAATTTAGAAATTCTTAGGAAGTTTATATCCGAATAGATCCATGTCAGGCTTTAGGTACTGGTAAATCTCTCTTCTCAAAGTCGTAGGAACTTTTCGATAGTATCTGAAATAAAAGATCAATTTACTTTAGACTCAAGGACGTGGCAAGAGAGCAATTGAAGATCACGAAAATTACACTGATATTTTTTACTACACAAATATACCAAGTCTTTAGTATCAAGTAAGATCAAATTACAAATGACTTCAAAACTTTTGCCAAATCTGCAGGTTAAGCCGTGAGCCTCTTTACAATATCACAGCAATGAAAAATTTGGGATCAGCAATTAATTTTGGGAATTGTAATGCTGTATTAAAAGTACCTTACTTAAAAATGAAATAGAAACCTAAAATATGAGGATAATCTCTCCTCTATTGTTCTTTTCGCGTGAAGTTGTTTCCACATTTTTCTTTCATTTGGACAATTCTAGCTTACCCCATTTCAACTGTAACATTCAGCTCCCCAACAGACATAGACCTCATTCATACACCAAGTAACGTTTCTCAGCTAATTATTTACAGATTTACCTAAAACACACAAACTGAATTACTTTTCCTTAGCAGTAATAAACTGTTGAAAACTTACGAAAAATCTGATTATATCTCATCAACACTCTTCCTCTTTTGGTTCATGGACGTATCTGGGTCTGCTGGAATGCCAAGGGTCTTGAAGACGTATTCCAAATCTTCTGATAATGTCTCGACTTTTGTGATGTAGTCATAATGAATATCACAAGGACAGCAGGTGTTGTGATAAGGACTCCTGTGTAAAAATGGTTTGAGGTTATGAGAGAGAGAGAGAGAGAGAGAGAGAGAGAGAGAGAGAGAGAGAGAGAGAGAGAGAGAGAGAGAGAGAGAGAGACCATTGATCTCAGTTTGTTGATATTGATAGCAAGTGGATATGCCATTGTTTACAAAATAGAAGAAAAAAAGAAGAACAATTATGTCACAAACTCTTCCGTCGATAATAAAAAAAAAAAAAAAATTACAAACCAGTGAGCATCCGGTCTCCCTTCTTCATATGTTTTTAGAACATATTTCAGGAACTGTACAAATGTAATCTTTGGTTTCAGAACACGGTACAATCTCTCATAAACCTTTATTGGGTATCTGCAAGTACAGGAGAAATGAACAATGATAAGACTTCTCGGATTTGTTCATTAAAGATTTAATGGAGAATATACAGGGTTAGAATTACTATGGAAAATATACTGGGTTAGAATTACCATGGAAAAAAGGGAGCCTAATCCTCTGGTTTGATGTATTGCAGTGCTTAAACGAAACACTGTTTTAGAAATAAATTTTGGTTCCTTAAAAACCCCTAATTTAGGAGATATCCTGGAATAAGGTCCAGCAGAGAAACTGATTTCTTGATGGAAACAATTCTTACGCGTAAAGGTGATGCAATGCAATATCAAAATATTTTGGATACCATACAATTCTACATACAGTACTGTCCTATATGATTATGTTTACTATATGATAAAAACTTTCTTATATGACTGCATTATTTGACTTTAATGGAATAAAAAAAAAAGATGGAGGATATCAGAATGCACAGACACACGGTGATGAATACTTACAAAACACTGGGGTCAATTGGTTTCTTCAAACCAACTTTAAAGTGGGTGTTAAGGGGCACCATATTGTTGGCAAAGAGGGCAGGGAGCCAGAATTGATGGAACCTCTCATGCCAGTGACTTCTGAATATCCTCTGATTAGAAAAAAAATCAAATTGTGCATGAGAAGAACAAACTATAAAGGCTATGTAGCATAATGAGTATGACTTCAATCCATCAAGTAGCTAGATACTGTAACTACACTATTGACACCGTAACCTACTACGGTTCATTGGAGCCTAACAATTTCTGTTTTCAAGTGTCTGACTGTTGTTATTTTTATGGTATTTTTTTTTTCTTTACCCTAGGTCCATGAGTCGCTATCAGAGAAGTTTTTGTGTCAACAGGATAGGATTTTTTTTCCGGATGAAACAGAACAGGAGGAAAATTCAAGAAATTTATGTTCTTTGTACCTTATTAGTTAATTATTGAAGAAAACCACAAAATAGAATGCTGAAATTTTTGTGGAAGTTACTGAAACACAAGAAATTTAGGTTATAACATAGTTCGGTCTGAAATCAGAATGAATAACTTTAGAGTATCTGTAATACCTCAGCCAATCACTAATACCCAAAAAGTAACCTGTTCATGAGATGAAAATCGTCATATTATGAATGACGGTTTTGAACAACAATTATGGAAACATTTGTGGGTTATTGCTTGAGAAAAAGAACAGGGTGGAGATGAAGGAGAGTAAAATGCTCATACTTGCAGAGAGAAAGGCTCTAATGCTACAGCAAATGATAATTCGAGTTGATTTTAATAAGGCTTCGGTCACACCACACACGATGAGCGTTGAGGTAGAGGCATGACTTAGGCTGCAGGAGAGCGACAAACTGTTGCTTGGCCACACAGGAGCCGCCACACTTCTCTGGCCTCCTCAGAGTCCTCACTGTCAGCAGTCGAAAACAACCTTCCTCACAAACAATGACACAATGGTATTTGAGTAGGAAATTACTACTGGTTGAAAATCTTTGTTTTAAACTGAACAGTAGACTATACAAGAGTTTGGATTAACGAATTTAATAAACAGAGAAGGGAAAATAAGTTAATTTTACAATTAATATAGCCAGTTATTGACTGCTGAGAGTGAAAAAGCAAGAGAGGTATGGCGGTTCCGGTGTAGCCACGTAACATTTTGTCACTGGCATGCCACACAGTCATGCCTCGGCCTCTACCTCTACGCTCATCGCGTATGGTGTGGCCGAACCCTAACTAAGAGAGGTTATATTGAATATTTTGAAGGCAGGGCAGTACTTATCGCTACACGATTCTAACATTTGCTTTTCTTCATAAGATAAGACATTCAATAACTTTACCATAGTACAAATGACACTGTCCCTCTTGTTGTTTGATGAAAACTGACTTACATGCTCATCAAGTATCATATTCACCCACATTGTGACCTAAATTATGTTGCACAATATTGAGACTTAAATATCCAGGGAGGAAGACTCTCTCTCTCTCTCTCTCTCTCTCTCTCTCTCTCTCTCTCTCTCTCTCTCTCTCTCTCTCTCTCTCACACTCACAATCTTCTCAAATTTTTCGAACTGAATGTTAGCTTTGAAGATTAAATTATGGGGGTTTTGATGTTCCAAAGTAGTTATCCAATGTTTCAATAAATCCAAATATCTCTCATTATGATTTTAGAGAGGATAATGTATTGTTTATATGAATTGGCAAATGATTAAAATGACAACAATCCTACTCCAACTATATCATAGGGAATAAATATTACATGTTATGAAGTGTCATTATAAATTAATACAGTCATAATGTCTGCTTTTAATATATTGCCCTTCATATCACTGAACTAGGCAATGTATTATTTAGTGTACAACACAATGCTTCCTATATTTGTAACATGTTTTTATAGAATGATCAATTATAGTGCAGTCATATAGAAAATATTCCCATAAATTCTATGGATATCATCTCCAACCTACTCAGAGCTCTTGGGAGACCTACCTACTCAGTCACCAACCTCAAGTTGCACCCATCGTAAATGGACTAGCTCGATATAATTCAGTCATTTACTCTAGAGGAGTTACTGGGAAGGAATGTGTTGCGAACTGCCAGTCAACCTACCTTACGAGCCCTCGCTTCAACAAGAGGTCTGTGCCGTTGCATAAGACCTCCATCCCTGTACTTATGACGAAAGGCAGCCACCAATCGGGATAGCGGATGTCTTGTGAGAAAATGGAATATTTATTTTATAGCAATACAGTAATTGTTTGGGTGAAATTTCCTTGATTTATGAAAGTTTGGTCTAACAACGTGACACTGGGGTAGCTAGATTACTGAGAGGCACATCAAAATGGAGAGAAAACACAGTTATGAGTGATTGGGTAGTAGCATAGAGTCTAG
>NC_090749.1:78607753-78640253 GCF_036898095.1 Palaemon carinicauda | reverse complement strand
GAGATGGCCATGTCGTCCTGATGGAAGTTCCTATTGTGTAGCTTCCTAGGGTATATTACAGCTACGGCGATATTCCCAGAGAATTTACCCTAAGGTACCAGAATTCTAACTTATGGAGCGAATATCCCTCGTGAAAGGGATATCGCGACATATCAGATGACGTATTCTTGACACGCCACATGGCAATCTGCACCCCGAACAGAGATTACGTATCGCAGGGGGCAATTGGTAAGAAACGAAATCGGGAAAGAAAAAGGGGGAGCCGCTCCCAAGGCTCCCTATCTCCCGTTTCGTAAGCGTGCCTGGCGCCAATCCTGGCGCCATCTGTATTCCTTGTAGCGTACACGAGGTGCTACAGATACTGTATGTAGGGAGGGGTCCTACAGCCCTTTTTTAGAGAAAAAGGAAGGGCGGGTCCATCAGGACGACATGGCCATCTCACCCAAAAATAGATTTTTCGTTTCACTCAAAATCCGTTTATGGGCTCAAGCCATGTCGTCCTGATGGAAGTATACCAGAGCATTACTGTATCTGTGGATTCTCAGAACGTGCCGTACTCCCCGGAAGTAATTTTTCCCGGTCGACTAGACCTAGAGACCTAAGATGTTACCGTTATACATCTTTTCAACTAACTATAAACCATGTTAGAGCTTCCTGCCCCCTACAGGGAAGAGTCCTACTAGACTCTGGAAAAGTCTCGAAGAGTACATATACCTATGTATGAATACCAGGCAAGCTAATATAGTGGTCTCACCCTATATTAAGTAAAGCATAGTTTGTAAAGAACCACTGCGTCAATATGAAGTATCGACCAGTTCTCCGCACAATACTTGTATTGGACAAAGGTTTATATCCGCATAGGAGGAAAACCAATGCAACATAGCTTGCATAAAGGAACAATTCTATTAGAATTATCCCAGATAAGGTACATAGAATGAATGCTCAATTATACCAATAAATTGACACAGGTGAAGGAGACGCAAGGTTCTCAAGAACAAGTTCATTGACAGACAATAAACAGACAGGTTAACCGCAATTATATATATATATATATATATATATATATATATATATATATATATATATATATATATATATATATATATATATATATATATATATATATATATATATATATATATATATATATATATATATATATATATATATATATATATATATATACATATATATAAGAAGAGGATAACCCAAAACTTTAAGCATAAGTAAGATAGAAAACAGAACTTGTTTATCTGAAAGAAAAACATTAAAGGCCACTTTTAAGATACCGAGGTATCAAAGTCATAAAAGTCTGTATTACAAATCAATGTTATTAGCGTTAGAAACGCTCGGCACACATGTCTGCACTTATGCTAGGTTCACCTTTGGAAATGGAACAGTCTACATGGGTAACTCAGTGCCCTCACTTAGTTTGTAGTATAGTATGTAACTACACACTCACCCTGGAATTAATCGTCCCAATTAAAACCACTGTTCCTCGCAGAGTTAAACAGTAGGGTTAACGACGCGACCCACTGCTACCACAGATCTCTTTAGTTCCTCTACTTGCTTCGCATAGTGTCGAAAGAACACTCTGGAAGACTTCCAGAGATGTTCAAAATCCATACAATTAAAGAAATTTAAGGATGAGGCAACTTTCCTCGGATCGTGACCTGCGGGTGTACTGTCAGGATCCGCTCTGCGAATAAAATATGTGATTTTCGCTCTGAGTTGATTCAGAGATAAATTTGAGCCTGATGTTTCTCCCCTGAATAGTTGACCACCCTTGAAGTCTGAAGTTCTATGAAGATAGACATTTAGGCATTCTACTGGACATAGAGATGCATCTTCTTTCAGAGGGCAGATTCTCCAGGGAGCCCACCTGTTGGTGGGTAACTCATTCTTGGCGAGAAACGTAGGATCCGGAAACAGGTTCAGTTCTCCCCCATCCAGGAACTGAACACGACCTGCCTCTCTCGAGAGGGCTACAATCTCACTAACCCTGGCCCCGGAGGAGAGTGCAAATAGGAAAATAACTTTTTGTGTCAAATCCTTTAACGCACACTCTTCATTACTCAACAGAGAAGCGAAATGAAGAACATTGTCTAAAGACCATGAAATGGCCTTTGGAGGTGCTGAAGGTCTGAGCCTAGCGCAGGCTTTCGGAACTTTATTAAAGATCTCGTTACCTAGGTCGACCTGGAAGGCGTATAGAATGGGTCTTGTCAAAGCAGACTTACACGCTGAAATCGTGTTAGCTACCAATCCTTGACCATGGAGGTGGATGAAGAAAGATAAGCAGAAGTCTGTCGAGATCTCCTGCGGATTCTTCGCCTTGACAAAGGCCACCCATTTTCTCCAAGATGACTCATATTGCTTTCTAGTAGATTTGCACTTATATTCCTCTAGGAAGTCTATGCTGGCTTTCGAAATCCCGAAACGCTTTCTCACCGCTAGGGAGAGAAAGTCATGAGCTGCAGGGTCCGGGTTTTCTGTAATGAAGCGCAGACAGTCGACTTCTGGACTCGCTGGGTCAGAACTGGATCTGGTAGCGGTACAAACTTCAGTTGTAGTTCCAATGCCAGGGGGAACCACACGCTGTTCGGCCACTTGTGGGCCACTATTGCCGCTACCCCCTTGAAGTATCTCAGTTTGTTGAGGACCCTCAACAGAAGGTTGTGAGGAGGGAACAGATAAATCCTGGACCATCTGTTCTTGTCGAGGGACATCGCGTCCACTGCTTCCGCTAAGGGGTCCTCGTACGGGGACACGTACAGGGGCAACTTCTTGTTGTCTTTCGTCGCAAAGAGGTCTATCTGCAGTTCTGGGACTTGATTCAGAATGAAGGAGAATGATCCTGCGTCTAAGGACCATTCCGACTCTATCAGTGTGAACCTGGATAGAGCGTCCGCTGTCACCTTGCGGACTCCTTGAAGGTGAACTGCCGACAGGTACCACTTCTTCTTTTCCGCCAATCGGAAGATGGCCAACATCACCAGGTTGAGAGGTGGTGACCTCGATCCTTGTCGATTCAAGCATCTCACAACTACCTCGCTGTCCATCACCAACCTTATGTGGATCGAGTGACGCGGGGAAACTTTCTTTAAGGTAAGGAGCACTGCCATAGCTTCTAGAAAGTTTATGTGAAAGGTCTTGAATAGCTTGGACCAAGTCCCCTGGACTTTTTTCCGATGAGAGTGACCTCCCCATCCCTCCTTCGAGGCGTCTGAGTGAATCGTCACCGACGGGGGAGGTGGCTGAAGAAGAACCGACTTCTTTAGATGTCTGGCTTGGGACCAAGGCCTGAGAAGAGTACGTAGCCGAAGCGGAACTGGTCTTCTCAGATCTCTTCGCGCGTTTGATGCATAACTTCTCCAAACTCCGGTTGCATCCTTTAGCTGTGCTCTTAGCCCTGGGTCTGTCATCGAAGCAAATTGGAGATAGCCCAGTACCCTCTCCTGTTCGCGTCTTGATATCCTTTCGGAATCTAGAAGAATCTTGACAGAACCCGCTATCTCCTTCCTTTTCTTTGCCGGGATGGAGAAACGGTGTGACAGAAGGTCCCAGTGGATTACCAGCCACTGGAACTTTTGAGATGGAGAAAGTCAAGACTTTTTCTTGTTGATCTTGAAACCTAGGTACTCTAGGAACTGGATCACTTGACTGGAAGCTTGCAAGCATTCTGTCTCGGATGCTGCCCACACCAACCAGTCGTCCAGGTAGGCTACTACCTGAATTCCCTTTAGGCGTAATTGTTTGAGAGCTACGCTCGCAAGCTTCGTAAAAATCCTTGGGGCTATGTTTAGCCCGAATGGCATGGCTCTGAAGGCGTATAGTCTTTGTTGTAGCCTGAACCCTAGGTAGGGGGAGAGTCGACGGTTGATTGGAATGTGCCAATAGGCGTCTGACAAGTCTATAGAGACGGAATAGGCCCTCTTGGGCAGTAAGGTCGTTATGTGTTACAGTGTTAGCATCTTGAATTTGCAATTCACTATGAACTTGTTGAGTGGCGACAAGTCCAGAATGACTCTGAGGTTTTCCGAGTCTTTCTTGGGAACACAAAACAGCCTCTCTTGGAATTTGATGGACTTCACCTTTCGGATCACATTTTTCTCCAACAGTTCTTAAACGTACTCCTCCAGAACGGGGGTGGAGTGTTGGAAAAACCGAAGGTACGGGGGTGGAGTGCTGTACCAGCTCCAGCCCAGTCCATTCTTGAGTAGGCTGTGGGCCCAGGGATCGAAGGTCCACCGATCCCGAAATTTCAGAAGTCTCCCTCCTACCGGTATCATCCCACTTGGACTGCCGTCCTGAGGTCTTGCCTCCCTGACCACGACCACCCCTGAATCCCCTTCCCCTTGAGGGGCACCCAGACGAACCTCTGGCTGCTCCTCTAGGCTTTGCTCGAAAGGAAGTAGACTGCCCTTCGAACGATGGGGTGAATGCTGTGGACTGTGTCGACACGGCCTGGGGTACCCACTGGTACGTGGTCGGGGTTTGTGCCGTGATCTGGGGCACTGGAGGCAATGGCAATTGCAGTTGCTGTTGCTGTCTAAAAGGCTTGGCTGGCCGAGACGGTAGCCTAGTCCTCATAGTCTTCCTCTTTGGTTGAGGACCCTCATCCGGGGAAGACTTTCTTTTGCTAGCCAGGCCCCACTTCTGGAGAAGGTTTCTATCCTCCAAGGCGGCCTTATCAACTACTTCTTTGACCAAATCGGTAGGGAAAAGGTCTTTGCCCCAAATGTTGGAGGAGATTAGTTTCCTTGGCTTGTGCCTCACCGTAGCCGAGGTGAACACGAACTCCCTACAAGCTCTCCTCGCCTTGACGAAGCCATAAAGGTCCTTCGTCACTGTGGCCAGATGAGTCTTGGCCACCACCATAAACATTTCATGGACCTTGGGGTCACTTGCCATCGTCTCAAGAGTAGTCTGAAGAGACACTGAGGCAGCCAGTCTTTCTTTTGTCTCGAACTCTCTCTGCAAGAGAAAGTCAGACAGCTTAGGGAGGTCCTCGCCGAACTGATGTCCGGCGATATCAGTCTCCAACTTTCCAACTGAGAACGTAAGATGGACGTCCTTCCAGTCTTTGTGGTCCATAGGCAGGGCCAGCGACAAGGGTTTAAACTCCTCCAGGGAGGGGCAAGGCTTGCCGGCCTCGACTGCTTTTAGTACAGCCGCAAACCCTTTCTGTAAAAAGGGGAAGGCTCTAGCAGGAGAGGACACAAAGAAATGGAGCTTCTTGCTCAACGCATCTACCATTGAGTTAAAGAAGCCCCTCTCTTTCAACGAGGATGAAAGCAGAGCTTGAGCCTTAGTATGGTCCATCACTATGACCTCCTTCGGCTCTGTCTCCACTAGAGGAACTGAGCCCAACTTATCCGAGATGACGATCTTTCCAGTCATCATCGGCATGTGCTCAGCATACCTCCATGGTTTAGCATCTGAACACAAGGGAAGGTCTTTCACATTGAGCCTTTTCTGGGACCCATGTGATTCTGCAAGGCTCTGCATCCGCAGTTCCATTGCAGCCGCTTTCTCCTGATTCTCCTTCTGCATTTGTTGGATCATTCCAACAATGGAGGAGAGGGCCTGTCCCAGCTCTACTGGGAGACCGGCCGATGTTGAGGGAATAGGCTCCGGGATCTGCACCGGAGTAGCCGACACCTCGTCGACCTCTTCCTCTACAACGTCTGGGGCTTGAACTTCACCCTGGGCTTCTGCCAGGAGGTCTTCCTCCAGACGCTCGTCCACATCAGACATCCTGTCATCTAACTGGATGTCTTGCATAGCGACCGCGACTTCAGCATCCACCTGGATCTGAACTTGGGGGATCTCCTCTTGAGGCTGGGGAATCACTGCATCAGCTGATGCCTTAGGGAAAAGATACGCCCTCATCTTCTCATTTGGAAGGTAAGGTCCAGAGGTGTTCTTCTGGAAGCCCCTTACCCAGGTACGAAGCTTCTCCCTTGCTATATCCCTTGATTCCGCCATCCAAGGGGAATCAAAGGCCTCAGTAATTAGGTTAGTGCACACAGTACATACCTGAGGGTCCCAATACCGGAGATCACCCTTGGAGACAGCGCATGCTGCGTGTCTCCTACCAAACTCATGTCCGCAGAGGCTCTTGCTGCGGACGTTGCAGAAGACACTTCCGCACTTCGGAGGGTCCTTCTGTAAAGAGAAGAAATTTCCATGAGTATCAAGTGAACTATGTATCACTGGATATGCATAGTATAGCATAACAAATCAGAAAGAAAAGACACACAATTGTGTTTCCCTCACAACCAATTGCTGCAGCCTTCCAGATAATAAAATCGAATGGTTAATCTCTTCTAGAATAACCAATGCAAAGTTTCCAGAGGAAACAGGTGGAGCTCACACCTAAGCAATGATTTTAAAATCCTGGATAATAGACAAGAAAGAACTCACTTTCTTATCTGTAGGGCAACAGCAAAGGGCTGTGCAAGAAAACACAAAAGTGTTAGAACACACTGTGCTGTACCAAAACCTATACTATAGTTTTCTTCTTACAGTATCTGTTATACTGAAGAATAATGGTACAGTATAGGAGGTTATGTGCCAGCCGGCACTTGCCGGCCGGCACACACCATAACTAGCTTTAAAGTATACTACTTAACAGCTATAAGGCGGCAGAACGCTGGTTCAAATGCATGTGCCAGCCGGCAGTAACTGCCGGCCGGCAACAGCCAATGTCGGTCGGCAATGACTGCTGACCGACCCCTACACAAGGTAGAACCCAGCTGCCGGCCACACTCTTGGCGACCGGCAGACAAGGGCTGGCATTAGCCGGCTGGCAAAGGTACAGGACCGATGCCAGCCGGCAGCAAAAGAACCAGAGGACTACAACTGCCCGGCTGCCGGCCTCATAGGCCGGCAGCCGGGTCGGGTACAGCACTAGAAGAAAAACAGAATGGATGCCGGGATAAGAGTGTACACTACCTCCAAGCCCGGCAATCCGAAAGAGTGCATATAAGGAAGGGGAGAATCTAATTCAGGCTTCCTGACCAATGCCGTCTGACTCTGCAGGCAGGCATGGATGAGGGACCAAGGGAGGTCCGGGCAGCACTCAAAACAGAAGACCCTTGCCGGCCAGCAGCTCTGCCGGCCGGCAAGGGACTGAGTCAATACCACATCCTAACCTATTCTAGGTCCAGATGTAAATTGACGTACAGTACTGTAATGGCTAGGCCATTACAGAGATAGAGGGGGAAGGGACAAAAGAGGGTCCTACCAACCTTGCTTTAGTGACGGATCACCCGCAGCCAAGAAACTCATCTTAGCCTAAGGGAGATCCAAGGGGGGAGGCCAGCAATACTTGCCAGCTCCCAGAGCACCAAAGCAAGGAAGGTGTTGCTACTCCCAGGGAAAGAAACTTATCCTCCCCCGAGAACAGCAACAAGGACTAGTCTGGTAGATCACAAAAGAAGGAATCATCTCGTACAGAAACCTTCGGTAGTGACCTATGGAGGCTAAGCCTCCTATGTCTGTGTCAGGCCAGCGAGGGAGACTCTACCCCAAGACAGACAAACACAGACTCAGACTAAAAAACTCTGTTGTTCTGTCCCTCTTTGAACCAGACTTACTGGAACAGGAAGGTACAGTAACACCCCAGTATAGTTTTATCGAAAATTAATTCAGATAAACCACTTAGGGATAAGCCCAAGGCTTAAACAGAGGGAAAGAGATTGCATACCTTCTCCGAAGAAAAGAAAGCAACCGGGGAGTATGAGAAAGTATACTAAGGCTCCATAAGCAACTTAGCCTAGGCACCAAGAGAATCGATTACCTAAATCACCGAAACTCACTCGTATACTATCTTGGAAATATTCCACATAATCTTAAATGTATAAAACATAGCCTACAGCTTCAATAAAATTTTAATATACTCGGAAAAACCAAAATCATGCATGAAGTACTAGGACCAAACGACTAGGCTACATGGCCTAGCGTAGGCCAGAATTGGCGAATACTTTGCCAAAATAATACTAAAGCACGAAAGGAAATCCTATGTAACGTTAAATAGCTAAAATTTATTAAAGCAAAACAGCCGGGAATGTCGCTCTGACTAACTAAACTTATACCTAGCGAGCGACAGCGTCCATGACGCCTCCGGTAGGCTACGGCTCTTGTAACAAAGATTAAACCTATTAATCACTTAAAAAAAAAAGAAATACCAAGAGCCTAAATTTATACATAAAAGACATGGTACTCAACTTATCAGAGGCCGAAGAAGTTGGAGAAGCCATGAAAAGTAGAATAAATCCAAGATTTGCGAGAAACACAGGAAAAAACACCGAGTTGTTAAGCTACGCAAAAAGGAATACAGATGGCGCCAGGATTGGCGCCAGGCACGCTTACGAAACGGGAGATAGGGAGCCTTCGGGAGCGGCTCCCTCTTTTTCTTTCCCGATTTCGTTTCTTGTCAATTGCCCCCTGCGATACGTAATCTCTGTTCGGGGTGCAGATTGCCATGTGGCGTGTCAAGAATACGTCCTCTGATATGTCGCGATATCCCTTTCACGAGGGATATTCGCTCCAGGAGTTAGAATTCTGGTACCTTAAGGTAAATTCTCTGGGAATATCGCCGTAGTTGTAATATACCCTAGGAAGCTACCTAATAGGAACTTCAATCAGGACGACATGGCTTGAGCCCAAATATATATATATACATATATATATATATATATATATATATATATATATATATATATATATATATATATATATATATATATATATATATATAGGTATAACTATATAAATATAGTTTTATATATATATATATATATATATATATATATATATATATATATATATATATATATATATATATATATATATATATATATATATATATATATATATTGTGGAGAATTTTTATGTGAATGGCTGAGTGGGAACTTAGTCCAGGAAAGTCTCCCTACGGCAATTACCCAAAGCTCAACAGGGGAGGATAATGAGCACTTACTCTCGGGATACAAACGCCCTGCTAATACTTTACTGCCATAGTTCACTAACCTTTCACTCAAATACAAAAGGAGGTAATTTTACTGTCCAGAGGCCGGAGAACTCCACACGTTAATTCTGAAATGATTTATGGCCTACTCTAGCTTTGTCAGGGCTAGAGTCATCTCACTCTAAGGCTCTGTTTCGATTCCGTCCCAGTGACCCCAGTGAGATGCTGTACAGGTATCTTACGTTAATGCAACTAGACACAAATAAAAAAAAAGGGGGGAACAGTGGAGTATAAAAGTATAAAGTAAAGTTAAATGGGGATCTTCACCTTCAAAGCACTAAGTAAAAGAGCGTACACTCGCTGATACCAACTTACCTGTTTAGAGTAGGTTACTTTCAACACCTTGGGTACTTCTGACCCGTCCCATAGTATAAATTAGCTAAATTCATATAATGTGGTTAAAGATACCAAAATGTGTAATCTATTCCAAATGATTTATTACAGAAAAAGGAATGGAAATAACTCGATGATTTTAACACAACAAATTAAAAATTGGAAAAAAATATCAGTAACTCAATTATAAGCTTACATGTGATAAAATGAATAAGTGAATTTACAACAAAACTTGAAAACGTTAAACGGAATTAACACGTGGATTAAACCTCAAACAGAATAAATAAGTCAAAACATTCTGATCAACAATTTGTGCGGTAGGATGCTGTGAGGTCCCAACATGTGGTCAGTGACCTCAAGCAATTACCAAGATCAAAAAAAATATGAATACATTAATTTCCATGCACGCAGCCCGAAAGATGTAATGCCAAATAATACCTAAACTTAACTTATGAGAAATTGAAACTTATCTAAAGGGGGAATGGCCATTAGTTAAACTCACAAGATTTTTATATGTTGTGGGCGCCCGTGTCCTAAATGTGGTGGTCTTCAGTTTGCTCACTAGGCCTACAGTACTTAATTTGCAGAGTCAACGGCCCCCTCCAAGCTCTCCAACTAGCCCCCAAGACTGGAACCGACGTGCTGTAGAATTAGCAGCTATGCACTAACACTGGTCATTTGCTTGACCTCTTCTACGACGTATTCTTGGCTAGTTATTGTGTAAGGGGACAGGCTAGTGATGGAGAGTGGGAGCACGAGGTTGACATTGGAGCCTGACTGGGCAGCTCCGTTTCGTACCGTGGCCTGTATGTTTGTGAGGTCGAGTTCAGGTCAGCTGCGTCCTCCTTCCTTCCCCAAAAAAAAGCGTATCTTGGTGCGTAGGCCTAGTCTTGAGGTGCCAACTCTCATTTAGGACAGGCTCAAAAACCTTGTGCCTTGTGAATTTCATGCAACACACTTATTTAGAATACAAGGAGAAATCTTGCAACTCCAGGGGGCAAAGATAATCCTAATTCTAAACAATTGGCATACAGAATAAAAATGAAACTAAAAGGTAATTTAGCAAGTCGGGCTCACGTGTGTGGACAACCATACCTCCTAGACTAGCGGACTTGAGTTGTAATTAAGAGATTTAAAATACTGTACCTAAACACTTACGGTAGAATAATGTATACAAACAACACAAAAGTATTAATCTTGGGACACTCGCTCAAGAAAGACACATTACTCACATTTTTCCCTGTCGTGACGTCACGAACAATAACAAAGTCTACGTATAAACTATGAAGAAGAAGAGTAGTGAAGAAAATTCTTCACACCCTGGGGATAAAGGGAGGAAAAGGAGAAGGGTTAGTGTAGACTAATGCAATGTGGATTAGGTGTTAGTATATGAGATGAGTACACTAAATGAATAAAGAATGAATGTGACTAGTTGTGCTATGCTATGTCAGCAATTGGCATTAAGTTGAACCGCAACCGCGTACGAGATGAGTGCGAAGTACGATTTACAAGCGAGAGTCAAACAAAAGTGGTACGTATAAAAGCGGAAGTAAAACAGAGTTAACTGTGACTTAGTACAAAATGGTAACTACAACTGCAAGATAAGAGCGGAGGGAAGGACAAATCAAAAACTTCAGCAGTCCTTCACATGGTTGATGAAGACTATGTAAAGCTACTACAAGATCTCCTGGAATAGGGCTCGCGCACGTTCAGCAGAGGCCCGTGTAGGCCTGGCGTGGCGAGGCGCCGCGATGACTACAGGAGACCTAGCTTCGGCTGTGGTCTCATCATTTCTCTCGGCCAGTTGGTCTCTAGTAGGACTGTCGAGATTTTCGAGAGGAGGAGTGTTAGGAGGTTCCTCCTCACTTGGTTCGGATAGCGTTTGGCCATTTTCGTTAACCTCCAAAGGTATGAGACGGTTGACTGGACGTACGTACTCTCCATTTGCAGAGCGGACCTTGACTGTTCTAATGTGTCCATCTCGACCTGGGTATACTTGGAGTATACGGGTCAAAGGGTACTCCTCTCGATTGACCTCGTCCAGAATCAACAAGCATAAATCTCCAACTCTAGGGATGTTCGGGTGGAGGCGACTAGACTTCTGGTGTCGTTCTCGAAGGGAACTGACATAGTCGTACTTCCACCTCTTCAGGAATGTTTGCAGCATGTTGGTCAGCTTCTGGTAATCTTTGCGGAGGATGTCCCCTTCTCGAAAAGTAGGATCAGTCAAGTCAGCCAGGTGGACTTGAGGTGCTAATGAGAGGGTTCGACCATAGAGTAGGTGGCTTGGGGTCAAAGGCGTATCAGTGGGGTCGTCAGCATCCAGATATGTTAGAGGCCGATCATTCACCACGCATTCTACTTCTTGGACCAAGGTCACAAACTCATCATACGTAGGGTGGCAACGGTAAGTGGCTTTGCGCAAGTTGAGTTTGGTAAACCCAATCAAGCGCTCGTAAAACCCTCCTTGCCACGGGGCTCGAGGAGTGATGAACTCCCCAGTGAGGTTGTGGGCCCGTTTGAACCCGTCAATAACAGGGTGTTGCATGAGCTCTGTCAAGAGTGTCTGACCAGCTTGAAAGGTTGAGGCATTGTCAGACACAAGGCACTGTGGCATCCCAAATCGGGCAGCGAACCTTCGTATCGCTTGGACTAGTTCCACAACTGTCAAGGAAGTAGTAGTTTCTAAAGCTACCGCCCGCGTGGCAGCGCAGGTAAACAGCAGTACGTACACCATGTCCACATGTGAATGATGTACCTTGAAGCCGCCAGTGTAGTCCAGTCCAGTTACTCTGAAAGGGACCTCAGCATTGAGGCGGTTAGGGTGGACTGGAGCTAACGGTGGGGTTGGGTACGGCTGGCCTTGTACTCTTTTGCAATGTATGCACCGTTTGAGAATCTTCTTCACTTGCTGGCGCATTCGGGCAACCCAAAATTCCTTGCGCAAGTGGACAAGAAGAGTGGAGGTGTTACAGTGCAGCAGCACTTCATGCCAATGCTCAACAATAAGTTTCCAGAGAGCACAGTGGGACTCTAGGAGAATGGGGTCCATGTAGCCGGACTCCGGGGGTGCATCACTGAGGCGGGATCGGCCTCTTAGAACACCGTTATTGTCAATATAGGGCTTCCGTTGTCCGATAAAGGCTCGTTCATCGGACGTCAACAAGGCGGGTTTACCTTGCAATTGTCGTAATATTTGGGGGTAACTGGCCGCCTGTGACACACGAATGATGGCGGTAAGTGGTCTTCGTGGGAACCTTTGGACTAAATGGGGGAATTTGTGCTCGGCCCATCCGCTCGTCAGGCGCAGCAAGGCTGCATAGCTCCTAACTGCCTCATCAAGAGATGAGAAATGAGCAAATCTTTGAGTTTGCGGTGGTAGAAGTCTGATGGGACAAGCTTTTATCTCCCATTCAGTAGGGAATCTGCTTTGGTCCGGGTAAGCTGAGACGTCGATCAGCCAGGCTGGTCCATGAAGCCATAAGTTGGACTTGAGGACAACTTTGGCGGCTACTCCCCGCGACGCCAGGTCCGCGGGATTGCAGGACGTGGGGACATGCTTGAGAAGCAACCGACAGTTCAACCTTATACGGTTTATCTCCTCAACCCTATTGAGAACATATGGGGACGTGCTCTGCCGGCTGTGTACCCACTGCAGGGCCGTGGAGGCATCGGACCACACTGTCGTAGAGACGTATGTTTCTGGACGTAATTCTATCAGATACTGGGCTAGTCGGCATCCAAACAGGAGTGCGGTCAACTCAAGCTTGGGAATGGACTGACTCTCGTCCAATTCCAGCATACGTTTAGGGGTAACTCGTGCCTTGGCTGTGAGGAGCTGGCATTTACCTTCAACTGTGACCATGTAGCAAGCCACTCCAAAGGCTTGCTTGGAGGCATCTGCAAACACATGTAATGCAGCCTGGTGACCCTGATGTGCATTTCGAGGCACCTTAATGTTCTCAAGACCCTTGTATTTCTTAAGAATGGCACCAAGCTCGCGGATCAATTCTTCGCTCAGGCGTGAATCCCAACTTTGATCCCTCATCCAGAGTTTCTGAATGAAGAGTTTGCCGAGGATAGTGACCGGCGAGATCAGGCCAATAGGGTCGTAGATGGAAGAAAACAGAGAGACAACCTTCCTTTTGGTGTTGACGTGGGAGTAGTCCTCTAACATCAGTCCTGAGGGGAGCTTGACGGCTAATGTGTCATCAGTGGTGTTCCAGTCCAGACCGAGGTAATCTTGGGGGCCCGTTTCAGTGAAGTCTCCCGAGACGGGGGCATTAGTGGTCCATTTGGCAAGGGGCATGTTGGCTTCCAGCATAATTTTTTCTATGGACTGTCTTTCGCTAAGGATGTCCGTGGGCGAGTCGTAGCAACGTTGAAAGTTGTCAACGTAGAAGCTTGTTTTAAGCTGTGAGGCAAGACTACTCGTTTGAGCATCCAGGTGGTGTTGGATTGTCTGGTTGAGCAAATATGGGCTCGAGGTGGCCCCAAACAGGACCACTTTGAAGCGGTATGCAACAACTTCGGACATACTGGAGTCCTTAAAGAAAAGAAACCGACAGTAATCACGGTGTTCCTGAGCGATCTCAATCCGCAGGAAAGCCTTAGAGATGTCTGCCGTCAAACCAAATGGCTTTTCCCTAAACCGGAGGATCATGGACTGAATTTTTGAGGCCAAGTTTGGCCCGGTGTACAAGGATTCATTCAGAGACCTTGAATTTGGTCCTGATTTAGCCGAGGCATTGAATACTATGCGCATTGGTGTGTAGGTGGAATTTTTGAGGACAGGATGATGGGGTAGGTAGTGCATTTGTCCGTCATTATGAGGTTCTAGCTCGACCGGCTCGATAAAGCCCTCCTTCATGTACTCGTCAAGGATGGCTTGGTACTTGATGAATAACTGAGGGTCTTTAGATTTTTTAAGGGGCATCAGCTGGGCAAAAGCCCTACCAAAATTTATCTCTGGTCGGCTATCACTCTTGAAGGGTAGTTGCACTGTGTATCTTCCGTTTGCGTACCGCGTAGTACGCTTGAAGAGATCAACGGCCTGTGCCTCAAGATGGCTGAAGTGTTCATTGCTTATGCCCACAGCATCGAGTTTCCAAAGATTCTCGACGGGGGGCTCTACTCCCACAGAGTCTGTTACGCTGATGCGGTTTAGTGTGAGCGACAGACTATCAACCTCTGGGGGTTCTGTCCCTTCTCGTGACCAATCTGGCAGCTCTCCCCAAACCACATATCCACCTGGTGTACTGAACAAGTTGACACCCTTGATGTTGTGAGTGCGCTTCAGGAGTCGGGGAAGGTAATCGGCTCCGAGGATGATCTCTATGCCAGTGGCATTGTCATCTGGTTGCCTGTCTGCAAGACGTAGACCACTAGCCTCTAGAGTGCGAACTGCATGGGTATATCCAGGCGTCCTTATGTTCTTCCCCACGTTCGGGTTGACAATGGCAATGACCTTATGCTTGCGGCGACCAATTTTCAAATTGAACTGCACCAAGTCTGAACATTGAGGTGGTTCGTCCATGTTGAACGAGTTGAGTCTGAACACGATTTTTCCGACAGGAGCAAGGTTCAGTGACTTGACTACGTTGGGATGAACAAACGTGCGTTGGGCACCACAATCCAGGAAAACTCGGGTGGTGTGTTTAAGTTTTCCATTAATTAGATCGCCAGTGAAGGTGGGTAGAACAGCAGGGTTTATTTCGTTCGCCTGGTTGGTTTGCTCAGTCTCACTCGAGGCTATCTGATTAAGTTGAACAGAAGGTGGGTCTGTTCTTGGCCCATCAGGTTGGTGACCCATGGTCAAGATGTTAGGGCAGAGAGGCAATTTGTGACCACGTTGGCAGTTCTGGCATGTAACATGGGCGGCGCAATCACGGGTAACATGTTGCGTCGAAAAACATTTAGTGCAACAGCCTAGTTGGTTCAACCGCGTTATTCGACTATTTGAATCGGGGAACCGGGGGCATTTTGTTGATGAGTGACCATTGTGGTCACAGAAAACACAATTGTACCGAACAGGGTTACCTGTTGGTGGGGGAGCTCTGGCCGGCTCCGGTGCACGCTTCTGAATGGGTTTTGCTGGGTTTTGGGTTGGAGTAGATGGTGTCTTCGGCTTAAGGGCATCACTAGTCGTTCTATGGAAGGGCTTAGCCAATTTTGTAATTGAATTGCCGTTTACTCCAGAGTTAGATGGTTTAACAGGAAGCCGGTCTTTGCTTGGCTCCGTCAACAGTTTGGCTAGCTCCTTTGTGCGTGCATGTTCGTATAGTCCGTCCTTTAACTCTTGCAAAGACACGGAAGTGCTATTGTAACGGCGATAAACTGTCTCCAAGAGAGTGGGGTTTAGCTTACTCAGGATGGCATGCTCCAACAGATCTTCGGACAAGGAGGCTTTGGTCACTTGCACGTATTCTTCCTCAGCATTGTTCCACTCCATCAGAAACCGTCTGAGGTCAGGGCCATCATCCGCTGGGGGGCTCATACTAAAGAGCTTCTTACGCAGCAAATGACGGTCAAGATCAGGGGATTCGTACTCCTGGATGAGGTTAGCAATGGTCCTCTCGTACAAACCCTCTGTCCAGATCCTGTTTCCAGCAAGACGCCGGGCTGGTCCTCTTAGGCACCGTAGAAGGATCTTGTACTTATCCGCTGGGGAATATTTGGGAGATTCGTGTATGGTTTGACGGAAAAGGCTCCACCAACCCGTCCAACGTTCCCTACGACCTTCAAAAATGGGGGGATCAGGCTCAGAGGCAACGGACACATAAACAGTCTGCGGGTTTGCGCCAGGTGTTTGATTCTGGGCTTGGTTGCCAGTGGTCTTATGGAACACAATGCTACTGAAGGCCGTTTCAATTCGTTTTGCACAGTCAACCAGCATTGGGTAATTCGCCACCACGGTCGGATGTTTATAATGAGACCGCCAAAACTGTTTGTATTCATTGAGTTTGTCCCTGATGCCTCCGATGTGAACGCTAAAGTGATCCAACCCAGGGGACGACATGCGTGAAAGATCTACTGAACTTAGGCTATGGAGGGCCAGATCTGCGTCCTCACATAGAAATTTGAAATCGACCTCCTGTTGCTCAAGCCGTAAGTTAAGTTCCTCCAAGCTGAGAGCTTCAGCCTGAGGTTGTGGAGGGTTACCGAGATTAAGAATTTGTAAAGACATTTTGGATGAAACCCTTGGATGTGCGGAGTTTGCAAATTCAAAGTTGAATAAATTCTTAAGATTTATGGGTATGTCTGAGGAATGGAAACTCACCCTACTCGAAAGGTTTGGGAAACTTGTGCGGCTATGTGTGCACAAGAAGTGACCATGGATTGGTTAAATGCACAATGAAAAAGTGTGGTAAGTAGCAACGACAATTTACAACTATACAGTATAGGCTAGCACCAAAATGACAAAAGTAAATAGAACTTAGATAGTCGCAAAAAATTACTCAATGTGACTAGTAGCACATGGAAATCGCAAAACAATTTAAACACCACTCGCGCTAAGGCTAAACTTGAAATTACCTCATGCAAAGGATAACTAAATCTCACTCACAACAGAGGACATTACATAAAGCTTTCCTCACACAGAGGTTAAACGCAAAAGTTTCTCACAAAAAGGACAAAAGTGCAAATTTACGCTGAGGCTGAAGGTAAAATTATTGACGCACTTGTCAAGTGGTAATCACAAGTAAAATAGGATACGCTACACATGGGTAAGACGACCTTTAACAAATTTTTTTAGTGACTACGTGAAATTGTAGGCTTAGCAATATCGCGCTAAAAGTTCTGTGACCAAGGACACGGGGTTAAGCTTACAAGAGGGGTTAGTAAGAAAATTACAGCACTTGCACAAAGGATGGTAAACCGAGGTACAAAATTATGGAAAAAAGTAGATTGGCAAATTAAGTCGAACAGAGCAAAATGAACGGTGCTCGCCTGGAGCAGTAAACAATGAAGTCTGAACAACGAAAGTGATATACCTTAGTTCCAGTGTCTCGGAACTTTCTGGTTAAATGCCAAAATTAGGTGAACAGATCATATGAACCGACGGGCATAGAACTTCGCAAGTTAATATTAAACATGCAGCATGCAACCTAAATCGATGACCCGAACATATCTAGTTCTGTCGTCTCAGAACTCATAAATAAACCTGGTTACACTGTCTTCCTTAAGCGTGTGTCAAATACTATAAAATTACAAAACTCTTCTCTCGTTCCAACTCAAGTCTGGGCATTACACTTTCTACAATGTGGCTGGTGCATGTGGGTAAGTGTGGTATAGCGAGGTATTTATTGCTTAATCAAGCTAGGTTACGTTAATTTAATTACCCAAAAGTCAAAGGTGAGAGATCCGGTTCGAAGGACCACTCGTGTGGAGAATTTTTATGTGAATGGCTGAGTGGGAACTTAGTCCAGGAAAGTCTCCCTACGGCAATTACCCAAAGCTCAACAGGGGAGGATAATGAGCACTTACTCTCGGGACACAAACGCCCTGCTAATACTTTACTGCCATAGTTCACTAACCTTTCACTCAAATACAAAAGGAGGTAATTTTACTGTCCAGAGGCCGGAGAACTCCACACGTTAATTCTGAAATGATTTATGGCCTACTCTAGCTTTGTCAGGGCTAGAGTCATCTCACTCTAAGGCTCTGTTTCGATTCCGTCCCAGTGACCCCAGTGAGATGCTGTACAGGTATCTTACGTTAATGCAACTAGAGACAAATAAAAAAAAAGGGGGGAACAGTGGAGTATAAAAGTATAAAGTAAAGTTAAATGGGGATCTTCACCTTCAAAGCACTAGTATAAATTAGCTAAATTCATATAATGTGGTTAAAGATACCAAAATGTGTAATCTATTCCAAATGATTTATTACAGAAAAAGGAATGGAAATAACTCGATGATTTTAACACAACAAATTAAAAATTGGAAAAAAATATCAGTAACTCAATTATAAGCTTACATGTGATAAAATGAATAAGTGAATTTACAACAAAACTTGAAAACGTTAAACGGAATTAACACGTGGATTAAACCTCAAACAGAATAAATAAGTCAAAACATTCTGATCAACAATTTGTGCGGTAGGATGCTGTGAGGTCCCAACATGTGGTCAGTGACCTCAAGCAATTACTAAGATCAAAAAAAATATGAATACATTAATTTCCATGCACGCAGCCCGAAAGATGTAATGCCAAATAATACCTAAACTTAACTTATGAGAAATTGAAACTTATCTAAAGGGGGAATGGCCATTAGTTAAACTCACAAGATTTTTATATGTTGTGGGCGCCCGTGTCCTAAATGTGGCGGTCTTCAGTTTGCTCACTAGGCCTACAGTACTTAATTTGCAGAGTCAACGGCCCCCTCCAAGCTCTCCAACTAGCCCCCAAGACTGGAACCGACGTGCTGTAGAATTAGCAGCTATGCACTAACACTGGTCATTTGCTTGACCTCTTCTACGATGTATTCTTGGCTAGTTATTGTGTAAGGGGACAGGCTAGTGATGGAGAGTGGGAGCACGAGGTTGACATTGGAGCCTGACTGGGCAGCTCCGTTTCGTACCGTGGCCTGTATGTTTGTGAGGTCAAGTTCAGGTCAGCTGCGTCCTCCTTCCTTCCCCCAAAAAAAGCGTATCTTGGTGCGTAGGCCTAGTCTTGAGGTGCCAACTCTCATTTAGGACAGGCTCAAAAACCTTGTGCCTTGTGAATTTCATGCAACACACTTATTTAGAATACAAGGAGAAATCTTGCAACTCCAGGGGGCAAAGATAATCCTAATTCTAAACAATTGGCATACAGAATAAAAATGAAACTAAAAGGTAATTTAGCAAGTCGGGCTCACGTGTGTGGACAACCATACCTCCTAGACTAGCAGACTTGAGTTGTAATTAAGAGATTTAAAATACTGTACCTAAACACTTACGGTAGAATAATGTATACAAACAACACAAAAGTATTAATCTTGGGACACTCGCTCAAGAAAGACACATTACTCACATTTTTCCCTGTCGTGACGTCACGAACAATAACAAAGTCTACGTATAAACTATGAAGAAGAAGAGTAGTGAAGAAAATTCTTCACATATATACTCTATATATATATATATATATATATATACTCTGTATGTATATATATATATATATATATATATATATATATATATATATATATATATATATATATATATATATATATATATATATATATATATATATATATATATATATATATATATATATATATATATATATATATATATATATATATATATATATATAATACATATATATATATATATATATATATATATATATATATATATATATATATATATATATATATATATATATATATATATATATACACATATTAATGTTTCTGTACGTGTTTAAATATGTTTTTGGGCTCAAGCCATGGCGTCCTGATGGAATGTTCCTTTTTCGTAGCTTCCTTGGGTAAATAACTACTAAGATATTCCCAGAGAATTTAACCACAGGTTATCACAGAATTCTAACTTCTGGAGCGAGTATCCTAAAGGTTTCCCTTTTAAGACATCGTATATCAACAGGGGACGCATGTATTAACGCGCCACATAGCTATCTACACCCCGAACAGAGTTAACCTTCGGTGTGTAAAGGCGGAGAATAGCTGGGAGCCGTTCCGCAGCTAATCTCGTCCGTGGCTACTTTTGGTACTCGAGACGTAAACAAACGGGCGCCATTGCTAAATGACGTCACGTCCGTCTTCATCCTTTGTACAGTAGCTCGCCTTACTTAGACGGATTTTCCCTGTGCTCACTTTATCGACTTGCATCTTTATCATGTCGCTACCTTCGGCCTCGCCTTCTTCTGGAAAGTTGAGTACAAGGTTCCAGTATTGTTTAGTTAAGCTCTGACCGTAAAGTAAATATTACTTTTCGAGATATTTGATGTTTTGTGGCAGAGCTGTGCCTCAACCGGACCCGCCATTTTATGGCGTCGTTGTTGTTCTGCATGCCTTATTTAGTTAGCTGCAACAACGCTTCCGGCCTTATTTACTAATCGATAATATTAGTTTATTTAGTCTTCATAGCTAGGAACTTTTATATCGTGTTTTGACGCTTTTTTACCGGTCATCGATTGACCCCATACCAGTTGGCTGCTATAGCCCCCAGGCCAGAGCGCCTATATCATTGTTCATGCATGATTTTTATCAGTGATCCTAGGCTTACTTATGAAGATAGTGGCATTATTTTACAATACTATTGACTGTGATGCAAGTGTTTTCGCCTTTAGGGACCATATAGGGGATAGGTTAGTTAGTGTGCCTTTCTAACCTAACCTACATGTAGGACCCCTATATGCTTCCTTCATCCCCCTGCCCTTGGGCATTCCCTCTGTGTAGCCTTGCTCCCCCTACCACGTAAGGGGATCAAGCTCTTATCAGAGTATTTTATCGCCTCTCTGTCCTCCCTAAGGGAATGAACCCCCCTTAGGGTTGCGCCTGAGAGTGAGGAACGGCTAGTCCTTCCTCTATTGCTAGGACTAGGTCTACGACTTTCCTGCGATAGCGATATGTCTTCAATCCTTCCTAGTTCCGGACGTACATCCCTGCTCTAGGTTAGGTTTTGGAGGGGTTAATTCTGTCCCTTGCTGAAACTATACCCATGCACCGTTTTCAGTCAGGCTGCCTTACCTTAGGTTAGGGAGTGTCCTCTCTTCCTTAGTGGCCGCTCTGGTACAGAACCCCTTCCATGGAAGACCCTTCTCTTCTCCCCTCCCCACCTATCTCTTGTATGGCCTAGCCTATACTTAGGTTAGTCTATACCCATCTGTCCCCTGTCCTACAACTCTTCCTTAGGGTGGAGTGATAGGGCTACCTTGAGCTTTTGTGTACAGTCCGCTCTGGTACATATACCCTTCATAGTGTCCTATGGGGTTAGCCACTGGATGTGTTCTGTATGCAGGGGTCTCACCCCCCCCCCCTTTTAGGTGTCCCCTAGCCCTCCCTTGGGCTACCTTAGCTCCCGGTCCTCTGCGGCCCCTGCTTCTGGGTGATAGAGTCAGCCTCTATCATGGGTACACCCCCTCAGGGGGGATGTCTGGGAGTCCATGGCCGGGCCCCTTAATCCCTCCCTCTGTCTCTTTCACTATCCGGGTGCCGGTCCCTTGCCGCCTCCACTGTCGGTGATACCCACCTCCTACCTTGGTGACTCATTCCATATCCCCTTGGCCGCCAGTCCTCCGTGTGCCGGGGGACTGCCGCCTGCCGCCGGCTTCCAGCCAATGGCTCTCCCCCTTCCTCATAGCTTGGTTGTCCGCCCGCCGGCCGGCCCCCGGAGTTCCGGCATCCACTGCCGGCAGTCCGGTTTTGCTATAACCATCCTTGTTCCTGTCACCAATCCGGCAACCTCCGGCTGCCGGAGCCGGCGCTCCCTCTGCCGGCGTGCTGCCGCTGTGCCGGCGGCCGCCACCCTGGTATTACTCTTGACTTTTATATTGTCTGTCCTAATGCCAGAAACTCTGCTGGAGCGGCCTCCGGCGTGCCGGCGGTCTGCCGGAACCTTCCGGAGGCGTCAAGACGACTTGCACCCCCTTCTACTAGCTATCATCTGATATTGATAGCCCTACACTGCAACCAGATGGCTTGTTTACGTAAATGGATCAGTATCTTAGTACTGTTCTATTGGTAATCATGCTGTCTTCTTGCATTTTACAGATTTCCAGCATGCTGCGTGTATCTTAGCGCGGCTGGTTGCCGGAAGCCGTTACCCTTTGGGATCCTTTAGCCCCCTAATTTGGGACTGAGTGGCCTCAGTCCCAACCTTATCCTTGACAATTCCCATGGAATTCCATCTGCCCTATGGACTTCTACTGGAATTCTATCCTGTGCCTTCGGTCACCTCCGATTGTCCAAGGATGAAGCTTACGGTAACCAGCCGGGCGGGATGCACGGAGTATGTTCCTTTCCTATCTCAATCCTCTGTGCATCACACCCTTTATCAAGTTAAAATTAATGATTAATATTAACTTAGTTTAAGAGCCATTCTTATGACTCCACCCATACTCATTTTCTCTTTCTTCCACAGGAGGAGCAGATGAAGTGTGACTTCGACTTCTGCGCTGTGAAACGCCCGCACTTCTACGGGCATACGGCTTATAGGAGTCACGCCCCTTGTGCTAACAAGAAAGGGGATTTGAAATTCTGGGACCCGCTGAACTGTACGGTCTGCCAGGCTCGCCTAGTCGATGCCTTCCATAATCCTCCCTCAGCGGAGGTCAGGGACACTTCTCGGGATAAGCTACGCAAGTGGGTGCGTGGCTTCCAGAAGAATGCCACCGGACCGTACCTGGCCACTGAAGAAATGAGGTCCCTTCTGTTCCCAAAGGCCTCCCCCGATTCTGTGGTGCCCAAAGATTTGATCCCCACTGTCCAAATTACGGTGGAACCAGACGTAGTCATGGCCCAGTCCATGCACGAGTGCCACCTGGATTCCGAGAACGACGAACACATGTCGGATATTTCGGAGGGCACGGAGAAGACACTTATGGCTCAAGGTGCAGAAGATGATGAGGACCAGGTGGAATACGCCGAGTCGGAGCAAGAGGTCGCTCCTCCTTCCATCACTGCCCCTACTCCTACACCGACGGAAGTGTCTCTCCCGTCTACCTCCGCTACCCCGGAACCCATTCCATCCGCCCAAGAGATGTTCCGGATGATCAAAGCCATCATGGACGACAGGCTGAAAGAAAATCAGGAGTTCATCAGGTCCATGATGGGATCCAAAGAACCGAAGAAGATCTCGGTTAAGGATCTCCCTGCATGCCCACACGCCAACCCCTGGAGGTATGCTGAGCATATGGTTATCACGACCGGCAGGATCTTCGTCAGCGACAAGATCGGCACGGTCCCCCTGGAACACGTGGAGTTCTTCCCAAACTTCGAGGCCTACCCGGACTGTTACGTCCGGCTCCGTTCTGAACCTGCCTCTAAAGAAGAGACCGAACCCAAGGAGGAGATAGTGTTCAATCTCGCGAAGGCCCAGGCTATGCTAGCCAATACATTTAAAAGTAGGGGTTTTACCTGCTCTAACCTTCCGGCCCTGAGCAAGAAGCAACCTACCTACGTCGCACCCGACGATGCAGTCCTTCCCTTCATGGAAAAGGCCTTCGCTGCGTGCCTCAAGGCTGTGGAAGAGGGAAAAGCCTGCCCTGCACTGGAGGAGTGCAGACCCTTCTCCATAGTGACTCCCCCCGACGCTTGACACTGGAAGGATATCCAGCATACTTTCGTGGTGGGAAAGCTAGATCCTGACGTAGCCGGACGTCAGTTTAACGAAGACCTCCCGAAACTCAACGATCACCTCCTTCGTCGGGAACAAGATACGAAGGAGAGGCTTGCAGCATCCATGTCCCACCAGGTCCAACTCGATATCATGGCTTGTGACACCAGAGTACCAGACCACTACATGGTACTCGCCAAATCCCACATGGCAACCCTGGTGAAGGATATGTACCACTTCATGAAGGCTCGGAGAGCCTGTCGAGAATTCGTGTTCTCAGGTGCCACTGTGAAACACGAACTCCGGAGGCTGATTTCCTCCAACATCTGGGGTAAACACCTCTTTCCTTCTGACCTCGTGAAGGAGATCACCGACAAAGCCGCCACGGAGAACAGGAACCTTCTCCACAAGTGGGGCATGTCAAAGAAGAGGAAATCCTCTCAGGACGACGGACCTCAACCTAAGAGGAAATCCTCCAAACAGAAACCCCAGCAACGTCAACAAAGACGACAGTTTCCGGGACCCGCTACTCCCCAAGTGGCAGCTCAGCCACAGCAGACCTTTCAGCTGGTCACCCAACCGGTCTTGTCACAGTCACCGGTTTTCACCCCTGCTTTCGAGCAACAGACGACTACCTTTCGTCCCAAAGGTAGAGGCTCAAGCAGAGGTGCAGGCAGAGACGCGTCTCGCCGTCCCTCCAGAGATAGAGGAGGAAAGGGAGCTAGCGGCCGAGGCAGTAAGCCCTCGGGACATCAGAAGCAATGAAGTGCTTCCGGTGGGAGGAAGACTCCGCCAATTCCAGGATCGTTGGACCTTCGATCCCTGGGCACACAGCATCGTCAAGAAGGGTCTAGGCTGGAGTTGGACTCAACCACCCCCAACCTTCCAGCAATTCTTCCAACAATCAACCCCCCTTCTGGAAGAATATGTCCTAGATCTCTTGAACAAGAAGGTGATAAGGAAGGTAAAGTCCACCAGGTTCCAAGGGAGACTGTTTTGTGTCCCCAAGAAAGACTCCGACAAACTCAGAGTCATTCTGGACTTATCCCCCCTCAAGTTCATAGCGAACGACAAGTTCAAGATGCTGACTCTTCAACAAATAAGGACCCTTCTGCCTCGAGGTTCTTACACGGTCTCCATAGACCTGGCGGATGCCTACTGGCACGTTCCAATGAACCATCACGCTTCCTCCTACCTAGGATTTCTACTCCAAAGGAAAAGCTACGCTTTCAGGGCCATGCCCTTCGGCCTCAATGTGGCCCCTCGGATCTTCACAAAGCTGGCGGACGCCATAGTACAACAGCTCCGCCTCCGAGACGTCCAGGTGATGTCCTACCTCGACGATTGGCTAGTCTGGGCTCCATCGCCCGAGGATTGTTTAAAATCCTGCAGCAAAGTCACCCAGTACCTAGAACACCTGGGATTCAAGATAAACGTGAAGAAATCTCGCCTCTCTCCAGCTCAGAAGTTCCAATGGTTAGGAATCCAATGGAACCTTCAGTCACACCGCCTTTCCATTCCCCAGAAGAAAAGGAAGGAAATAGCAGGGTCTGTCAAGCGACTACTGAAATCCAAGCGGATCTCAAGACGCCAGCAGGAACGAGTTCTAGGCTCTCTACAGTTCGCCTCAGTAACAAACCCAGTGCTTTGTGCACAGCTAAAGGATGCCGCGGGAGTCTGGAGACGTTCTGCATCCATCGCTCGAAGAGACCTCAAGAGACGGCTCCCAAACAGACTTCGACTTCTCCTCAAGCCGTGGTCGGAAGCAAAGGCCCTGAAAAGGGCCATTCCTCTTCAACACCCACCTCCATCACTCAACATCCACACGGACGCTTCGCTGGAGGGTTGGGGAGGTCACTCCCACCAAAAACAGGCTCAAGGCACATGGTCTCCCCTGTTCAAGACGTTTCACATCAACATCTTGGAGGCCATGGCGGTCCTTCTAACTCTGAAGAAACTCTCCCCACCTCCCTCGATCCATATTCGTCTAACCCTAGACAACTCGGTGGTAGTTCGATGTCTCAATCGCCAAGGCTCAAGATCGCCCCAGATAAATCAGGTGCTTCTAACAATCTTCCGTCTGGCAGAGAAGAAGAAATGGCACCTGTCTGCAGTTCACCTACAAGGATTCCGCAACGTGACAGCGGACGCTCTATCTCGGACAAGCCCGATAGAGTCGGAATGGTCTCTAGACGCAAGATCATTCTCCTTCATCTCTCACCAAGTCCCAGAACTTCAGATCGATCTCTTCGCAACGAGCGACAACAATCAACTTCCTCGGTATGTGGCCCCGTACGAGGACCCCAAGGCAGAAGCAGTGGATGCCATGTCACTGGACTGGAACAGATGGTCCAAGATCTACCTGTTCTCTCCCACCAACCTTCTGCTGAAAGTCCTCTCCAAGCTGAGAACCTTCAAAGGGACAGCGGCCCTAGTGGCTCCCAAGTGGCCCCGGAGCAACTGGTACCCCCTGGTCCTGGAGCTGCAGCCCAAGCTGATCCCTCTCCCGGGCCCAGTTCTCTCCCAACAAGTACAGAAGTCAACTGTCTTCGCTTCATCATCGAAAATCAAGGACCTTCATCTCATGATTTTCTCTCCCTAGCCGCAAAGAAGAGGTTTGGGATCTCGAAGAAAAGTCTAGACTTCCTCGAGGAATACAAGACCGAATCCACAAGACGGCAATACGAATCATCTTGGAGAAAATGGGTCTCTTTCGTCAAGACAAAAAATCCTAAGGAAATCACAATTGATTTCTTCATGTCCTTCTTCATTCACCTTCATGGACAGGGATTAGCAGCCAATACGATTTCGACTTGCAAATCGGCCTTGACTAGACCACTATTGTATGCCTTCCAAATTGATCTGTCCAGTGACATCTTCAATAAACTGCCGAAAGCATGCGCTCGTCTACGCCCAGCACCCCCACCGAAACCGATCTCCTGGTCATTGGACAAGGTGCTCCATTTCACCTCCAACTTGGATAATGATTCATGCCCTCTCAAGGATCTGACTCAGAAAGTTATATTTCTCTTTGCTCTTGCCTCAGGAGCCCGAGTCAGCGAAATAGTGGCAATGTCAAGAGAAGAGGGTCATATCCTGTTTACTGATTCAGGAGACATTACCCTCTCCCCGGATCCGACGTTTCTCGCCAAAAACGAATTACCCACCAAAAGATAGGGCCCCTGGAGAATATGCCCCCTGAAGGAAGATGCCTCTCTATGCCCAGTAGAGAGCCTCAAGGTCTATCTTCGCAGAACTTCGAACTTTGGTGGAGGCCAACTCTTCAAAGGAGAAACATCGGACAGCGACCTGTCACTGAAACAACTAAGAGCGAAAATCACCTACTTCATTCGCAGAGCGGATCCCGACAGTACACCCGCCGGTCACGATCCTAGAAAAGTTGCATTGTCTCTGAATTTCTTTCAGAGTATGGACTTCGAAAGCCTTAA
Organism: Palaemon carinicauda; assembly: GCF_036898095.1. Lineage (NCBI taxonomy): Eukaryota > Metazoa > Arthropoda > Malacostraca > Decapoda > Palaemonidae > Palaemon > Palaemon carinicauda. Next base: position 78,613,160 of record NC_090749.1, on the reverse strand, counting down.
AAGCTTCACAGGCTGGAAGTCCTCGCGTGTTTTCTTCAAACATTATGCGAAACAAGTGCACGAAGTCAAACATTTTGTGGTAGCCGCAGGTAGTGTTATGAAACCTGCACCTACCTCTGCATAGAACAGCGAGTTACTTGGGACTCTAACTCTTCGGGTGCCTATGTTGACCCTCGAGCGATACATAGTGATGTCGAAAACACTTAGTGCTTTCTTATAACTGTTCTTATCCCAGGTGAAATGTCATAGTCGTCACACAAGTGCCGCATGCCTAGAGCATGATGTGTTTTAATTAAAGACTGACGTTCCTCGAGAACGAGTGCCTATTAATAAATTTGAAATTCCCTTTCAGATTCAAGAGCAAGTCTTTATTACTATGTACATTATAATTTACTGTAAATTAACTTTACTTATTGCTGCAATTCATTTAATTTCTGCAATTGTGAAATAAAATTCCTATTTTATTACTTGTGCGTCTCAATCCGCTCCTACTTACTATGAAATACATGCCTGTCATAGTTTTATTATCCCCTTCCCTATGGTTCATGGAGATTTTAAGGTCCTAACCCTTATTATATATTCACTCTTACAATGTAATATTCCAATACGAATACTTACTCTTCATACCCTGGAGACGAAACTAACCTTCTCAGCACACAGTGTCCAACCACCACTTGTCTGCCTTCCAGAATGTTCCGATACGAATGCCAACCATTCAGTCTCGTCTCCAAGTTCTTCAGGTTCTTCTAACAAGGTGAATAGCCCTTCGATAACCAATTTGATCTCGGCATGGCCCGTGGGAACTTCACTGCCAAGGGGGGCAGGAGGATTCTTCCCTACGGTTCTTTTATTAAGATTACTATGCTATATTGTTCAAAGCCCTTGGCACTTACCCAATAGGGGAAAATCTACCACGATACATTGATTCTCTGGTATTCTTGCATCAGGATGCCATGGCTTGAGCCCAAAAAACGGATTTTGAGCGAAGCGAAAAATCTATTTTTGGGTGAGATAGCCATGGCGTCCTGATGGACCCTCCCTGCTACTTCGTCCAGTTTTTAGGTCCCACCCTGCTCTGCTGTATCATGGTGATCGGCAAGCAACTGGCTCCAGGATGAAGACGGACGTGACGTCATTTAGCAATGGCGCCCGTTTGTTTACGTCTCGAGTACCAAAAGTAGCCACGGACGAGATTAGCTGTGGAACGGCTCCCAGCTATTCTCCTCCTTTACACACCGAAGGTTAACTCTATTCGGGGTGTAGATAGCTATGTGGCGCGTTAATACATGCGTCCCCTGTTGATATACGATGTCTTAAAAGGGAAACCTTTAGGATACTCGCTCCAGAAGTTAGAATTCTGTGATAACCTGTGGTTAAATTCTCTGGGAATATCTTAGTAGTTATTTACCCAAGGGAGCTACCAAAAAGGAACCTTCCATCAGGACGCCATGGGTATCTCACCCAAAAATAGATTTTTCGCATCGCTCAAAATCCGTTTTATAATATGTATATAATCTCTATACGGTTTATATTTTCATAACATTCTTATAAACTAAGACTTGTTATAAGAGACAGGAAATCACATTTGGTTTAAGGGAATTGTTTAAAGCAAGATGCACCCTTCTTACATATTTTTTACATCATTTATACTACACCGAAGTTCAGTTCAGATGTTCATTCATGGTTGAAAAGGCATAACATTGAACACTGTATAACACTGATGAAATTCTACTGATTACTGAATAGATACTTTTTATTCTCCGTCACACCTTTGTCACTTTATACTCTCTGGAAGATTTGCTCAACAAGCGAATGGGGTTCTTGGCTTGATCATCATGCGTGACGGAACATCACAAGTACTATTATTATCATGGAGACTTTGACCACTGCAATCACAACAACACAAACTAAATATCCTTCACATATAGTAAACACGTTCAGTATGACTCAAACTACACCCAAGTGCCCTTCCTGAATAGACTAAAAACACATAGTTTTTAATTAGAATTTGGCGTTCAGAGAGGGAACCTGGACAGAGAGATACCACGACGTGATAGAAAAACAGTGTGTGCCAAGTCCCAATTGAAGCAAGGTACCAAATCTGAAGTGGCCGTACCGAGTCCAAAGTCTGGAGAAGTAATTCTCAAGATCCACCTTCCCCGACTGTCACCTGAAATAGAGGAAATGTTGGCGCTTCAAATGCTTCTCTTCGCAACACCTGTGAAGACATAAAGGGTTTTGAACACAACTGCTCCTAGGGCAACAATATTTGGGGAAACTTAACCTCCGGCCATTTCTCTGAAAGGTGAAAACTGACTTTTAACCTTACCGAACACTGATTGAAAATCGTTTACTTCTGAATACATGGGAAAATCGGCGTTCTAGCCACCTGTTTGTAAGGTGATTGGGGCTTTAATTAACATATCAATAGTTCACAGCCTTCTGACATCTTTAGCTTCCAATTCTACAGGTGTTATTTTTCAAATACTCTAAGTAGATTTTAATGATTGGTAGGAAAGAAATCAATCGATATATTTCACGATAAATGAGATATTACACCATAATGATGGATTTGTAGGTAGTAGGTTGGCCAGGGCACCAGCCGCCCATTGAGATAATACCACTAGAAAGATATTGGATCCTTTGACTGGCCAGACAGTAATGCTTTGGATCCCTCACTCTGGTCACGGCTTATTTTTTCTTTGCCTATACTTACACAGAATAGTCTGGCCTATTCTTTACATATTCTCGTCTTTCCTCATACACCTGACAACAATGAGATACTTAACACTTCTTCACCCAAGGGGTTAATTACTCTACTGCAATTTGTTCAGTGTACTTTCCTCTTGGTAAGGGTAGAAGAGACTCTTTAGCTATGGTAAGCAGCTCTTCTAGGAGAAGGACACGCCAAAATTAAACCATTGTTCTCTAGTCTTGGGTAGTGCCATAGCCTCTGTACTATGGTCTTCCACTGTCTTGGGTTGGAGTTCTCTTGCTTGAGGGTACACTCAGGCACACTATTCTATCTTATTATTTTTTTTTCTTCCTCTTGTTTTTTTGAAATTGTGTTGGGCAGGCTTAATAGAAGGGCCATGGATGCCTGGTGGTTTATCAAGAGGTTGTCTTTTCCTTTTTCTGACTCGTTTTCTTCTCAAAACCATCCTTACTGTCCTCCCTTCAGTTGAAGAGGCTATCCTGGAGGGTATTTAGCTTTGCATGGTGTATCAGCTCCTCTATGTTGACCAGTTTTTCCGACTTTTTACTATAGTGTATGGGTATCATCAATCACTTTATTTATAATTCTGTACATATTGTTTTTGTTATAATTCTTGGTAATCTAGTTTTTAAGTATGATGTCTCTTTTTTATTTCTATTAATTGTTATGCTGTCTGGAGACATTGAGCGAAATCCGGGACCAGTACGTCCTAGATTTCGTCAATGTCGTCTTCTGTATTGCAATATTCGTGGTCTTCATGCAAATATCCAAGACCTTAGAGTTGCGTCCAGACAGTATGATATTCTTTTGTGCTCAGAAACTTTGGTTTCTAATATGAGGCACTCATCTGAGCTCCTTATAACTGGGTTTAAGAAGCCAATAATGTTGAAACGGGATGCCATCCCTAGGGCCAGGGGAATGGCGGTGTATATTGGGACCGAGTACCCTGCTTCTCATAAGTCCCGCTATCAATGTGGATGTCATGAGATTCAGGTAATAAAAGTTTGTGGCAGGCATAACAACATTTATTTGTGTTCGATCTACCGGAATTCAGATATGGATGATTCTATCTTCGATTGTCTTCTTACCATTATGGCTAAGATACAAGAAGATGATAGAAAGGCTTCTTTTGTCTTTGTTGATGATTTTAATGCTCACCATAGGGAGTGGTTAAGTTCTATCTCTCCTACTGATCGCCATGGCTTAAGAGCTTCAGACTTTGCCTCTGAATCAGGCTGTGAGCAAATCATAAATGAAGCTACTCACAGGTCTGGTAATTTCTTGGACCTCGTATACACTGACTCCCCTGGCGTTATAACTAGTAAGGTTGGTTCTCCAGTCGGGACATCAGATCATGCCTTGATTTCATTATTAGTGAAGACTGAGCAGCCTGTCCCTGATATATCATATTCTTGTAAAATTTATATGAAATCCCAAGCAGACTGGAATGGGATTTTGCATGATCTTTTGTGCTTAAATTGGTCACAATTATATAATAGTGTAGATCCTGTTGTCCCTTTGAATGAGAATCCAGTCAACATAATTGATAGGCATATCCCTTCTCGTGTGCTAAGGTACCGAGTGAAGGACGAACTGTCGTTCAATGATGATTGTAGACGTGCTTATTTGGAGAAGCAGGAGGCCTATCACCTTTGGAAGGGTAACAGATCAGATTTGACCTGGAACAACTATACTCAGCTTCGGGCTTTTGCCCAGAGAGTTTATGCCTCAACTGAAAAGGAGTACAATTTAACCATAAAAGAAACACTTTCTGGTACAACATAGGAACATAAATGGTGGTCTACCCTTAAATCTGCACTCTTTGGTGTAGATGCAACAGTTCCTCCTTTACTTAAACCAGATGGCTCAGTCACTCACTGTCCAAAGGAAAAGGCAACCCTTTTGGCTGATGTTTTTGACAGTAAAAAGAGTAATGAAAAACTTGAACTTCCTCATTCATGTTTTTCTGAGGCTAAACTAACTAGTTTAGCTTTTCGATCTCGTGAGATTAAAACTCTGTTGATGGACCTTGATGCTTATGGAGGTGTAGACCAAAAATGGTATTTTTCCTTTGTTTTTTTATGAAGACAGCATATTTCTTAGCTCCAAAGTTATCTGCTATTTTGCGCAAGTTAGCAAGAAGAGGAGCTTTTAGCACTTGTTGGATAATTGGTATTGTTACTCCTCTATGTAAATGTGTTTGTGGTAGCTCAAGTCCCACTGATTACCGCCCAATTTCCATAACTCCCATATTATCTAAAGTTTTTGAACGTCTTCTGGCAAAACGTCTTAATAGGTTTGCTGAAGGTAATCATCTATTCCCTAGTTTGTAATTTGGTTTTCGTAAAGGCCTTGGAGCATGTGATGCCCTTCTTACAATCTCCAATGCTGTACAGAAATCGCTTGATTGTGGTCAGGAAGTTCGTATGATTGGCCTTGATTTTAGTGCTGCCTTTGACTGTGTTAATCATGAGGCCCTTGTTTTCAAACTGAAACAGTTGGGAGTGGGTGGGTCGTTTCTCAGCATTATTATTGATTTTTTAAGTAATAGATCCCAAAGAGTTGTTGTTGATGGACACCATAGTGAGTATAGGAATGTGATATCTGGTGTTCCACAGGGTAGTGTTCTTGGCCCACTACTTTTCATACTATATACACATGACATGTGGTTTGGCCTAGAAAACAAGCTTG